>NW_022589711.1:4491206-4818698 GCF_004348235.1 Phoca vitulina
TGATGACAGCTTTGTAATAGAGCTTGAAGTCCGGAATTGTGATGCCATCAGCTTTGCTTTTCTTTTTCAAATTCCTCTGGCTATTCGGGGTCTTTTCTGGTTCCATACAAATTTTAGGATTATTTGTTCCATTTCTTTGAAAAAAGTGAATGGTATTTTGATAGGGATTGCATTAAATGTGTAAATTGCTCTAGGTAGCATAGACATTTTCACAATATTTGTCCTTCCAATCCATGAGCATGGAACGTTTTTCCATTTCTTTGTGTCTTCCCCAATTTCTTTCCTGAGTATTCTATAGTTTATAGTTTATAGTATAGCCAGAACATTCTGCCCCCTGCCCTCCCAGACTACCTCCTGTGACCTTCATCTCAGCCTAAACATCACCTGTGGGTGTGGCCCCTGACCCCATTAGCCATCACCCTATTGGAATTCTCTGCAGAGCAGAGATTGCTATTCCTTGTCTCCTTGTTCTTGATTCCCTGGCCTTGCCCTTCACTAGGATGGAAGCCCTGGGGGTCCACGGGCCTCATCCCATGTGGCAGGACAGCGCCAAAGACATCATAGAAGCTGCAGAGATACTTACTACATATGCGGGTGCGAATGAAGGCAGTAACACACACAGGCACACTTTGGATCAAATAGAATCACGAGTGCGGGTCCTTCTCCAAATTGCTCCCGGACCCTCTTCTGCCTGCTCTGTGCCCGAGGCTGACTCTCCTGTCTGCTCTCCAGGCCCTCTGGGGGGCTGCCTTGCACCAGAAGTCCATAGAGGCCTGGATGGCAGAGGGGGGCAGTTGACCCAGTTCCTGGGATAGCCCCGCACTGGGCTCAGCAGATGCCACTTCCCTGTCCTCCCTTCAGGCCCAGGGGTGGGACCGCCTCCCCCTGTGGCTGGAGGCTGGGAGCCACCTCCTTGGTCCTGCCCTCCTCCCTGCTGCAGCTGGGGACTGCCCCGACCTCCTCCTCCACCGCACCGTGTGGGAGAAGCGCACCTGCCTGGGATCTTCCCTGGTCCATCAGGGCCCTCTGCTCTCTGTGCAGAAGATCAAGGAGCCTGTCCTCTCTTTACACATTGCATACACACGTTTTTTCCTTTCAGTAATTTATTTATAAGCAATTTTTAAAATTTTCAACTCTAGTTTTACATTTTCAGATACTCACAAAACAACTTCCAATAGTCTAGATTCTGCATCATGGGGTGTGTGTGTGTGCACGTGCCCACGTGCATGAGAGTGTGTGTTTGTCATCGGGAGGAAAGCTTTGTATTTTGACTGCATAAAATTCAGAAATGTTCAACAACAAACAGTATCTTAAACAAAACAACAAAGATTGAGAAAAAAAATTATAGAGCAAGGAAGAAATGGTTGCAAATTCTTAAGTTTTCCTATCTATAAATTTAAGACTAAGCTAATCCTATGAATTTAGGACTAAGATTTGAATTTAGGACTAAAATTTGAATTTAGGCTAAAATTTGACTTTAGGACTAAAATATGAATTAGGACTAAACTTTAATTTAGGACTACACTATTTTATACAGTTTGAGTGAGATGTTGTTTTAAGTTTTTTTCTCTCTTTTTTTAAAGCAGTCACATTTTATTCACATAAATATTGAGTTATTTCTGCAGATTTGTAACCCTAGTCCCAGTGCACAGAAATGGTCTTGTTTTGAACATCTCTATCCATGTCCATAATAGAGGATGTCTTCAGTCATAGTGGCATTAATTTCAATCCAAATACCATACCTACAGCATAGAGTTCTAAAGCGTCTGATGGGGAAACTCTG
This sequence comes from Phoca vitulina, assembly GCF_004348235.1. Lineage (NCBI taxonomy): Eukaryota > Metazoa > Chordata > Mammalia > Carnivora > Phocidae > Phoca > Phoca vitulina. The sequence continues at coordinate 4,492,990 of NW_022589711.1, forward strand.
TATTCATGACAATGTTAAGGAAGCTCTATTTATACGACCAGCGATGGTGTTATACTGCTAAGAGTAACTGTGGCATCAATTTGGAAATAGTAGCAGTTTCACTAGAGAGAGCCATCAGACCTTCTTCACAGAGCTCCGCGCAGATGCTGAGCCAGGGTCTGGCTGTTCAGGGCCCAGCTGCCCTGAGCCCAGTCACTCCTGCAGGCGACCCCGGATCCCAGTGCCCTCACAGTGGGACTTCCCTCCTCCCTGGGGACTTGATGAGCCCAGGGCCCCCCAGACACTTCCCGGCCTCTGTGGGCTGTGGGCGGAACAGCAGGAGCAAGAGGGTCCCTCAGGAAAATGACCAGCATCCAGCCAGCATCTGCCTCATGTGATCATTTTCTCTCCTTAGCTCCTGGACGCAGCTCCCACCCAGCTTTTTGTGGCTCTGTCCTGATGGAAGAGGACCACCTTGCGATAGTGGGAGGTGTTTCTCTCCAGCTCTTTGCCCGGGTCTTGGGCCATCTTCTTGTAGAGGTTGTGAATCTGGCACGTGAAGTTCATGTCTCTATACACGCTGGCCAGTTTGTTCTCCATTTCCAAGCCCCTTCTGTGCCTTTTTCAGAAAGTTGACCGTGTCCCAAAGTACCAACCTGTTGAGGTCTGTATTCAGTGCTGACAAGCACAAGGCTTTTAACAGGGGAGGACTGGCCACCACCCCGGGCGGCCATTTTCTTGGCATTTTCTGAAGAAACAAATTTGGGGGAACGCCTCTTACGTTAATCTGTTTTTCAATTCAGGAGAATCCAAAAGGAAGATATATTTTGTTTGTTTTGTTTTTGCTTTTTAATATTAATTAATTTGAGATACAGTTGATGTATAACTATTAGTTTTTGAAGAGAACTTGTTTCTCAAGTTACTAATTTTTACCTCTGATGCTGGGAAAAGGGATTTATATACCTTCATGTGTATTAATATATTATCTTAATACTCAGCATCTTCTAGTCTTCTCTTTTCTTTGACCTTCCTGCACATTAAAACAGGTGATTCGACTGAAATTCAGGGGAAACACAGGGATTTATTCTTGTTCTCTGTCCTATAGTTAAGTCCTATGACAAACTTGAATTCTTTCAGGTGAAGAAATTACTTATAAAATGAGTCTATTTTAAAAATAGAACTATGGATGATGTCAGTTCAACTTTGTCATTGTAGAGGGGTAGGGACTGAGTCCTAGGGAGGTAGTTATTTTTCTAAAATCATCAGTTTTGTTGGTGGCAGATTTCGTCTTGGAGCCCAGGTCTGCATTGATTGCATCTGAAATGGTGGGCATCACGTTTATGTGCTTTGGAGTTGCGTTTAATTGCTGTATATGTTGGGTAAAACTCCTCATAATGTAGTACAGAGATTATATCACTAAAGATGAAAATATTTTAAACTGACTCATGCTCATAACCTTTCCTTCTACTGAAAAAGTTCCCTTTGATGGCTTTAACATTGACTTTCTTTCTCTTTTCTACATTAGCTACCCTAAGGGAAAAACAGGTAAATGAAATAGCAGTGCTTTTTAAATTTTTTTTAACATTCCCAAGCCAAGGATGCTAGTATTTAAATATATTTGCTCCTTTAATATTGTTATTTTATAACAATAATTTTGATAGAATATTCTAAGATAGGTTTATACTTAGAACTTAAACTTTTTCTATACATTTTAATTTGGTTTCTAGACTGTTTCTTTTATTCTGTTCAGCTCTTTAGCATTAAGCCATATGATCAAACTTGTTCAAAACCTCACAGTGGTCTCTCTGTAAGTTGTTTCTTAGAATGAGTGGCACCCCATCCTTGAAACGATAGTGTCGGGCGCCTGGGTGGCTCAGTTGGTTAAGCGACTGCCTTCGGCTCAGGTCATGATCCTGGAGTCTCGGGATCGAGTCCCACATCAGGCTCCCTGCTCAACAGGGAGTCTGCTTCTCCCTCTGACCCTCCTCCCTCTCATGCTCTCTGTCTCTCATTGTCTCTCTCACAAATAAATAAAATCTTAAAAAAAAAAAAATTTAAAAAAAGAAATGATAGTGTCCTGTATATCTTTTGAAAGGTACCATACTATTAAGCACTTTTAACCACATATACATGCAAAGAGATAGTCATTATTTTAGTAGAGCAAAGTATTCCTTAGAGCATAACTATAAGAATGTAAGTATTCTGATACTTACAAATTCAGCGGATTAGCACACTTTCCCCCAAGTCTTTGAGACTTACAATCTTATTTGTTCTCCTCCCTATTACTAAGTATTGATTATTTTTTTCTCAGAGGTCCCCACCATGTATTGTAAAAACAATGCTGTCATATAGAAACTGATCCTCTCCCCGCCCTGTCTCAAGGCTCTTGCCTTGTTGATCTAGTCTACTTATATTTACTAGAAAGTCTGCCTCATATATTATTTCAGTCATGTCACATCCCTGATAAATAATCTGTATAGTTTTAATTTGCCAATTGCTTCAACATCTTCAATCTGGCCTTCAGGACCCTTAAGAAATTCTCTCTGATTTTTTTTTAAATGTATGTCAATTTGAATTTTCTGTTTCACTCATGAGCTCACATACAAGGTCTTGTTGCCTGCCTTCCTTCCTTTATGCCTTATGCATGGTATTTATCTTCAGAAGGCTCATCTTAAATGCCTAACATGTTGAACTTTCTTTCTTTCTTTTTTTTTTTTTACTTTTTGTAGTTAAAAATGTTTTAACAACAGCCAGGTGAGCTCTGCAGATTGCTTTTTAACTCTGGAAATTTTTTTATGTTTTATTTTAAAGTATTCCTTTGTGTTTTAAGATTACCTGTTATTTATGTATTGGTTATTCATTCTATGGTTCCCAGTTCTATCATTTTCTCATTTGTATTTCTATCCCTTTATTTTATATTTTCATATTTGGAATAGCTTCACAAATTTTTATTTTCTGCAACATAAGGTATGCTCTCACAGTATCCAGTGAGAGAAGATTATATTCTTGGCACTTTTTGTAAAATTTGTATGTGTCTTCCATATATCCTCTATCTTGGTTTCCCCTCATCTATTTCATCTCCATCTTTCCTTGGTCTTTTCTCTTGACTTTGGGTGTCTGATTCTCAGACAATATGTTTACTTTCACGCATTCCAGAATGACAGTTTTTTGAAATTTTCCAGCTACTTAATTAAATTATATTCAGAAAATGCACTTTTCCTTTTAATATTCTGGGTGCTGTTCCCTTTCTCTTATTCTGAAGTACCTCCCTTGGTGAGCCAAATGCCTTTTTTAAAAAATCTTTTAGTTTGCCTCTAATTAAGATGAGTTCTGTTTCAACTTCCGGTTTGCCTCTGGAGTGATTGCATTTCAGTCCAGTTGCAGCAGCTGAACCACAGCCTCAGATACCCAGTGGACGCTGCTGGAGATGCTGCATGCTCAGCACCGTTCCCGATTTCGACGGAGCTTTTACCAAGCAGAATTGTATTACTTTGCTGTTGTTACAGGAAGACACCATAAAAAACAGCCACAAAATCATAGCGGCCATGTAGCAACAAGCATTGCCTTCTCCGTTGGGGTAGTCTGAGCCGTAGCATTGATGTCATCGGGGTTTGTGCCCACATCCGGATGTAGACGTGGACTCAGCCGTGTTCCGCATGTCTCGCATCTATTGATACCAGTGTGAGAGCCAGGGATCTTCCTCTCATGGCAGTGACAGAAGCCAGAGTGAGTAGAAAACAGACATCCTGACACATTCACCTCATCTAATTGGCTAAAGCAAGTCCCATGTTCAAATCCAAGACCAAAAGGCAGTAAAATACACTTTTCTCCTTCAATAAGGGAAACTAAGAAGCCACATGACAAAGGGTAAATATGAAGGGGAGCATGAAGAATAAAGACCAATGTAATTTACCACATTTGTTTTTCCATTACTTACAATATCCAGTCTTGCCTGGCTGAGCTAACGCAGTAAAAGAGTAACTCCAGCTACCACAGTGGGCTTTTATCAGGAGTGCAGCTGTCTCTGCTAACACAGTGTTTAACCTAAACCAGTTATTTACAATATTTTATTGCATTATTTCACTATTACTGTAAGCAGTTTTACAGATGAGACATTCCATTCAATTTATCAAATATTTAAGAAATACCTACTCTTTTTGGGCACTATTTTGGACATGGGGATTACAACAGTGAACAAATAGACAAGGTCCCTGTTTACACCTTGTTGCAAATTAAGAAGATAATTTCCAAAAGGATATGTGTTTCTTTTTTCTTTTTTTCTTTTTTAAAGCTTTTTATTTAAATTCCAGTTAGTTAACATACAGTGTAATACTCATTTCAGGTGTACAATATAGTGATTCATCACTTCCATACGACACCTGGTGTTCATCACAAGTGCCCTCCCGAATCCCCATCACCTAATTCACCCATCCCCCCACCCATCTCCCCACTGGTAACCATCAGTTTGTTCTCTAGAGTTAAGACTCTGTTTCTTGGTTTGCCTCTCTCTTTTTCCTTTGTTCATTTGTTTTGTTTCTTAAATTTCACATATGAGTGAACTCATATGGTATTTGTCTTCTCTGACTGCCTTACTCCACTTAGCATAATAGTCTCTGGCTCCATCCATGTTATTGCAAATAGTGAGATTTCATTCTTTTTTATGGCTGAATAATATTCCGTTATACACACACACACCACATTTTCTTTATCCATGTATCAGTTGGTGGACACTTGGACTGATTGCACAATTTGACTATTGTAGATAATGCTGCTATAAACATTGGGGTGCATATATCCCTTTGAATCGTATTTTTATATTCTTTGGGTAAATACCCAGTAGTGCAATTGATGGAACTTAGGGTAGTATTCTTTTCAACTTTTTGAGGAACCTCCATACTGTTTTCTAGAGTGGCTGCACCAGTTTGCATTCCCACTGACAGTGAAGAGGGTTCCTTTTTCTCCACATTCTCACCAACACTTGTTGTTTCTTGTGTTGTTGATTTTGGCCATTCTGATGGTGTGAGGTGATATCTCATTGCAGTTTTGATTTGTATTTCCCTGATGCTGAGTGATGTTGAGCACTTTTTCATGTGTCTGTTGGCCATCTGTATGTCTTTTGAAAAATGTCTATTAATGTCTTCTGCCGATTTTTAATTGAATTATTCCTTTTTGGGGCATTGAGTTTTATGGTTTTTTTAAAATATATTTTAGATACTAACCCTTTATCAGATATGTCATTTGTAAATATCTTCTCCCATTCCATAGGTTGCCTTTTAGTTTTGTTGAATGTTTCCTTTGCTGTGCAGAGCTTTTTATTTTGATGAAGTCCCAATGGTTTATTTTTGCTTTTGTTTCCCTTGCCAAAGAAAAGACTAGCTCTTTTCTTTTTTTGAAGAAGTCCTATCATTTTATTTTATTTATTTATTTTTTTATTAACATATAATGTATTATTTGTTTCAGGGGTACAGGTCTGTGATTCATCAGTCTTACACAATTCACAGCACTCACCATAGCACATACCCTCCCCAATGTCCACACCCCAGCCACCCCATCCCTCCTACCCCCCTCCACTCTAGCAACCCTCAGTTTGTTTCCTGAGATTGAGTCTCTTATGGTCTGTCTCCCTGTCTGGTTTAATCTTGTTTCATTTTTCCCTCCCTTCCCCTATGATCCTCTGTCTTGTTTCTCAAATTCCTCATATCAGTGAGATCATATGATACTTGTCTTTCTCTGATTGACTTGTTTCACTTAGCGTAATACCCTCTAGTTCCATCCACGTCATTGCAAATGGCAAGATTTCATTTTTTGATGGCTGCATAATATTCCATTGTGTGTGTGTGTGTGTGTGTGTGTGTGTGTGTGTGTATATATGTATGTATATATGTATATCTATCTATATATATATATTTACCACATCTTCTTTGTCCATTCATTTATTGATGGATGTCTAGGCTTTTTCCATAGTTTGGCTATTGTGGACATTGCTGCTATAAACATTGGGGTGCATGTGCCCCTTCAGATTACTACATTTGTATCTTTGGGGTCAATATCCAGTAGTGCAATTGCTGGGTCATTGGGTAACTCTATTTTCAACTTTTTGAGGAACGTCCATACTGTTTTCCAGAGTGGCTGCACCACCCACCAACAGTGTAGGAGGGTTCCCCTTTCTCCACATCCTCACCAACATCTGTTGTTTCCTGACTTGTTAATTTTAGCCCTTCTGACTGGTGTGAGGTGGTATCTCATTGAGGTTTTGATTTGGATTTCCCTGATGCCCAGTGATGTGGAGCACTTTTTCATGTGTCTGTTGGCCATTTGGATGTCTTCTTTGGGAAAATGTCTGTTCATGTCTTCTGCCCATTTCTTGATTGGGTTATTTGTTCTTTGGGTATTGAGTTGGATAAGTTCTTTATAGATTTTGGATACTAGCCCTTTATCTGATATGTCATTTGCGGATATCTTCTCCCATTCTGTCGATTGTCTTTTGGTTTTGTTGAGTGTTTCCTTTGCTGTGCAAAAGCTTTTTATCTTGATGAAGTCCCAATAGTTCATTTTTGCCCTTGGTTTCCCTTGCCTTCGGCGATGTTTCTAGGAGGAAGTTGCTGCGGCTGAGGTCGAAGAGGTTGCTGCCTGTGTTCTCCTCAAGGATTTTGATGGATTGAAAAGACTAGCTCTTGATCAGTTTCTGGGAGATAACCTTTAAGCATTTGGAATATACTTCTGAGAGAAGTGTCTTTGTATACCTGGGGCTTTAGGCCATATCAGATAGTTCATGCTAACTCTGACTTATGGTAGGTGTCTGCTTTTGTTTGGCCCTAGGCCAGTATGTATCACTTTCACTTCTGGAGGGGCTGGAGATTGACTAATTGAGGTCAGTCATGTGGACACTCTATACATATGTGACTGTCCCCTACTCATAACCCTGGATGACAAGGCTTGGGGAAATTTTCTGTTTGGCAGTATTTCGTAGATGTCATCAAACATTTTGAGAATGGGGATGGTAATTTCATCTAGCTTTTATGGGTTGTTATAATGATTAAATGAGATAATATGTGTGATATGCTTAGAATAGTGACTGATACTGTTCTAATAATAAAAGCCATGTAAGGTCTTGTTAAATAACACTAAGTGGTGTGTCCAGGAGAGCCAGAGCTTAGAACCTGAAAATAGATATCAAACATCATATTTGGGGGATAAGGCTAGGGCAAACAACCAAGGGGTCAAGAGGCAGGAAGATCTGGAGCAAAAATACACACACACATGCACACACACACACACACGTATGAAGTAGGTTGAGGGAAATTGGTTTGGCTCAAAATATAAACCCTTATCTAAGCAAAAGTTCTAGAACTCCATCTTGTTGGGTTCTGACCTGTAGAAAAGTAGGATTAAAAATATACAGCCTGGAATATAAATTACTTCTACCTCTTCCTTGCACTTCATTTTGCAAAAAAAAATTTATGAAGCAGGGGTATTGTCAGTGATGACTTTGGTGAAGAGTGTTGTCCTTCTCTGCAAAGCCATGTTAAATGCCTATGATTTTTATGTAAATACATTGATCTAATACAACGTAAATACAGTAATACAAAATCAGCTTCAGAAGAAGCTCCCTATTTTTCTGCCCTCTAATCATCTTTCCCACCCCAATCCTCCCCATATATAATTTCTGGAGCTTCTACCATTTTTGAACATAGTATGATGAGACATGATGGTCCGTAAATTTGTTGTGGAGTTCATTTTGTCATTAAGACTTACTAATGCTGAAGCGGAAGCAGTTTCATAATTTAAGGAAAGCATGGATTTTTTTTTGCATAACAATTGAGATAGGCAACTCTGCATGTCTCAATTCATTCAATGTGTCTAAGAAATTGCTAGACATTAAATTTTTTTCTGGTCCATGGGTATCATTATCTTATCGGGTAGCAAGGTAAACTATGTATCTACCTGATCATTGGCTCCTTTCCTACCTTATTGGATATGTGTTCATCCTTTTTACTTGCTAAATATTTATAATAATATATATGCATTAGCTCCTGATTCCTCTGGTCTATGTCTTTTGGTCTGTCATTTCCTCCAGGTGGTTAAATCACAGTTCTTCCAAAATCCCTGGGTCTTTTCTGTGAGTAGGAGAGGAAAAAAAGGAGTAAGTTCAAAGTAAAACTGACAGATACCTCTATTCAGCTACCAAAAGTAGAGAAAAGAGAGCGTAGAATATTTTAACACTTCATCTGATAGTAAGAGTAAGAACAGAGGCTGTGTCTTTTGTGTGTTCTGTTTGTGTCCTTCATAACCATCAAGTGATCTGAAACTGTTTCTGCATGGAAAGTATTTACTCTCTCAAGACCAGGAAAGGGACACAAAGGCCCACAGTCTAGTAAAGTACAGGAACTGAGCAGATGGAAATTTCTTTCATTTAATTGGATTCACAGGCTCTGAGGGGAGGCAGAAAAAGTAATTTGAAGGAGGTCAACCTGGAGGAAATCAGTTTCATGGTTAGCGGGAATGAATTTACCATGTAAGAAACATCATAAATATAAGAAATATACCCTAAGAAATACTATCTAGTGTCAGTAATATCAGTTATGTCTCACAGCATTCAAGAGGAACAAAAAGTCCCTTGAATTCAGGAAATCTTTGTTTGAGATTCTATTCTTTAAATCTATGAAGTTATGATTCAGATGGGATCTGTGGTAGCCATAAAGTGTGTACCACATAAGGAGGTATCTACTTAGGATGATAGATTATGATGTTGAGCTTGATGAGAATGGCTTCTGCAATTCTATAGCCAATCTCTCTCTTATAGATCTGCTTATGGAAATCAAATTATAGGGAAAAAAAAAAGAAAACCGTATGTCTTGGAATGGCAGATGTAAAGATTATGAGTTAGAGTCCCGTTCCTTAAAAATAAATTGCTCTGTGCCTTTGGACAGGCTGCTTGTTAATTCCCTCCAATTTCTCATCTATAAAATTTGAGATCCAAATTCCTCCTGTATAATATATCTTAGAAATCTAATGATGAAATGGTCCTTGCAGTGCTATTGAAGTTTGGGATGAGAATCACTAACTTGTTGTCATGGAAATCACTAAAAATTATAAAGGTGGATAAATAAGAATTAAATTCTAGACTCTAAGTGTACTAGTACCTAATACCTTCATTGGGTTATTTTTAGGGTTTCCCTCCAGGGCAGTTTTGGTTCTAGGTGGTAATGAAATATTATTTCCCTAATCCATTCCCTTGGTATTTTAATTTTAAAAGTTGGATTTTCTAGTGAAAATACTTGACATGCAGTTTAAAAATGTTTTCTGAGGAATGCTTAAAATAACAATCTTGCAAAACAAAGTAGGTTAAATGTTTATAATGCCACTTTAAGAGATGGTTAAAAGTACATAAAATCTTTAATCCATCATTGGTTGAAAACATTTTTAAGGGGCACCTGGGTGGCTCAGTCAGTTGGGTGTCTGCCTTTGGCTCAGATCATGATCCCAGGATCCTGGGATCAAGCCCCATGTCGGGCTCCCTGCTCAGCAGGAGTCTGCTTCTCCCTCTCCTCCCGACTTATGCTCTCTTCTATTTCTGTCTCTCTCTCAAATGAATAAATAAAATCCTTAAAAAAAAGTTTAAAAAAACATTATTTTTAAGATAATTGAAGCTATTGTCTTTAAATTTTTAAGTGTATCTCATCTAAATTATTTTAAAACAAAATATTTTTGAAATGAATAGCATTCCCTACATTCTCTGTTGAAGTACATTGAGCATTACCTAATTTCTTCTTGATGACTTGTAGTTATTGCTATGAACCTAAGTTATTTCTGTGCTCTAATGCAGAGATACTCTGAGACTTCTGGAAGATTTCTTGATCTTATTTATATAAATGGCCAGGTCCCTAAGCTCATTGCCTTAAGTCTGCTTTTTGTCATTTTTTTTTTGTCTCCCCCCCTTACTGTTGGTCATTATCATTAGATGTTACTTCTTATTGCTGTAGTGTACCTTCTTGTACTCTCCATTCCTTTCCAATTTATTGCTTTTAAAGTTTGATAGCCCAGGAATCCCAAAGATAATGAAACTAGTTGAATAAGACCAGCTTTTACAAAAATTTTGGACATTCAAGATGAGAAAAATGAACATGAAGGAGTGTACCAGAATGAAATGGATTCTGAGGCATAGAAATAAAGAGGAGCATGCTGCTCAAAAGTGGTGATAGTGTGTAAGTCAGGGGTAAAGAAGCTTTCCCAAATAATAGGCTAAGTTGCCACTTCAAGGGCAGTGTACACATAGCCAAAAGGCAAAATAGTTTGCATTTGAAGAACACAATAGATGCACTCAAATTGCATAGTTTCTGGGGCGCCTGGGTGGCTCAGTCATTAAGCGTCTGCCTTCAGCTCAGCTCATGATCTCAGGGTGCTGGGATCGAGCCCCGCATCGGGCTCCCTGCTCGGCGGGAAGCCTGCTTCTCCCTCTCCCACTCCCCCTGCTTGTGTTCCCTCTCTCGCTGTCTCTCTCTCTGTCAAATAAATTAAAAAAAAAAAAAAAAAAAATTGCATAGTTTCTGCAACTTGAGTCACATGATTTATTGTTTATCACTTTCAGAAATTAAAAAGATAACTAGAACTAGATGCTGTTCTGTGTAAGTAGCCCAGAATCCTCCAAATACAAACAAATACAGAAGTAATGAGGAGGAGCTGAGGTGAATTCAACATTCACTCATCGACAATAATTTGCTTAGTGTCTGCTGTGGATGAGGCACAATGCTAAGCCTTAGGGATACAGCAGGGAATAAGGCAGATCTATTCCCTGCCCTCCCGAAACTTACTGCCTCTGCACTTTGAACAATGTCTATGAATGTTAACATCAGGGGGAGTTAAGTGAGGAATATATGGAAAACCTGAACTATTTTTGAAGCTTTTATGGAAGTCTAAAATTTTTTCAAAAGAAAAAAAATTAAAATTAGTGTAAGGAATGGGCCTGTGGTGGGAGACAGCACTGGTGTGTGGGTGAAACTGAATGACATTCAGGGTGGCCAGACCATGGGGATTGAGGGCTGAAGATATGGTCTACTTGGCCATCCCCATCATTGGTCAATGCTCTAATGACAAGGCTGGTGACAAGGTTTTTGGAAAATCAGAGCTGTTAATTCTTAACATGTAATTTTGGTCTGATCCTTTTTCCTTTCCTTTCCTTTCCAATTATGTATTGAGTTATTGATGCAAAGCAACTGCCAAGCCAAGGTTTACATTACAGTTCACCCACTTCCCTTCTCATAGAGCTAATAACTAGGTTTTGCCAAGAGAATGTGAGGCTATAAGGGAATTGGAGCCACAAGATAGAAGAAGCCTAAGTCTCTAAATTACCACATGGAAGATACGTTTTTATCAACAAGGAACACTTGCATTAAATTTTGACTTGTTAAGCCATTAACCTTTTGCATTTATTTATTACAGTAGCTACAGTTGCCTTAACCACCAAACATATTAAGACAGAGATACTTAAGACTTCCTAGGGGTTAGTGTTGATTGTGAAGTTTCCAGATCATTAAACAACCCTGCCATATGGATCTTGGCCCTTACTCCTTCAGGCATGCTTTATCCTTTGTTTTAACTTAACAATCGTTAATTATCAACTCTTAAGTAAGACAGGCAACATAGCAAAGAAGAAAGAACCCTGATTTAGGGATGGGATGAGCAGCATTCAGAGCCTTTCATTTACTGCTAGATGAGTGGTACTAGATACCATACTTATCCTGAACCCCAGTTTCTCTTGGTACATTATGAATGGTAAGTAGACTCAGTATAGTTCTTTAGGTTTCTTCAAATATTTGTTTACATTATTCCATTTCTTTAAAAGAACTGCTTACTTGATATTATTATCACCCACTATCTTCTTTCACTGTCACTGTTTTATAGATAAGGAAGCTCAGATTGGTGATATCAGGCAAAATGTTGCTAAAGTTATAGGGCCAGGATCTTAATATAGGTTTTCTGACTCAAAATCCCATGCTTATTCTTCTTCCTCATCTTATCACCTACAGAATGTGAAAATAACATCAGGCAGAAAAAAAATTATATGAAAAATGACCTGATAGTCATTATTTTCTTTTCTGAGTTTTTAGCCTCAGTTTCTGTTGGCCTTCACCTCATATAATCATGCTTAAAAACAAATGTGTACTTAAGCCTCTTGATGTGCCTATAATTTATAGGAAATGCAGTTGCAAGAGAGACAAGAAGCTGGGTGGTGGGCACGTGATGTTCATTATACTGGTCTCTACTTACTGCATGATGGAGAACTTCATAATAGAAAGTTAGGAAAAAGACAAATACGAAGGGTAGCAGAACCTTTGTCCATGCCACAGATTTATCTCTGTCCTTTACTTCTCAGCTAAACTTTTTGCAAGCACAACTGTATCACTTCCTCATTTTCCACTCTCTGTGCACACATCTACAGCCTGTCTCCTACCTCCACTAGACCTTGGAAACTGCAAAGAGATCATCAATCAACTCCATAGTAACAGGAATACAAGATGAGTTAAGTTCCAGAGATCTGCTGTACAACCTAGTGCCTTACAGTTAAAAACAGGTATCATGCACTTGAAAATAGGGTGGATCTCACGTTTTAAGTGTTCTTCCTGTAAGCAACAACAACTACAACAGCAACAACAACAACAAGCAACAGAAGGACACAAGGAAACTTTTGGAGGTGGTAGATATTTTTATTACCTTGGTTATGGTGATAGTAACATGAATGTATACGTATTTCCAAATTTACCAAGTTGTGTATATTAATTATGTGCAGTTTTTTGTGTGTGTGTGTGTGTGTAACAATTGTACTTCAGTAAAGCTGGAAGAAAAAAGAGAAAGTGCATGGAGATTAAGTAAGGATAAAATATATTATAAAAAGAGTTTAGAGGAGCTTTTCATTTTTATTTTGAGGGAGAGAAAGAAGTGGTAGTAAGCAGTTGCCATGAGATGTGGGACTTTAGGGAGAAAATGAAATAAGAGGAATTTTAGGAAGGCTCTGCATGTACTGTACAATGTGACTTCTCCTTTGCTGTTTCCTCATGAGATGTGTTCTCACACATCTTACTTGAAAAAAAAATTCAGGTATAACCCTAAATCCTTACTTTATTTGATATTTTCTTGACATTTTTTTATTGTTGCCCAGTGTCAAGGCATATGATCTTTTCTGAATAAATAAAAATTTTTTCTTGGATTTTGTGACAGGAAATGAAAAATATTCTGTTTTGTTCTTCTTAGCCCCACTGTCTGGCTCTTTCACTGTTTCTGCCTTTAAGGTAGATATCCTCCAAACATCTACATTTTCCCCTCTTTTCTTCTCCACCTTCACACAGAATGATTTCTTTCTTATCCACTCTTTCCATCATAGCCTCCAGTTTACAAATAACTGATAGTTCCCAAATGTGCATTTCCTTTTTTTTTTTTTTATTAACATATAATGTATTATTTGTTTCAGGGGTACAGGTGTATGATTCATCAGTTTTACACAATACACAGTGCTCACCACAACACATACCCTCCCCAGTGTCCATCACCCAGCCACTGGAACCACCCATCCCCTTTCCCCCCTCCCCTCCAGCAACCCTCAGTTTGTTTCCTGAGATTAAGAGTCTCTTATGGTTTGTCTCATCTTGTTTCATTTTTTCCTCCCTTCCCCTATGATCCTCTGTCTTGTTTCTCAAATTCCTCATATCAGTGAGATCATATGATACTTGTCTTTCTCTGATTGACTTATTTCACTTAGCATAATGCCCTCTAGTTCTATCCACATCGTTGCAAATGGCAAGATTTCATTTTTTGATGGCTGAGTAATATTCCATTGTATATATATACCACATCTTCTTTATATATTCATCTGTTGATTGACATCTAGGCTTTTTCCATAATTTGGCTATTGTGGACATTGCTGCTATAAGCATTGGGGTGCATGTGCCCCTTCGGATCACTGCATTTGTATCTTTGGGGTCAATATCCAGTAGTGCAATTGCTGGGTCATAGGGTAGCTCTATTTTCAACTTTTTGAGGAATCTCCATACTGTTTTCCAGAGTGGCTGCACCAGCTTGCATTCCCACCAACAGTGTAGGAGGGTTCCCCTTTCTCCACATCCTCGCCAACATCTGTCATTTCCTGACTTGTTAATTTTAGCTCTTCTGACTGGTGTGAGGTGGTATCTCATTGAGGTTTTGATTTGGATTTCCCTGATGCCAAGTGATGTGGAGCACTTTTTCATGTGTCTGTTGGCCATTTGGATGTCTTCTTTGGGAAAATGTCTGTTCATGTCTTCTGCCCATTTCTTGATTGGATTATTTGTTCTTTGGGTGTTGAGTTGCGTAAGTTCTTTATAGATTTTGGATAGTAGCCCTTTATCTGATATGTCATTTGCAAATATCTTCTCCCATTCTGTCGATTGTCTTTTGGTTTTGTTGAGTGTTTCCTTTGCTGTGCAAAAGCTTTTTATCTTGATGAAGTCCCAATAGTTCAGTTTTGCCCTTGGTTTCCCTTGCCTTTGGTGATGTGTCTAGGAAGAAGTTGCTGTGGCCGAGGTCGAAGAGGTTGCTGCCTGTGTTCTCCTCAAGGATTTTGATGGATTCCTGTCTCACATTGAGGTCTTTCATCCATTTTGAGTCCCCAAATGTGCATTTCTAGATCAAAAGTCTGAACTTTAGACTAGCTACTGGGTATTTCCCTCTGTCTTTCCCTCAAGAAAATGACACTCAGCATGTCTGTGATGGTTTTAAAATGTGTCCATACTTTCTTCGGTATTCCTCCTTTCTGGATTTGGAGCTTCATTCCCTGCCCATTGAGTTGGGTTGGACTTAGTAATTCACTTCTAATGAATAGAGTGTGGCAGAAAGGATAACGAGGACTTCTGAAATTAGGTCACAACAGGTATAGCCACTTCCTTTTTGCTCTCTCATATCACTTGCTTTGGGGCAGCCTAACCATCTTATTGTCAGGACAGTCAACCCCATGGAGAGGGCCATGAAATGAGGAGCTCAGGCCTCTTGCTCATAGCCATCTGAGTGAGTTTGAAAGTGATCCTTCAGTCCCAGTCAGTTCTTCAGATGCCTATAGCCCAGGCCAGAATTTTGATTGCTGTCTCATGAGAGGCTCTGAGCCAGAATCACTCTGCAAAGCACCTCTGAATTCCTGACCCCCAGAAACAATGAGATGATAAAAAATTACTATCTCAAGTCACTGTGTTTTGAGCTAATTTGTACTAAAACAATAGATAACTAGAAGATGTCTGAAACTGAACTCATTGTTTCTACATCACACACTTCTTTTTCTTGATTTTTACACCCCAAATCCAGAAACATCCATTTTCTCACTTTCCATGGGCAGCCAGTAAATCTTGCCAGTTTAACATCCATATTATGGATGCTTCTTCCCTGCTTCTACGACTTAATACCATATTCCAGGCCCTTGTCACCCACTATTTGTCATGTAGACCTTTTCAGCATTGGTCTCTTCACTGTTGATCTTCTTACTTCTTACTGAAATAGTTTGGTCTCTGAAGATTTTTGGCTAAGATATAAAGTAAATTTGCTACTTCCCTGCTTACAGTCCTTTAGTAATTGCCCCCATTTTCATCACTTATAATAATGGTTCCCAAATATTGTGAACAAATGGCACAAGAAAATTTGAGATATTGTGGTGAGATTTATTCTAAAATCTAAATTCAGCATGAAGGATCATCTTTTAAAAGGATATAATCTCAGAATATATTTTTAGTAGCCTAAGAAATAGAAGAATAGTTGTTCATTGTTTTTATTGGTGCTGTTTTCAGTGACCTTACATAGCAATATGAAGGATAGCTCCAATTTAAGAAAGCAAATTTTGGTTCATGATATCCAGTGAAATTAAATTGTGTACCTGATCTTTCACCACTCCCACAAATGATCGCTGTGGAGTAGAGAAGAAAAACAGTTCTAATCTCTAAATATAAGGAGCTATTCCATGCCTCCATGCCTTTGAATGCTTTAGTTCTTCTACCTAGAATGGTTTTGCCCTGGATTACTTGGAAAAGTATTATACCTCAAGACCCAGCCCCATTGACCTCTCCTCTGTGATACTCTTGCTGTTCTATCCAACTGGAATTGATTACTCTCTGTGTGATTATATCTAACATATTTCTATTACGACAATTATTTTGTTCTTTTAATATTTGTTTACAGACCTATCTCTCATCCTGGACCAGTGGTTTTTTAATAGGCAGACTCATGTGCATGTGCAGTATTAAAACATTATGAAGAAAATAAGGTTGAATAAGACATGTCTCTTTGTTCAGGGAAATATCACTTCTTAAGGAAGATAAAATATGTATTTAAATAGCTATAACACAAATGAATATCATGTTGGTGGAACAAGCCATATAATTCAGAGAGAGAATTTTCAGCTAAGATGATTGGGGAAGGCTTTTCATGTAGAAGTTATTTATGAACTGGATGTAGAAGAATATTCAGGATTTTTGAGATCAGGGAAGATATTCCGTGTTGGTAGAAAGGACCAAATGTTGGTAGAAAGGAGTCTGAAAGAATGTTGAGTCTTCTTTTGAAGAGTGTTGGTACTATAGAACAGTGAGAGACAACAGTTTAGAAATATATATGGGGCCAAGTGTGGAAAGTTTTAATGCTAGGCTGAGAATTCAGTTGAGAATGGGGAGCTGTAGAAAACTTTGTGCAGAAGGAGATGATCTGATCAGAGCTGTGAGATAAAAAGATTAATTTGGAGGCAGTAGTGGGATGTGGAGAGCAAATCTGGGTGTGAAGAAATTATGGCGGGGCATATTAAAGCAGCCCAGGGAAGAGACAGGTTGGTCTGAGATACAGTGAAAGCAGTGGGAATAGAAATGAGGCAAGGATGCTGAAGACAGAAGAAATTGGCAACTAATCTGATATGGAAAATGAAGAAGAAAAAGAAAGAGGGAAATCATATTTGGAGGTTCTGAAACTGTACTCTTTGAAGAGATAGAGAAAAATCATGAGGTATTGTGAGGGTAAAGGTGTCCATTCATCTGACCTTATATATCTTGCATAATTACAAAAAAGAAAGCTGTTGAGCAACAGTAAGATGAAATGTCTCATTTAAAAATATATTAAACTATAATCTATAATGGTGTAAGCTTTAAATTGATAATGGATTTTCTTTTTGTTTCTAAAATGTCTATCACATCCTTCCCAATCACCCTAGTTTCAGCATGAATTATTATTGTTTTTTTGCTAAATGGTAAAACATGTGGATGAGACCCTCGGAGACTAGGGAGCCCATAGATGACCTTGCAAATGCCACAGATACATGGTCACACCCAGTCCAATGATTGAAATCTGGCCCAGACCGGCAAGGACCCATTAGAAATGTGGGCTAACTCAAATTGATCTATAAAATAAACGTGGTCCCTATCAAAATCCTAGTAGGCTTTTTTTTTTTTTTTTGGTAGAATTTGACAGGTTGGTCCTAATTTTATATAGAAGTGCAAAAGCCAGTCCTGATCTATGCAATGGAATACTATTCAGCAATAAAAAGTCCCATGGTCTGAGGGTTTGTGCTCTCCCCACCCCCCGCCGTTCATTTGTTAAAATCCTAATGCACAGTGTGATGGTATTAGGATATGGGGTCCTTGGGAGTGCTTAGGTCATGAGAGTGGAACGCTCATGAGTGGGAATAGTGGTCTTTGAAAAGAGACCTCACAGAGCTCCCTAACCCCTTCCAGCATGTGAGGACACAAGAAGTTGGCAGTCTATAGCCTGGAAGAGGGCTCTCACCAGAACCCAACCATGCTGGCACTCTGATCCTGGACTCAAACCTTCCAGAACTGTGAGAAGTAGATTTCTATTGTTTATTAAAAAAAAAAAAAATGTTGGCTCACTAACTGGTTGTTGTTTAAAGAACTAAGTACTGCAATAGGTAACTGATACAGTCATCTTATTTCCTATAGTACTGTAAGACTTGCTTAATTTTATCCACGAGATTGCCCCGAGGACAAGGATTGTCTTTTCTCAGTCTTTGTCTAAATGTGACAGATGGCTGACAGACACTGACTGACACTTTTTGTCACCTAATGTTTTCAAAAAGATTCCCATTTGTCCGAATTTGAGCATATATATTTTCCCATTTCAAAATCATATCTCAACTCCTAGTCTAATTTTGTACAGATTTACCTTTTGGCTCTCATGTAAAGTAAAAGTTTTCTAAAAGGCACAGCATTATATCTAATAGCTACTGCTAGGCAGAGGCAACCAGAGCATTACTGAAATCAAATTAATTGGCCAGAAGGGACTGAGCCTGGAAGCATTTTGGATTAAAACTGTTCTTTTCGCTGCTGTCTGGGACAATATATCTCAAATAAAACTGCTTTACATAAAAGTTCTGTTGCAATTCAATTCTAGAGAGATTTTTCCCTTCTCACAAAACATCTAGAGTATTTTTTCAATAAAAAACTGTGAGTTGGGATTCTGTTTTATCTTCTTTCACATTAACTTTACATATTTCCCATGATAAAATTAAAAATAGCTCACCTGCTTTATGCATTGTGTTAGAGTGCCTTTATTTAAGTACATTATAAGGGTTTATAGGTACATATGTGCATATATATGAGCCTGTAGCTACTAGGGCATTTGTAAGATGAGAGATAGTCTTAAATAGCAAAGAAAGAAAAATCTTGGAGGATATACATACTTGTTAAAATTTACTTGAGTTCTACTGAAGTATTATTGTGTCAGAAAATGCACTAGATAATGCAGATCTTCACTTTTGAAATAATTGAAAACTTGAAATTGAGAGAGGGTGTTTTGAAGATTGCATGCATATCTAGGTAGTGGAAACCTTATCAATATGTATATATGATTTTGTTGTATTTTGTCAGTAGGAATTATAATGAAGCCTGTAAATGTAGAAAATGAGAGACGCATTTCTTAAATGACTGTACTGAAGCTCTTTAGAAAGTGAGAGTAGAGAAGGTTACCACTTCTTTTTAAACCAGGCATGAAAGTGTTTCTTTAGGTCCTACTAGACACCTTGAGATATGTCTGTATTCTCAACTTCCCTGTTCCCCTAATCCTTCTGAAGATGGTTAATACAGAACTTTAATTTTACTTTTCATTCTCTTCAAAACAGGTTTGATAAGTGACCCTGATGGAATGAGGTAATGAGAAAGGAAAAAATACTGCTCAGAAAAGGGAAGTTAAAACAAAGTTGTTTTAATGATTTTTTTTTATGCCAAGTTAGTTAGAGGCCTCCCCTTCTCCTCAGCCAGTGGAAGTAGTCTCTTTAAATTCAAAATATGTCGAAAGGAAACATTTAGAGAAAATTACTAGGGTTGAGATTTCATTTTGAAAGTTGTAGGAATTGGTCAGGGTGAAAATGACTATTAAAAAAAAAAAAAGATCCGGAACAGAGTCATGGAGATTAGTTAAAGTTAGTGTGGTATTGTATGTATTTTCTCTTAAAAAATCATTTTGCTTTTAATACTAAAAAGAAAAGGTTGGTGTGAGGAAGGTTGTAATTAGAATTCAAAATAGTTAAATTTTACGAACATAGACCTTATTAATAGGGGATTTTGCAGAAATTGAATCAGGACTTGAGTTAAACTTTAAAATTTCTTTCTATGTTATTTTGAAAAAAATGAAACCAATAGAACAATTGAAAGTATAATGTTATATATACCCGTCTAACCCTTCTTTGATTCACCAGTTAACATTTTGCCACATCTCTCTCTTCATGTGCTTTTTAAAAAAGAACTTTTGGAAGTACATTGGTAATGTCACAACATGTCATGTGACCTTTATTTCAGCAGGTAACTCCAATATAATCATGACTGCATTATCACACTCAAGAAATTTAATATTGCTACAATAATAATATGTAATATTATGTACTCATATTTACCATTTTTGTATTTACCCAAATAAATCCAAAATGTCCTTTTTAGCTTTTTAATTTTCAATTCAGGGTCTGGTTAACAATATTACAGAGTATTTGTTTGTCATATTTCTTTAGAGTCTTTTGATTGAGGACAGTCCCCTCACAGTTTTGTTTTTCATGATTGTGATAATTTTGAAGAATTCAGGCTAATGGTCTCATAAACTATCTCACAGTCTGGATTTGTCCAGTTTCTTCCTTAGTATTAGATCGAGTTAAATATTTTGTCAAGAATAATACATAGATGATGCTTTGTACTTACCATTGCATAAAACGAAAAGGTTAATGATGTCTGGTTTTTTTTCTCTTATTGGGGGTATTAAGTTTGATCATTTGGGTAGGTTGGTATCTTCAAGATCTCCTTGTTTTAAAGGTGTTTTTTTCCCTTGATAATTAATGTGCACACTACACGTTGATACCTTGAAATTGTGTGAATATCCTGATCCTCAACAAGTTTTCAGCCAATAGTTTTAGCAACTCTTGATAACTAAATCATTACACTGATGTTTGAAAATGATCTTTTAATTCTGTCATTCTACATTAATTAACTGGCATTATTCTACAAAGAAGAGCTTCTGCCCACTTACCTTTTTAGTATAGCTTTGGACTCTTGGATTCTTTTTTGTTCAATACCTTAAAACATATTATCATTATTATTCTTTTTGATATTTACTTTAGCCCCAAATCAGCCAGTGGGATATCTCCTAGCCTGGTCCCAGGGTCCTTTGACATGTCTCCACTGGGACTTAATCCTTTAGTAATGGATGCTAACCTCTAACACTCAGATCCCCACATTAGGATTAATGGATTTATCACCAGTTATTCCAAAGATTGAGGGCTGACTCAGCTGACCACTCTCTCTGGGCATTGTTCTTGACTGAACATAGCTGCCTTATTTAAGATCACACTCCCTTTCTGGAGAAGGGTGTGTGTGTGTGTGTGTGTGTGTGTGTGAGCTGGGAATCTGTATCCAGTGACTAAGTCAATGGAGGTATAAAAAAGCCTTGCCCTTTCTCTTCAATTCAGGACAATTCTGAAGAGCCATGTTAGCTTCAGAGCTCCCTGTGAATTTGGGATGGGGCTTGTTGTGACTCCAACACAGACCAAATTCTCTCTCTACCCAAATTTGCTTTTGTTCCCTTCTCCCACATTTATTGGTTCCAAGAGCATTCCTTAATGAACTTTCAATTTGCTAATTTTCATCTCAGAGTCTGTTTCCTGCACAATCAACCTGTTATAGTTGATCTGACAATGGTCTGAGAAAACAAATACTAAAATGGGATTTTGGAGCTAGATCACCCACTGTTTGCTTAGTGAGCAATGAGATGGAGTACAAAAATCCCCTGGTACAGGGTGGCAGTTACAAAGCGTTCACCATAGGTAAAATGAGGTGCTGTATTGGGGAAAGAAAACTCAATAGTGGGTGCACTATGGTAAGCTTTTGAGATACGTGTGAGAAATAGTGATTACAAGGGCAATGGTATTGAATAGTGCTTCCTGGGGGCAATTGATTGATGTTTTAGGAAGAGAGAATGAAAGACTGAAAATTAACCATCGATAAAGGCTAAATGGGAAAGCCAGAAGGCCTCCTTGGAAACACGTGAAGAGATTCTCATCTCCTGCAGCATGAGGGCAGAAAAAGCTGAGGAACAGGCTCAGGACTTAAGGATAGCAGATCTCTAGAGAAAGTTAAATTCCCCAACCAGTTAGGTCTGCCATGACAATATTCCAGCTCTGATTGGCAAAGATTGGGACCCAAAGATATCAGATGACAACCCTTGCTTGTTGCATTTGAAAATCTTGAATCCTCAGATTCCCTAGGACCCTCTGAGCCTGCAGAAATAGCCCACCACTCTTGTAGAGACAAAGATATTTCCTCTAAAAATAGGGTGTGGCTTATCAATAGTAAATGAAAAGCTAACTTTGAAATGTAAAAATTGGCTTTGATATATTAATAGCCATGATATTGATGGGCGGGAACAGGTAACGTATTATTGATTCAAACATTTAGAACAATGTAAAAACAGAAAATTTAAGTAGAATTTCTATAATTCTCATGAGATAATAACTTGCTTGGGGTAGGAAAGTGAAGATGTTGCAAAGCATCAAAGAATTTATTGGCATTGGGTTTTTTAAAGTATTTGTGTGTGGGGGGGGAGGGAGGAGCAAGATGGCAGAGGAGTAGGAGACCTAAATTTCGTCTGGTCCCAGGAATTCAGCTAGATAGGGATCAGACCATTCTGAACACCTACAAACTCAAAAGGAGATCGAAGAAAATAATAGCAGCAACTCTCTAAACAGAAAAGCGACCACTTTCTGGAAGGTAGGACGTGCGGAGAAGTGAATCCGAGGAGATATTCAGGAAGATAGATGGCGGGGGAGGGGGCCTCCATCAGCAGGCTACTGGCAAGTGATAGAACAGTGGAACACAAAATCGGAATTTTTAGAAGTCTGCTTCGCTGAGGGACGTCGCTCCAGTGGCTAAGCAGGGGGTGGAGCCCTTGCTGGGACAGTGTGGTCTCAGGATCCTCGGGGTCACAGAAAGACAGGGGGTGCCTGAGTGCAGCAGAGCTCCCAGGTATTGGAGCAGGGAAGCCGGCTGCAGAGACGGAGCTGAGGAGTGGGCTCTCAGCTTGGGGTTACCATAAACCATGATCCGCGGCACAGTCGGGCCACTGCTCTCCCAGCAGGGACCCAATAAGTGGCAGATCCGGGGAGATTCCCCTTCCTCTCCTGGGAGGAGCGGCATGGGAGCACACCTCAGGGACCTGCTGGGTTTGGAGACTCCACACGGGGTCATGTGCCAGAGATAGAAATGCTTGGTCACAGGCCGGGTGAGCTCAGAGTATGGCCGGAGACCAGGGAGACGGGAGTGATTGACTGCTTTTCTCCGGGGGCTCACTGAGGAGTGGGGCCCCAAGTTCTCAGCTCCTCTGGGGCGGAGATTGGGAGGCCACCATTTTCACTCTCATCCTCCAAAGCTGTATGGAAAGCTTGCAGGGAACAAAAGCTCCGGAGAGCAAACCCGAGCAGATTATTTAGCCCGGACTGGCAAGGGCAGGGCAATTCTGCCTCCAGCAAAGACATTTGGGAACCACGGCAACAGGACCCTCCCCCAGAAGATCAGCAAGAACAGCCAGCCAAGACCAACTTTACCTATCAGTGAGAACCAGCAGAACTCCAGCACTAGGGGAATACAGCACATAGAATTCATGGCTTTTGTCCCCCTGATTCTTTAGTCTTTCAAGTTAATTTTTAAAATTTTCTTTATTTTTTTTCTTTTTCTATTTTTTTTTGAATTTTTCTTTTTCCCTTTTTCAACCAACATCTTATCAGTCCCTTTTTAAAAAATCTTTTTTATTTTTCATTTTTAGAGTCATATTCTATCCCTTCATTGTAGTTAACCTTATTTTTGGTATATATATATAAGTTGTTCTCTCTTTAAAATTTTGGAATACAGTTTCTTCTTACAGACCAAGATATATCCTAAATCTCTAGTGTATGGCTTTGTTCTAGTCTCCTGCCTGATCACATTATCTCACCCTTTTTTTTTTAAATATCTCTTCTTTCTTTTTTCAACCAACTTCTTATCAATTCCTTTTATAAAATCTTTTATAATATTCATCTTTATAGTCATATTCTACCCCTTCATTGTATTTACCCTTATTTTTGAACATATATAAGTTTTTCTTTCTTTAATATTTTGGAAGGCAGTTTCTTCTAACAGACCAAAATACGCCCAAAATCTAGTGTGTGGCAGTGATCTATGCACCAGCCTGATCATATTTGATCATATTCTTTTTTTTTTTTCTTTTCTTTTCTCTTTCTTTTCCTTTCTTTTCCCCCTGTTTCAGGTCTATTCTGATTTGTTTAGTGTATATTTTTCTGGGGTTGTTGTTACCCTGTTAGCATTTTCTTCTTTCATTCATCTGTTCTCTGGACAAAATGACAAGATGGAAAAACTCACCTCAAAAACAGAACAAGAGGCAGTACCGACTGCCAGGGACCTAATCAATACGGACATTAGTAAGATGTTGGAACTAGAGGTCAGAATGATGATTTTAAAGATACTAGCTAGGCTTGAAAAAAGCATGGAAGATTCTAGAGAAACCCTTTCTGGAGAAATAAAAGAACTAAAATCTAACCAAGTCGAAATCAAAAAGGCTATTAGTGAGGTGCAATAAAAAATGGAGGCTCTAACTGCTAGGATAAATGAAGCAGAAGAGAGAATTAGGGATATAGAAGACCAAATGATGGAAAATAAAGAAGCTGAGAAAAAGAGAGATAAACAACTACTGGATCATGAGGGCAGAATTCGAGAGTTAAGCGATACCATAAGATGAAACAACATTAGAATAATTGGGATCCCAGAAGAAGAAGAAAGAGAGAGAGGGGTAGAAGGTATATTGGAGCAAATTATAGCAGAGAACTTCCCTAATTTGGGGAAGGAAACAGGCATCAAAATCCAGGAGGCACAGAGAACTGCCCTCAAAATCAATAAAAAGAGGTCAACACCCCGACATCTAATAGTAAAACTTACCAGTCTCAGAGACAAAGAGAAATCCTGAAAGCAGCTTGGGACAAGAGGTCTGTAACCTACAATGGTAGAAGCATTAGATTGGCAGCAGACCTATCCACAGAGACCTGGCAGGCCAGAAAGGACAGGCATGATATATTTAGAGCACTAAACGAGAAAAATATGCAGCCAGGAATACTATATCCAGCTAGGCTGTCATTGAAAATAGAAGGAGAGATAAAAAGCTTCCAGGACAAACAAAACTAAAGGAATTTGCAAACATGAAACCAACCCTACAAGAAATATTGAAAGGGGTCCTCTAAGCAAAGAGAGAGCATAAAGGAACATAGACCAGAAAGGAACAGAGACAACATACAGTAAGTCACCTTACAGGCAATACAATGGCACTAAATTCATATCTTTCAATAGTTATCCTGAATGTAAATGGGCTAAATGCCCCAATCAAAAGACACAGGATATCATATTGGATAAAAAAACAAGACCCATCGATATGCTGTCTTCAAGAGACTCATTTTAGACGCAAAGACACCCCCAGATTGAAAGGGGGTGGAAAACCATTTACCATGCTAATGGACATGAAAAGAAAGCTGGAGTGGCAATCCTTGTATCAGACAAATTAGATTTTAAACCAAAGACTATACTAAGAGATGAGGAAGGACACTATATCCTACTTAAAGTGTCTATCCAACAAGAAGATCTAACAATTGTAAATATCTATGCCCCTAACATGGGAACAGCCAATTATATAAGCCAATTAATAACAAAAGCAAAGAAACACATCGACAGCAATACAATAATAGTAGGGGATTTTAACACCCCCTTACTGAAATGGACAGATCATCTAAACAAAAGATCAACAAGGAAATAAAGACTTTAAATGACACATTGGACCAAATGGACTTCAGAGATCTATTCAGAACATTCCACACCAAAGCAACAGAATACACATTCTTCTCTAGTGCTCATGGAACATTCTCCAGAATAGATCACATCCTAGCTCACAAATCAGGTCTCAGCCAGTACCAAACGATTGGGATCATTCCGGGCATATTTTCAGACCACAATGCTTTCAAACTAGAACTCAATCACAAGAGGAAAGTCGAAAAGAACTCAAATACATGGAGGCTAAAGAGCATCCTACTAAAGAATGAATGGGTCAACCAGGAAATTAAAGAAGAATTCATGGAAACAAATGAAAATGAAAACACAACTGTTTAAAATCTTTGGGATGCAGCAAAGGCGGTCCTAAGAGGAAAGTATATAGCAATACAAGCCTTTCTCAAGAAACAAGAAAGGTCTCAAATACACAACCTAACCCTACACCTAAAGGAGCTGGAGAAAGAACAGCAAATAAAGCCTAAACCCAGCAGGAGAAGAGAAATAGTAAAGATCAGAGTAGAAATCAATGAACTAGAAACCAAACGAGTAGTAGAAGAGATCAACAAAACTAGGAGGTGGTTCTTTGAAAGAATTAATAAGATTGATAGACCCCTGGCCAGACTTATCAAAAAGAAAAGAGAAAGGACCCAAATAAAATCATGAATGAAAGAGGAGAGATCACAACCAACACCAAAGAAATACAAACAATTATAAGAACATATTATGAGCAACTATATGCCAGCAAATTAGATAATCTGGAAGAAATGGATGCATTCCTAGAGATGTATCAACTACCAAAACTGAACCAGGAAGAAATAGAAAACCTGAACAAACCCATAACCAGTAAGGAAATTGAAGCAGTCATCAAAAATCTCCCAACAAACAAAAGCCCAGGGGAATTCTACCAAACATTTAAAGAAGACTTAATACCTATTCTTCTGAAACTGTTCCAAAAAATAGAAGTGGAAGGAAAACTTCCAAACTCATTTTATGAAGCCAGCATTACCTTGATCCCAAAAATCAGACAAAGACCCTATCAAAAAGGAGAATTACAGACCAAGATCCTTGATGAATGTGATGCAAAAATTCTCACCAAAATACTAGCCAATAGGATCCAACAGTACATTAAAAGGATTATTCACACAACCAAGTGGGATTTATTCTTGGGCTGCAAGTTTGGTTCAACATCCGCAAATCAACCAATGTGATACAATACATTAATAAAAGAACAAGAACCATATGATCCTCTCAATAGATGCAGAAAAAGCATTTGACAAAGTACAGCATCCTTTCTTGATTAAAACTCCTCAGAGTGTAGGGATAGAGGGTACATACCTCACTATCATAAAAGTCATCTATGAAAAACCCACAGCAAATATCATTCTCAATGGGGAAAAACTGAGAGCTTTCCCCCTAAGGTCAGGAACATGGCAGGGCTGTCCACTATCACCATTGCTATTCAACATAGTACTGGAAGTCCTAGTCTCAGCAATCAGAAAACAAAAAGAAATAAAAAGCATCCAAATCAGCAAAGAAGAAGTCAAACTGTCACTCTTTGCAGAGGATATGATACTTTATGTGGAAAACCCAAAAGACTCCACCCCAAAACTGCTAGAACTCATACAGGAATTCAGTAAAGTGTCAGGATATAAAATCAATGCACAGAAATCAGTGGCATTCCTATACACCAACAACAAGACAGAAGAAAGAGAAATTAAGAAGTCGATCCCATTGACAATTGCACCCAGAACCATAAGATACCTAGGAATAAATCTAACCAAAGAGGCAAAGAATCTGTACTCAGAAAGCTATAAAATACTCATGAAAGAAATTGAGGAAGACACAAAGAAATGGAAAAACGTTCCATGCTCATGCATTGGAAGAACAAGTATTGTGAAGATGTCAATGCTACCTAGAGCAATCTACACGTTTAAAGCAATCCCTATCAAAATACCATCCACTTTTTTCAAAGAAATGGAACAAATAATCCTAAAATTTGTATGGAACCAGAAAAGACCCCGAATAGCCAGAGGAATTTGAAAAAGAAAAGCAAAGCTGATGGCATCACAATTCCGGACTTCAAGCTCTATTACAAAGCTGTCATCATCAAGACAGTATGGTTATTGGCACAAAAACAAATACATAGATCAATGGAACAGAATAGAGAGCCCAGAAATGGACCCTCAACTCTATGGTCAACTAATCTTCGACAAAGCAGGAGAGAATGTCCAATGGAAAAAAGACAGTCTCTTCAACAAATGGTGTTAGGAAAATTGGACAGCCACATGCAGAACAATGAAACTGGACCATTTCCTTACACTACACACAAAAATAGACTCAAAATGGATTAAAGACCTCAATGTGAGACAGGAAACCATCAAAATCCTAGAGGAGAACACAGGCAGCAACCTCTTCGACCTCAGCCGCAGCAACTTCTTCCTAGAAATATTGCCAAAGGCCAGGGAAGCAAGGGCAAAAATGAACTATTGGGACTTCATCAAGATAAAAAGCTTTTGCACAACAAAGGAAGCACTCAACAAAACCAAAAGACAATCGACAGAATGGGAGAAGATATTGGCAAATGACATATCAGATAAAGGGCTACTATCCAAAATCTATAAAGAACTTATCAAACTCAACACCAAAGAACAAATGATCCAATCAAGAAATGGGCAGAAGACATGAACAGACATTTTCCCAAAGAAGACATCCAAATGGCCAACAGACACCTGAAAAAGTGCTCAACCTTGCTCGGCATCAGGGAAATCCAAATCAAAACCTCAATGAGATACCACTTCACACCAATCAGAAGGGCTAAAATTAACAAGTCAGGAAATGACAGATGTTGGTGAAGATGCGGAGAAAGGGGAACCCTCTTACACTGTTGGTGGGAATGCAAGCTGGTGCATCTACTCTGGAAAACAGTATGGAGATTCCTCAAAAAGTTGAAAATAGAGCTACCCTATGACCCAGCAATTGCACTACTGGGTATTGACTCCAAAGATACAAATGTAGTGATCCGAAGGGATACGTGCACCCCAATGTTTATAGCAGCAATGCCCACAATAACCAAACTATGGAAAGAGCCAAGATGTCCATCAACAGATGAATGGATAAAGAAGATGTGGTATATATATACACAATGGAATATTATACAGCCATAAAAAAGGAATCTTGCCATTTGCAACCATGTAGATGGAACTAGAGGCTATTATGCTGAGTGAAATAAGTCAATCAGAGAAAGACATGTATCATATTATCTCACTGATATGAGGAATTCTTAATCTCAGGAAACAAACTGAGGGTTGCTGGAGTGGTGGGGCGTGGGAGGGATGGGGTGGCTGGGTGATAGACACTGGGGAGGGTATGTGCTTTGATGAGCGCTGTGAATTGTGTAAGACTGATGAATCACAGACTTGTACCTCTGAAACAAATAATACATTATATGTTAAAAAAAAAAGTAGGAAGGGAAAAATGAAAGGGGGGAATCAGAGGGGGAGATGAACCATGAGAGACTATGGACTCTGAGAAACAAACTGGGGGTTCTAGAGGGGAGGGGGTGGGTGGATGGGTTAGCCTGGTGATGGGTATTAAAGAGGGCACATATTGAATGGAGCACTGGGTGTTATACACAAACAATGAATCATGGAACACTACATCAAAAACTAATGATGTAATGTATGGTGATTAGCATAACATAATAAAATAAAATTAAAAAAATAAATTTGGGGAAGGCTTGCTTTGACATTTAAGTTTAGACAAACCTCTATTTATTACTAAAGCAGACAAGTACTCCAACCTATAGAAGAATCATAAAGGAAGTTGAAAATATTTTATGTAAAGAAAAGATATACAAGTTACTTATAAATACATTTTTTGGGGGAAATAATAATATGTATTGATCATTTTGTAATGCTCAGCTTTCATTGGCAGGCGTTTGGCCTTCACTGAAAAATAAGAAAAAAGTCAAGTGAGAAGTTTTGTATATCTGTCTCACTGCCTGGCTAGATTAAACCAGGCACAGTATTATAAGGCTATTGGCTCTAAACCTGAATTTTTCAAGATTAAGGTTGATGTTTTTTTTATATCCAGCCAAAATTCATTATCTCTAGAAACAATATGTATGTCTTCTTCAATTATGGAAATTCACCAAGATCCTGGATATAGTATTTCATAGAAAGAGCTAAGTTCATTTGTTAATCATTTACCCTGATGTGGCAAACTGATTAAGAAGTAAAGAGCTTCTCTGCTAACTTAAAAGGGGTACCAGTAGACAGCTGATCCCCTGTGCAAAAGCACAGAAACTTAAAAAAGCAAATATTTTGACTTATGACCAAGTGCACTACCAGCCCACAGTTGCATCTAAATGAGAGCCCCCCAGTTAGAGTTTCCACTAGATAGCCACCCCATGTAGAGACAGGACACTCCCCAACTCATATACCTGCTCATGCACACTGCCCTCCCTTCCCTTCAAGCCAGTGTGGATGGGATCTGAAGCAGACACATGGACCTAGGCTGGCCCGAATTCTCTTGTATGAGCTTGAATAGCTGGGGTGATCATTTTCTCTCAGGAATTTAAATAAAGAAGGAGAGAGAAAATTTGACTGTTACTTTCCATATTTCCTTGAAAGTAGTGTAAGATTTCAGTTTGGGGAGAACAGAATCATTCTTCACAAGAGAAATTGTGGAATCAAAGGTAGAGAGCTTGGCGTGAGTATAGCAATTGAGGGCAAAGGGAGGAGGAAAGAAAAGAAGGGATACAAAAAGGCTGACTTGACTGGAGCAGAGAATTGTATGTGGCACTGAGTGAAAAATAAGGCCTTGTAGAACATATGGGATCAGATGATTGCCCACTGAGGAGTATGAATTCTCCCCAGTAAGCAATAACTGAAGATCTCTCTAAACCATAAAGCAAGAGAATGGCATCTTCAGGGCAGGAGGCATGAAGTCTAAGGTAGCACTGACATGCAGGAAAGCTGAGGACAGAGGTACCTGCAGGAAGACCAGCCTGGGGGTGGAGGTGGATGAGCATTTGGCCAGGAAAACTGCCCTATAAAGCAGAACTTTAATTCGACACTTTTATTGTTACCTTCTCATTATTTCATTCCTTTGCTCCTTTATTTTTTTTTAAGATTTATTTATTTATTTGGGAGAGAGAGAGAGAGCATGTGTACATGAGTGCGAGGAGGGGCAAGGGGAGAGGGAGAAAGAGAGAAGCAGACTCCATGAGCACTGGAGCCCGAGAGCAGGGCTCTATTCCATGACCCTGAGATCATGACCCAAGCCGAAACCAAGAGTCAGAGGTTTAACCCACTGAGCCCCCAGGTGCTCCTCCTTCACTCCTACTTCTTGACTTCATTCTACTCTTCTGTGTTCTCTATCTCCTATCCTACTGTACTTCTTAAGACTGCTACTTTGTGGTCATGTTGTAAGCAATATCCACTGCTGTAAAATTTATTGAGTAATGACTCTCCTCTCCTGAATTGCTCTTTCTAACTTCACTAGATGGGTTTTCTGAAAAAATTTTCTGCAATTTTTTTTTTTTGCATAAGAATACATACTACTATAAAATATGGGAGGTTAGTATTTTTTCTTGGATATAGAAATTTCATCAATTTTCAAAAATCATTAGGCTGTAAAAAAGTCAGTTCGATTTTCCGAGCTTATTTTGGCCCTGCTTATATTTTCTCATCTATAAACATGCTTATCAGCTTTGCTGCTTCATGTGTCACTAGACTGAAGAATTTGAAAAATATATAAGCATCTGCTTTTAATAAGTATGAACTAATACTAGAGAAGTCCAACCATAAAGAAGATAAAAAATTAATAATAAAATAAGGGCATGAAAAACAAAGATATGTTTAACTCCTAGAAAGCTCACTCTTTGATGTGTATATAAGTGAGTCTTAGCATTATGGAGGGATTGCTCTGATGAATCCTCTCCAGGAGGCCAATTGAAAAATAATATGAAAAGAAAATCACTGGTATGTTAATGAAAGTAAACTGGAAATACAGAAATGATTTACCAAAAATTCTGTTTCTTCATAACTTGTTAGCACTTTTTTTGGGTGAGTTCAAGAACAAACTTTATATTCATTTAATTTATCTTCTGTGCAGACCTGTTTCATTTTCTTGGTTTGTGGTGCATGTGGATGAGGCTGATTTTTATGATGGGGTGGTGAGTGGAGGGATTTTTTTTTTGTGGAATTAAGGGAAAGTTATTTATCATTCTCAGTTCATCTAATCCTAGTTAGTAGTTATGAGCTTGCTTTTCGCAATGATCTCACCAGTAAACTACAATTAAGGGACAGAGTGTTGTTAGCTGGTGCCTTACCAGTCAGAGAGCTCCAGTCATTTTGACTCCCACCGCACCCCACTTCCTTTTTAACTCTGGAGACCTTCGACTCTGTCTCCAAGTGGGCCTCCCCTGTGAAACTGTACATGGGTCTTTGATTTCAGGAGTGGTGGTGGAGGGATTACATTTGGCAGATATATTACCAGATCCATACCCAAAGGACCACTCTAAAAACTTGAAACCTTATCAACACATTGTGATGTTGACTTTATGCCCTTTACATTTTTTTCTTCTTTGTGCCCTATGATTTTGTCTTAGCACTTTTAAGACATGCAATTAATATTTTTTTAAACAACACCTATTTCCTTTTTAAAAAAAATATTTATTTGAAAGAGAGAGTGAGAGCAAGAGAGTGAGAGGGCACACACGTGCAAGCCGGGGAAGGGGAAGGGAATCTCAAGTAGACTCTGCACTGAGCGCTGAGCACAGAGCCTGTTGCGGGGCTCGATCTCACGAGCCTGAGATCAGGACCTGAGCCAAAGCCAAGAGTTGGATGCTTAACCAACTGGGCCACCCAGGCACCCCAAGACATGCAGTTAAAATTGAATATTATTTTCTTATCTGTGCATTTTTTAATTTTGTACACTAATCCTATCCTTCCTCTTTGTCAAAACTCATCTCAAAATTCATCTCTTATAAGAAGTTATTTATAGTTATCCTCATTTGATATTCTTGGTAACTTTATTGCTATAATATTTAGAAATGAATTTTGAGCGCTATTAAGCTATCTTAAATTCACTTACATGTTATCCTCTCATGTATACCTCAGTTACTGTTTTAGTGTAGTTCCTATGTGTATAAAAAGTTTGATCAAGAGTCCCTGAAGTCAAGGACTTTGCCATAGATTGATTATACCTTCTTGTGTCTCTGTAATGTCCTTTTCTCAATAAAGAAACATTGCCTGGGACCAGAACACCCCAGCCTCTTTATAGAAATGACTTTTAATAAGATAAAAGTGCTTCAGAGAACAGAGATTTGCTTGGGATTCCCCTAGATGTCTCCTCCAGTCCTGTTCTTGTTTCTCCTGAATGCCACACTAGATGCTTGCCTGATTCTGTCCACTGCCAGCCATTGAGGATATCCTGGAAATTCTGAGCTCGGATTGTTTTGCTTTCCCTGCCTTTGCTTCAGTAGCAGAGCTCACACACTGCCAACGATTTCCATAATATGACAGTTTGTGAATGTTAATATTACTCTAATTAAAATGCCTGTCTGCTTTTTTGTGCCTAATCCTCACTGATCCCCTGCAGAGTCCAACAACTGGGCTGTGAAAAGTCCCCCAAATTGTGCAGCTGTTTAATGGCTCTCACTTATTCACTTCAGCATTCATAAATGACAGATCACAGAAAAGCAGAAACTCAGATGTCAAAACAGACATTGAGAATTCCATGAAAATCCAAAGGGCCAGAACCTTCCTGACTTCTGTTCTCTTAACTGCATCATTGAAGAGACAGCATGATTTACCTGGGCCACCACCAAAATGCAAATGAGCATGCATTTGAAAATCCTCATGAGAGTTTTTCTGAAACTGGCTACTGAGAATAGTAGGGGAGACTGTGAGCATGAGTCAAATCCTTCTTGATCATCTATTGCTATGCGCCAGGCACTGTACAAGGCACTTTCATAGAATTATCTGATTTTGTTAAATCAATTCTCTGTATATCTGAAACTTGTATTTCCAACTTCCTATCTGGGCCTCATCTTTTCCTGAGGGAGTAACCAGAGAAGTTTGTTGAGGAGAAATGCTTTAGGATCCTCAAAGGAAGTTCATGTAGAAATACAATTGAGAATAACAGTGTAGAAATACAATTGAGAATAATAGTGACTTAAAACAACCCTCAAGATACAGTTAATGAGTGACAATTAAGAGGAAAGATACCAGACATTATAACCTTTTGAGAGATTCCTGCTTCATAAATGACATATTTTATGTATATGATTTATTTTTTTAAAAATTCTCTTTATTACAAAAGTAAGCAGCAAATTTGTAAAGAATATGAAGTAAGAGTAAGAAATTAAACAGGGATTGGACACAGTGACAGCCCTGCTCAGCAATGTATAGGCAGCTATGGCTGCATAACATACACTCTACAAGTGGGAGGTTTAAACTAAGAATCATTTACATTCACTCATAGGCCCATCAGCTAGCTTGGAGTGAAATGATCTAGGCGGGACCTGGCTGCGTTCCAAGCGTCGGATCTGGGGGCTGGGTGGGTGGCGCTCCTCTACCTGTCTTTCGTCTTCCTTGGATTGGTGGAAAAGTCAGGGCATGATCTCAATGTGTGCTGGCAGAGGTGCAAGAGAGCAAGTGGCCAGCAGGCAAGCCCATTTCAAGTCTTTCCTTGAGTCACTTCTAACATCCTATAGGTCGAAGTTAATCATACGGCCAATTCTGAAATCAGCGGAAGAGCGAAATATACTGTGATCATAGTGGGGAGGCGCAGGGAAGGGAAGATTTTCTGAACAGTAACCCAAGGTATTTTCTTCTTATCGGCTCTTCTCGGTTTTACAGATAATACAAATTTTATAATGCAGACTGTTTTCTTGGATTTGGTGATTTAGTTAAATGCATATTCTAGGCTCCTGCCCTTTCCTCTGTAGTTCCCTCTGCCTGACTCAATTCTACTTATATTTCAAAATTTCCTCAGTATCATTTTCTCTAGGAAGATTAAACTAAGTGCCTCTCCTATTTTTAATGTGGCTCTTAGCATATTATTTTGAAATGCTCTAATTACATATTTGTCTCCCATAATTGACAGGAAGCTTCTCCAGGGCAAGTTTCAGATCTTAATTCTAGATACTTAGTTTTTTTGTGAATCGAGATGAAAGTGTATGTTCTCTCCTTGTTCTGTTGTCACCTGTAACTATTTTCCAAGTGGTATAGGGAACATACACGCAATATTCCAGTAATGATAAAGATAATACCTCCCAAATTCGTAGGGCTTTGGAGTTTATAAGGTACATCTAAAGTCACATAATTTGAGCCAAGAAGCCTCTCTCTGTTCTCAGTTCCCATAATTTACTCCTATCTATCATTTTCCTCTATTAAATCTTTTTTTAAACTTTGTTGTGTCTGTTTTCTATTTTCGTCTTTGATTCTAGTATTGACAAGTGATGCTGGAAAAATTGCAGAACCATGAGCACTCTAGATTTTTAATCATAGTTGGATTCTGAAAATCATTTGACAGTCTTTTATCTCATCAACAGTCTCTTCCAGTGTTCTTAGCTGCTGCTATAATTCTTTATAGCAATTTTAGTCCGCTAACTCATATCCTAACCCATTTTCTTTTTCCAAACTATTAGTAGCTGCTTGTAGGAAAAAATTGTAGGAATTACCTATGTTGTCCTTATTAGAAGAATGTATGCAGTTGCTCAGACACACCATTTCTTCTTTTCCCTGATGCTTTGGCACTTTATCTTCCTAGTCTTCACGTTGTTATGCTGATCTTCTCTCTCAGATATTCTTTATCTACAACTCATTCATCCTCTTTTCCTTCTAAATATATACTTTAAAAACACTCATGTCAATGCATTATGATCACTTCTTCATGTGTTACCCATTGGAAAATGAGTACCTGGGTGTGATCATCTTAGGACATGCAGTACCTGTTATACTAGTTTTATGTCCATCCCACAGCAGTGGTCTCTTTTGCCCCAATCAGGATGAGGTCTGGAGTGAGATGGAGTGATAATCCCTTCCTCAGCATTGGGTACATGGCCAGAGGATGAGCAGATGATAAACAGCAAGAGCAGAAATAGAGAAATATGTCTATTCGGTCTTTGAAAGCAGAGATGCCTATGGTAAAGTTCAGATCAACGGATCAATAGTTTGCAAAGGACAGATACAAAGCATGATAGGGTAGGGTGCACTGGATTATCAGGCTGGTGGTTGGTGAATGTTTGAGGGCCATTACCCATGTGTGGGGTACTAGGTGTTTCTTTTATCAGCGTGTATGCAGGCATTGCACTTACCATTACAAGATAAGGCTCAGTTAGAATGTACAATGAGTAGTGCATAATACGTACTTTGACTGACTGACTGTGTATTGGTAGGACAGGTATTATTTCTTTTTTAAAAAATGAATAAATTAGCACTTTATTTTATTCTTTTTAAAGATTTTATTTATTGACAGAGAGAGACAGCAAGAGCAGACGCACAAGCAGGGGGAGTGGGAGAGGGAGAAGCAGGCTTCCCGCTGAGCAGGGAGCCTGATTCGGGGCTCAATCCCAGGACCCTGGGACCATGACCTGAGCTGAAGACAGACACTTAATGACTGAGCCACCCAGGTGCTCCAAATTAGCACTTTATTAAGGAACTCAAAACCAGGATATGGAAGGGCATGATCTTCTCCAACCCAAGTCTTTATTCAAGCTAGTTCTTTCCATATCATTTGGGACTAAGTTTTGGATTTATTCCAGAGAAAACTCTTGGTTAGATGCAATTCTCTATCATCCTCTGTTCTCACTTCATACTCTTTCCACAAGTATTTCATTATCTTCTTAAATATACCATGGTAGGCACATCTCAGGAATGGTAAGATGTGTTTATGAAAAATCCCAGTCTTACAAAAATTTCACAATAGACACATAAGTATAAAGACACACATTCTGACCTGGAGCCATCTTGCATTAGAATGAATTTTGAACTATTTCCCATTGGCCGATACAGATATACAATTTCAAAGCCAAGTTGCTTTTGTTTTGTCTACTTGATTTTTCTAAAAGGACTGTTTCTTTCCCATCTGCTTTATTTCTCTTTTATTTTGTTGACTTTAATTCTTTTTTAGTTCTAAGTATCTCCACTAGGAGTGCTTTTTAATTCACTCTGCCCATTTTTTGGAAAAGATGTAGTGATATAATATGACTTACATTAAATTTTAAGAAAGGGAAATTAAACTCCATGTTATTTGCTCAAACTTTTCCTTTTGCCTGAAATGCTGTGCCAATCTGAGACATTTCACAAAATTTCATTCAATTTTTATTCAAATGATTTCTCCTCTTTCCCATTCAAGTAATCTCTACTCCTTTTGTCCAAACCACCAGTTCAGTAGTTTTTACATTGCATTCCGCTAAATCATATATTTATCTGTTTCCCATGTAGACTGTGCTTTCCTTCAAAACATTGTGTCATGGCTTTGTATAGCCGGCACTTACTACATTTGTGTTACATAAATGGATGAGGGTAGCAGTCTCAAGGTATTATTATGAATATAGGTGCAAGAAGGAGGATCATTGATGAAAACCAACTAACATCCACAGTGAATTTGTAGGCCATATACAATCACAAGCCATCATTGTTGGGGGCCTGGGAAAAATAAGAAGAACCTGAATGAACACATTGGCTTTCTTCCTGAAGTGATCACCTGCTGATTGCACCATTCTGGAAAAATGAGTTAAAAAAAATCAATTTTGAGTTAATGTGTTGAGGATAGGGGTGGAGAACAATGTTCATTTTAGTCACTAAGGCTGATTGAGGGTGTGATCAGTGCTCACTGCAGAAAATTACTTCAAATTACCTGAAAACTTATTATTATCCAAGCCCAAAATAAGGCCTAGTTTAATGCAATAGGAAGGAAGTACATTTCAAATAGATTCGTTTATCTATCCATCTGCCTCAATCTAATTTATAATTTGCAATTATAAGCATTTCATTAATCAGTTAACAAGGCATATTTATAAGGCACATTAATTCATAGGTTACAACAGTAAACTGACTTATTTTAAAGCCACCCTTGGTATTTTAGCAAGGAAAAGCTAATGCTGTTTATTCCAGTGCTTGGTTTTATATTAAAGTGTTAGATTGGGAATTAGGTTTAAGATGTAAATCAACCATTATGTTAATAAATGCTTTAGTTTATCATTAATAGTTTAAAGAGGTGAGTTGTTGATTGAGCCTGGATAATATATGATAGATGCAACATGAATATCAACATTTCAAAAATACAGGCAAGAGAAAAACATGATTAAAGAACTAATCTTTCATGTGGCATGTTGTCTTCCTGTCTTTGTTATCTCTGTGAAATGTGATCACAGTACCTTGTTATTTCTGAGAGTCAAGTTTTAAAACACATAATCAGGAGAAGTGATACAATTTTTAAGTTCTCAGAGGCATTTATGGTCAGCTATTCTGTAATATTTAAGTTACTGAATAAGTATTTTGGAAAACATAATGGAATTCTGGTTTCCTGCACTTTTGAATTATAGGTCTAAAGTATGTGACTGAAGGTGAATAATTATCCCAAGCAAATGTATACTTTTTCAATTTAATAACATATAAGCTTTCTTTTCTTGGTCTGAAGGTCTGCTGATAGAATAATTTTGAATCTCTGTATTAGTATACAAGTTTCCTCTTCAAGTTCTCATTTGTTAAATTGAGCCAAAAGCCAGATTTTAATCTCTTGGATGATTTCTATTGTTTCACCTTTCTGAGCCAAAATAGAGTTCTCAGTTACTCTTTTACCTAACCTGACATTGACCATCTTATTATGTGTGAAAAATATTATCAGAGGCATAATCAATGTTTGCTGAAACTCCCATGTCCTAACAGCTAATCCAAAACCTCATGGTTCAGTGGCAAATCTTATCTGATAATTTTAACCCTACTATATTTTAAAGGGGGCCAGAAACATGTAAATCTGATTTTATATTTTCCATCCATCAGTGTTGCATACGATTAGCTTCTTGTGCCTGAAGCTTTAACAAAAAGTATTGATTAGCTTTCAAATAATGCTACTGGTAGTAAAATGTTGAATTTTGCTGCAGGTAAAAAGTGTCCTGTCAAATAATAATCAACAGCAAATTCATGTGTGTATTTGAGAAGAGAATTCACATTTGGCAGGTCATAAACAGACATAGACACTAATATTGATTTGAGTATTCTTACTAGTTTTTGAAAACTTACCACACACATTCTGAGAAACACATTGGCTTTGGATATTTATTCACATTAATATTACTATATGCATTCCTTCAATTAAAAGCTGCACTAAAGACAGTTATCGTGTTCATTCTGTTCAATTCCCCACCTATGGAAAATGGTCATGTTTTAAAAGCATACTGCACATATTATCAGGTCCATATGGCATCTATGGAAGAATGTGAAGACATTGTGTCAGAGGCCACAGTTTCAGTGGGAGGTCACTGGGAAAAAACCCTCACCTGAATCTGGGTTCAAACGATGGAACAGACTGGGAATTGCAGGGATGTCACTTTGCCTCTCTGGGTTTCAGTCCCTACAAAGCGAGGAGTCTGACTAGATTATCTCCAAAGTCATTTCCAGTTCCAGGAAAAAAAAAATTTCAAAACCAATACATTCTAGTTTTCAAGCCATTAGACTCCTCCTCACCTTTTTCTTTTAAATTATCTGGTATGTTTTAGGAACTGCAATGTAATTAGTTGTTTTATTTTTATTTTTATTTATTTTATTTTATTATGTTATGTAATTAGTTGTTAAAGTGATTACTATACTCCCTGGTTGACTTGATTCTGACAATCTATTTCTTTGTGACTTTTCCTTCCTAACATAAGTAAAACATAAGCAGATTCTATGTGTTACAAAAGGGAATGAATATGTGAATAAACTGAACAAAAAGTATCTAGTGCTCATGATTAAGACCTCTTCTAAGAAAGGCAAAGTTGTGCCTTAAGGCTCTGTTTGGATAATCCAGAAATGTGGAGAGTGACGGATAGAGGAAGTATTCAGATAGCTACACAATTAATTCACGTATGATAACCAAGTGGGAACCTTCATTTTTCAAAAAGCTTTGGGGTAAAGGTCTGAATTGCTACCATTTTACCTCTAGAGAACAGAATACTTTCTTAATATTATAAGCTATTTCATTAAATAGCACTTAATACCTACAATGAACTATATTGCAAATGGCTAAAGAAAGAATATAGATTTAGGGCAACTTATGACCTTGTCATTATCAGGTACAAAGGAAGAAAGCAATTTCTTTGTGTATAATTGCATTTAAATTTTATGCCATAACAGTTGAAATGAGACTTGTTAGTCATTTAAAGATTAATTTAATGACACATACTTTGGCTCTTTAAAGAGGCCTAAAGAATATTAAAAAGGAGTTTTATTTGGAAAAATCCCTCACTTCTTTGCAGCCCATCTCAGAATCTATTACTTTAGCCTTGTACTGGATGGATGGTTTGTGTGAGTGGCAGTGGGGGAGAGGTGGGAGCTGGCTTTTACCCAGAGGCCTTTCCATTTTCAAAAAGTGAAAATCCTCTCAGTCACATAAGTTTAATTTAAATAATTTAGTATCAGATATCTAAAAACAATAACTACATTGAAAGGGGAAAAAAGCAAAGTGAGAGTAAGAAAAAGGGGCAAGGGCTGGAAATCCCTCCTAAAACAAATAAACAAAAACCAATTGAAATCATAAAGCTCTTAAGGCAGTGTGTTAGTAATTTAGGTTGTTATTCATGCACCAGCCAAATCCAAATTATAAGGTGCACTTGGACAGCACCCCGCCTTAGGGTTATGGAACCAGATCTCTTCCCTTTGGTTCTGCTGCTAACTTTCTGAGAAACCTGGAACACACTTCAAGGAAATTTAAAAGGAAGACAATTGGTGGGGTTGGTAAGATGAGGGGGGAAAAAGAAAGATGGGAGGTTGTAGAAGGTTGGGGGTAAGGGAAAATTTGCATAGTGCAGAGAAGACCTAAAAGGGGAGAGAGAAAAATTGAGAAGTGTGGCATAATTGAGAACAAGGAAAAGTGATTCATATGTTTTTAGGTTCTTGACATCTGTACATTCCAGAAAATTTAGAAAAGAAAGCAACAGTAGGAGTATATGAGTTAAGCAATTTCTTCCCAGAGAGAATTTACCAGTCTTAGAAATCAGGAAATTAGGCTTACTTGGAGTCATCATTATTATTTTGCTGGCAATGTGAGACCCTACTATGACTTGTTTATGGTGTGTAAATTCTGTTTTCAATATCACAGGTTTTGACTACTTCCATGTAGTGAAAACTGCATTATTAGGACATTGTAAACTATAAAGGATTTGAAATGAAATACTTTATCATTTCAATGGGAGTTTAATACTGTTCGTGTCTTATTAAATATCCAACCTCAATATCTGAATTTAACACTCTGAATTAATTATCATGGTTTGTTTTAAAGCAATGTAGTAATAGAACATTCACCATCTATTGACTTTGAATTGGTAAAATATGAATAATCTGGGCTCAAGTTTACCTTTGCAAAGCAAATCCTTTCTTTGTAAGTATTACTAATTCAGTAGGACAAAATTTTTGGTAAGGAAAATTATTATATGCTAACACATTTTTTTTTTTTTTTTTTCAGAAGCATCAGAGCACTTCACAGGTACTCACTCCACTAAAAACAATCATTATGCTAGTTAGAGAGAATTTAAATTTATTCTTCAGATAAGTTTCTAAGGGTCTTACTAGATCCTCTATTAGCCTAGTTGAGGTGGGGTATATTACAGTAAGGAATAATTTAGCTATTCTTTAAATAGGTCACTGTGGCAAATACTGTTATTTGCTTACTTGATACCTATTGTTCTCTTCTTACTGTTAACAAAACATGAGTTTCATTTGATGCAGCATTAACTCTAGGTGTATATTCTCTTCCCAGTTTCCTTTGCAGCTAGGTTTGGCCATGTAACGTAGTTCTAATGAAAGGTTAAAATCTAACCAATGAGATCAAAGTGAATGTCTACAGGGGTTTCTGGGAAAGCTCTTTTCTTTCTTGATGGAAGGGCAAAACATCTGGTACTACTGTTCATATTTTCTTTTCTTTTAGAGTGTTGATGTGATGTTTGGGGTTCCAGCATGAGCTGGAGCTTGTAACTAAGAGGTAACAAGCAAGAAGATGAAAGTCAAAACCATTCAAATGGTAGGGGAGGAGAACGGGAAGAGCCTGGGTCCCTGATGGTGTTTTAGAATTGCTTAACTAATGTTAGGAAATGCCTACCTTTGGCATTATTATTTAAGAAAAATAAGTTTTATTATTTAAAAAAATAAGTTTTATTTATTTAAGTCATTCTTAGACATTTTGTCACTTGTCAAATACACTCTTAGGTGATACATTAAATATTAAGAAGTGCGTAATTGTGTACATGAATATATATATATTAGTTTGTCCTTTCATTTATGATGAATATGAGGTTTGTTTCAATTGATAAATGTGGATTTCTTATGTTCACCTACCTTTCCATTAAGGGAAAAAGTAGAGAAAGAAAAGGCAAAAAAGAAAGGGGAAAGATAGAAAAGAAAGAGCTTGTGGGAAAGGAACATAGGAAAGGTTATCTTGAAAGAAAAATTAGGGGTAAATTTCAAAAAGAAACAAATTAAAAATACAATAGTGAACTTGAAAATGTAATCTAAATATTTGCATTAGTCTCTGTGTACCTTATTTTATTCAAAAATATTTTTATTTTTATTTTTATTTTTTTTAAGATTTTATTTATTTATTTGACAGAGAGAGAGAGACACAGCGAGAGAGGGAACACAAGCAGGGGGAGTGGGAGAGGGAGAAGCAGGCTTCCCGAGGAGCAGGGAGCCCGATGCGGGGCTCGATCCCAGGACCCTGGGATCATGACCTGAGCCGAAGGCAGACGCTTAACGACTGAGCCACCCAGGCGCCCCTCAAAAATATTTTTAAATGATACATTGTTTTGCAAAGATGTGGACATTTGCTTTAGGAAGAAAATGATGAGGTTCAGAGGCGTGAAGTCACATCTGATGACTAGGAGTATGCATGTTTCCACAGGATGGGGCTGCCCACTCTGTGGAAGAGGCTCTCTTGAGAATTCTCAGCCAAATCATATTTTTCTCCAACTTGTTAAAGTGAATTGTGTATGTAAAAGAAGAATAGTCCCTGAGGTGAGCATGGTGATACATGGGGCCTCAAAAACTCTGATGATACCAGCATGAAAGATGGAGCCGTGTGGGATGTACTACACAGACTCGCAGAACAGTCTCTTCCTTCCATGGTACCAGGTTGGGACAGGCCTGGTAGCCAACGTGTACCCACCTCTTAAAAGAAAAAGACAACTGAATTGTACATTTATTGTCAGTGAAAATTAGTTTTTATTCATACAACATTTATAAATCTAAGAGATTTAAATAGTACTTGAGGGGCACCTGGGGGGCTCAGTTGCTTAAGTGGCTGCCTTTGACTCAGGTCATGATTTTAGGGTCCTGGGATCAAGTCCCGTGACAGGCTCCCTGCTCAGCAAGGAGTGTGCTTCTCCCTCTGCCCCTGCCCCCCACTCAAGCTCTCTCTCTCTCAAATAAATAAATAAAATCTTAAAAAAAATTGCACTTGAAAAGACCTTAACACAATCTTGTAACTCCCTTTCAGAAAAAATATGATTCCCCCTAATTCCTTCCCTCCCATATATCCCCACTCTTACACCTCTAGGCAGAGTGTACTCTGAATACTCTTTCAATGGATATATACATAATATACATATTTATTGCCCAAAACACAGAAATTTATTTTTAAAATGTTTGTTACCTATCCTCTCACTATCCAGAGGAATACGCTGGAGATATTTTGGCCTATTTCCTTACAATCAGTTATCTATGTGTCTATTTATCTATCTTTGCTCATCCTCACAAAATCACATCCTACTGTAATTATGGATTTGTGTCAGGGCTTATTTCTTGTAACTTTGCATCATGATCATAAGCTTAGAGAAGTATATTTTCATAGGTTCAGGAGAATTTTCTGGGAAATGAAGTAATGAAGAGCCCACCACACCCCAGTGAGTAAATAGAAGGAGGAAGCAGGCATACAGAAGGGC
Organism: Phoca vitulina; assembly: GCF_004348235.1. Lineage (NCBI taxonomy): Eukaryota > Metazoa > Chordata > Mammalia > Carnivora > Phocidae > Phoca > Phoca vitulina. The sequence continues at coordinate 4,536,460 of NW_022589711.1, forward strand.
TCATGTTAAATGTAGAAACCACAAATAATTGAATGATGTTGGTAATAAACAAGGTTAGAAGTCAGTGGTCTAGATTAGGACTTGCAAACTGATGGCTGTTAGCATATTTTTGGTTTAGTTTATGGAGTTGTTGTTTTTTTTTTAAATTGACTTATGGCCAACATTTTAAATGGATAGATTTCACATACAAAATCTGATAATACATTTTTGAAAAGCCAAAATTGACAAATCAAGGGCCACATTTCTTGTTTTTTTTTCTTTTAAGATTTTTTTTTTATTTATTTGAGAAAGAGAGAGAGAGAGAGAGTACATGGCAGGGGTGGGTGGGGGAGAGGGAGAAGCAGACTCCCTGCTGAGCAGGGAGTCAAGGGCCACATTTCTAAGAATATTGTGTAGAGTCAGTAGTGGATACTTAGCAAGTTGGAGCATGTGCTCTCTTCTCTACTTGTTGCCTCACAGTCAACCTGGTTTCTACAGGCCTTTAGATTTGCAATACTAGCGGCCAGTCTAGATAACTCCTTCATAATTGTTTATTAATTATCATTATTTTTGTGTGCGTGAGAGCATAATTTCTCACTTAGCTCATCTAGGTAAGGCAGAGCAGGGATCATAGTTTTTCTTTTATATGGCTATCATGTCTTGTTGACTTAGATAAGATTCTCAGTAGATATTTGAAAATTGGCCATAGTTTTTGATGGACAGAAAATTTTAGTCTAATTTTGGCATAGGATATGGTAAATTAAAAATATATCTAAAAATATCATATTCACAGATGAGCAACATAATAGCAGAATAGGCCATAGCTTCCATCAAGTTTCCATATTCATTAATTGAACTAACAAGAGGCCTCATTGAAAATAATTTTCATTTAAACAAAAACTTAAGTGTTTTATATTCAAACTGCCAGAAGAACAGGTCTTTTCATGCTAGGCAAATATGGGTGATGGGGATAAAGAGTAGGGCAGAAGGGCTATTAAAAATTATAATTTGTAAGCAGTATAGCAGTGGTGACCTTTGTATCAAATGTTACAAAGTCCTTCTGAGATGAGGATCATATTCCCAAGTAAATAAAGCTGTTCATCAGAATGAACTATAGAGTTTTTATACTGTTATATAACATCCAAACAGAGGAGGAATATAGGATATAAGACCAAATAATGCCCTATGGAGTCTTAGAAATGAAAAACAATCTCATAGGAGTAATGGTTCTTAAAATCCACATATGGATAATGATTTGAAATAGTTGAAAACTTTCTCATGTCTTATGGCCCTCTTGACTCATTCTAAAGTTTCATGCCCTCATTGTGGTGGAAGAGCAACTGAGGGAGAAAGGGATTTTCTTTATATTCAAATCATCCATTTTAAATGCATACAATATGTTTTCCATTTCCCATTTCATGAAATATACCTTTTTTTTTTTTTTTTCTTTTCAGCTGCCTTTTTCTTGTAAGGAGAATCATCAAGGGGCTTCCTTTGGGACCACTGACCTTGACTTACTGGTTATCTAGGTCTTTGCTAAGTACCATTTGTATTTTACTCTGACCAATGCAGACATAGAATTTAATGGGAGCATGGAGATAAGGGTTCAGAGGACAGGAGATGAGAGGATAAGAGAGAAGTACTGAGGTGGTGGAAATAGGCTGGAAGTTACATCTTCTTAAGACAGCATTGGACTCAGGAGCTTTTCCTTCATTCCTATGTTGATAAGAAGGGTTTGGATCTGAAGGCCAGACCTTTAGGAGTTTGTTAATTTCTCCAAAGCACTTTGCCAAATTTAATGTTTTTCACTACATCAGTAACCTTAGCAGTTCTATATTCCTCAAATGCAGGATATTGTGATGAGGCTAAACACAAACTATCCAGCATAACAATGATATATTTTTGACAAAATACATAAAAACCTCTTATTAAAATTATAATGGAGTACTTATTAACCCCAAATTATCTATACATAGATCTATATCTTGGAAGAAAATACCATCATAAGCAAGATTTCAAGATACACTGTATGGGCATGAATTGATGTCTTTTTCTATGTTTTATCTCAGTGTTTTAATTTAAGATTGATTTCTTCTCCACAAAGTTTATTTTCAAAGCTAAATTATGATGGCTTAAAATCGCTCTCAATTTGATGTTTAGAAGCTTTCAGCTGCTTACAATCAGATGTCTTCATGAGCACATGTACAACTCTAAGCAACCTCAGTACTTTTTTGAACAAAAGAATAACTTGAAATGATTTCTTTTTTAAAAAAAACATTTATCTACTTATTCGAGAGAGAGGGAGAGAAAGATAGAACCGGGGCAGAAGGAGAGCGTGAATCTCAAGTAGGCTCCCCGCTGAGTGTGGAGCCAGATGTGGGTTTCAATCTCACAACCCCGAAGTCATGACCTGAGCTGAAATCAAGAGTCAGATGCTCAGCCAACTGAGCCACCCAGGTGCCCCAACTTGAAATGATTTCAAAATTAGTTTCTCAGCCAACACTATTCCAACCAGCTGACTCCAACCTTTGGATATCCCAGGCAACAAACTTGTTCATCAGTGAGCTTTATCAGAAAGAGGAGACTTAAACTTCTTCATCAGGGAGGTCTTTCTGTCATCCTACCTTATGGTAAACTTCTAAATTAAACAACAATTGTTTTTAAAAAAAATCAAGACATAATTGTCTGGGTCCCATGTATTTATGCACCACAAATGCTTATCAAGGTTTTGTAAAATCACCAGATAGGAAAATAGATGGAGTCTTCCACTCTGGCCTCAGTGCTGGTTAGGAGATGGAAGCTGGGGTAGAGCTGGGAGGTGGGCAGCAGAAGGCAGAGAGAAAGGAGAGAGACAGAGAGAGATGAACTGGGAGGGAATTGGGAATCAAGATTGCCTCTGAGGTTTGGGGTTCCTCAGGTAAATATTTTTGCAGACACCTGTCTATATTTTTATTACAAATGTATTACAAAATTCATGGCCCCATGTGAAGAGCAGTGATTGTGAATGATGATTTAAAAAAAATAGAGTTGGGAAGAGGTACTTAGTTATTTGTTTATTGTTCAGTTGGTACACGTGAAGATTCATTATAGAATCCAAGCACCATCTCTTTAAATTCAGATCTAGGAACCATCTCTTTATGTTCTTGGTGGTCAAATACATCATTCTTGGATAATTTCATTTCTCCCACCATGAGAAAAGGATAGCAATGCTGTTATTACTCACAGTATCATGGCTCTTTGGAATGTGTTTGTATTGAAGTGATGCCCTCATGCCACTTCTTTGCTGTGGAGTATGTCATCACTTATGGTGCTGCCTCATCCATCATGCTGCCCATAAATACTAGCTTCCATTGCCTCTTTCAAAAGTTTTACTGTGCTTTGTTGATGATGACCACAAGTGCAAGTCTTGCTCAGAGAATTCAGGGAACTGTGAATGATTATTTGTTTTCTGGTCACACTATGAATGCCATTTACATTTAATCATGGATCAACCTTTCTTTCAATCATGTCTTCTCTTGAACTCTTTAATCCATAATCACTGCATTTCTAGACTGTGATCTCTTTCAGTGTTGACTCCACCCTTGCTTTTCACACTGCTACTAGCAAAGGGGATAGGCATAGGATCTCTGGTTAGAGTAATAAGAATAATCTCATTTATACAAGGAATGCCCATTCCTTGTCAGGCATGTGTCAAGGCCGATCTAGGAGAGCATGGCATCACTACATTTAGCAAAAGCAAAAGAGGGCAGCAATGGACCATTAGTATTAAGGAGAAAATAGTCTCAAAGTCCTTAAAGCACATGAGTGGCACCTCCTGGAGGACTACCTGGTATGAAGTGTGGAGCCTTAGAGGAGTTGGGGTGACAGTGGTGGGGGGGACAAAGAATGCCTGCTATCACCCTGCTAGCTGTGGGTGCTGTAGACTAGAGGCTGCACTATAGGCAGAATTTAGATGTTCACGAGTTATCACACTGGCCCACCTGTGGCTCAAGGCCAAGGGTTAGCAGTGAACATTGGAAGCTCTGAACCCTGAACTCTTCCTGTGCCTGACAACATAAGTGATGGTTACTCAAACTCTGTGTGTTAACACTATTCTGTCTGTCCAATTTCAGGCAACTATGCAAACAACAACAACACAGTCCCACCACTCTGGTTACTAGGAGTGATCCACGTGTCATGCTGCATTCCTGGCACTGTGGCCTGGATTGGCCTGGGGACAGACTTAAGCCAGCAAGCCCTAGAGCTCCTTGTGACATTGATCTACTCCACTAGAAGGTTGGAAAGTGCTCCCAAGAGGAGTTCAGGCTCAGGTGCCCCACTTAAAAAGCACTGCAATCCCATGCACAGGAGGGAGACTTAGACAATTTCAAGGATGGCACTCCAAAACATAGAACTTCCTTAGTCTCAGGCTGAGGCAGGGTCCTGGCTTGCCTGGGTGACAAACTCTGCAGGTGATTCTTATGCAGTTGAAACCACTGATCCACAGTGGAAATGGAAACAAGATCTTAGAGACTTGTTTAAAGAGAAATAATAAATATCTAAGCATTAGTCTTATAATGATGTTGACAATGAGGAACACAATTTAAAATGTATACCTTTCTGTAACTTGAGGTGTACCCTCTTCATTTCTTTGTGGTCTCTATGTTTTCTTTCAAGCACAAATTTTTCCTGGCTACAACTTCCAATGCCACAAAAATCCAGATGACATCCAGATTTAACTAGATTTAATTCCTTATCCAATGCTTCTTTGTATTTTGTAACAAGAAAAAGAGTCTTCACATGTATTCATGTTTTGATTATTGTGAGACAAACCCTTCTCTGTCTTGGTGATCTCTTTAGTGTCACTTGAAATATAGAGCAAGGACTCCCAGGGGAGAGATGACCCAACTCAGTCAGGATAAAGGCTACTTTGCAGCATCAATGAATAGATATGATTATTTAAAATTATTTTTAATTATATGGAATTGCTTTATTTTTCTATTTCCTTTAAAAAAGAAAATATATCAGAAACAACTTGCTGATTTTCATGATCCTCTGCTCTCTGGAACCTGGTATTTTGTTATATTCTTACCTTATCCTGCCAAAGAGGGTCTCCCATCCTCTTAAGTCTGTTGCTTTAACAGTCAGATTTCACTTCTCTTTTCACTCTTAGGTCTTTATTTTGTGTTGGTTTGTAGTGCTCTGGCTCTGTTGATGATTAAACAACACAAATCTTTTTAGGTACCTACAGCAACACTTGTCTATGACTAATAGCTGAGGTCCATTCAGTGTTAAATTAAAAATTGCCCAGTGATGGCTGTTTAGGAGGTTTCAAAATCTGATAAATGCTGAGAAATATGGTGTTCTTAATACTTTTACTACTGTCAGGCTGCTGTGCACAGGTGCCATGTGGCACATTTGTAGGTTCTGAACCCACATGTCAGTCAGTAGTCAGAGGAAAATTTTCAGAAAACAAGGACTTGTGTGCATCGAATTCAATTTTTGCTTGGGGAAATCAGTGTAATTTATATTCATATAGTGCACAATCTAATTATATATAAAGTAATAGGATCTTCTTGAAAATATTCAAAGAAGGAAAATATTCAAAGAAAGAAAGAACTCAGAAGAGTCTTAAGGAATAGTTTGGTGGGGAAGAAAAAAAGAGCCCAAACTTTATAACATGTATGAATATTTAAATACTTATTAAAATATTATTCTTTAAAATTATTTTTTATTTTTTTAAAAGATTTATTTATTTGAGAGAGTGAGCAGGGAGTGGAGCAGAGGGAGAGGGACAAGCAGACTCCGTGATTCATTGAGCACAGAGCTGGATGCAGTCCTAATCTCACGATCCTGAGATCATGACCTGAGCTGAAATCAAGAGTTGGACGCTTAACCGACTGAGCCATCCAGGTGCCCCTAAAATATTATTCTGATACATTCCATTCCATCCATTCCATTCCATCCCATCCCATTCTTTGGTTTCTAAAATGCTTGTCAAAATTAGTTTTATGGTTCACTAATAGTTTTTTTTACCTACAATATAAAATACACTGTTCTAAAGACTAAAGATTCCACAGAGAAGTCGTGGGACATAATACTGGAGCCCTCATTGGAAGGAGATCAAGGAAGGCCTTAAAAGGCAGGCAAAGGGCATCTTTAAAAAGCAGTCTAAGTTATTATTAGGCAAATGTTAAGCAATAATTTAGGAGTCACTATAGGTTTTTGAGTTGATGTAACATTACTACTGCTTAGTTTTAGAAAGACAGAAATGGCAGCAAATGTGTAGACAGTGTTGGAGAGTTTGTTAGCGTGTTATAGTAACAGTATAGGTAAGAAATCTCCATTAGAGTAGATGTGGAGAGCAGGGAAAAGTGTCACAGTAGAATTTATACAAAACGTATTTGAATGGAAAGAGGAAGAGAAAGAAAGGAGCCAGAAAGACTTTGAGTTTGGGGTAATTAGAATTTTGTGGTAGTTACGGGCTTGATTGTATTCTCCCAAAATTCATATGCTAAGCTCCCCCCAGTACTTCAGACTATCACTGTATTTGGAGATAGGGCCTTTAAAAAGGTAATTAATTAAACTGCAGCCATTTGGGTGGGACCTAATCCAATACAATTTGTGTCCTACAAGAAAAGGAGATTAGGACAGAGAGAGAGAGGGAACTATATATAAAGAGAGAAAATCAATGCCCATTCAGACATAAGCAGCCATGGAAACTTTGACTACAGGCCTGAGCTGAAGATTATATAAAATGTGGAAGACAAAGCTAAGACACAAAATGTATTCAAAATAACTGTTGTGGGATGGCTAGGTGGCTCAATCAGTTGTCTGCCTTCAGCTCAGGTCATGATCCCAGGGTCCTGGGATTGAGTCCCGCATGGGGCTCCTTGCTCAGCAGGCAGCCTGCTTCGCCTTCTGCCTGCCGCTCCCCCTGCTTGTGCACTCTCTCTCTCTCTTTCTCTCTGACAAATAAATAAATAAATAAAATCTTAAAAAAAAAAAAATGTTGTAAGTGAGTAATAAAGTTTACCTAAGGCATTCATTTCTTTAGAGGTTGCTCAGAAAATACATTTTTTCTTGTTTTTTATTTTTTATTTTTTCCTCCAAATTTGAAAATACATTTTTAAAAATGGTGGTTTTAAAATTTTTCTTCAAGTCTGTTTTGAACATTCATACTCAAATGAGGAGCACCTAGCCACCACCATATAGAACCTTAAGGAAAGCAAGTATAATGACTCAAGGTTTTTTCTATGGCTGTAGCAATCATAATACTTATTGTCATAGTATCCAAATCTGAGTAAATATACCTAATGGGGTACTTCTTTATGTGCTGAACTTTAAAAAATTATGTTATAAAAATTACAGTGAATGTCACAAGTGATATAACCAGAGCATAAATTGAATAGATAAATACATTTTAGAAAATTAGATATTCTAAATGACAGCTTCTCAAACTCAACACCCAAAAAACAAATAATCAAGTCAAAAAATGGGCAGAAGACATGAACAGACACTACTCCAAAGAAGACATAAAAATGGCTAACAGACACATGAAAAAATGTTCATCATCATTAGCCATCAAGGAAATTCAAATCAAAACCACACTGAGATACCACCTTACACTAGTTAGAATGGCAAAAATTGACAAGGCAAGAAACAACAAATGCTGGAGAGGTTATGGAGAAAGGGGAACCCTCTTACACTGTTGGTGGGAATGCAAGTTGGTACAGCCACTTTGGAAAACAGTGTGAAGGTGCCTCAAAAAAATTAAGAATAGAGTCACCCTGTGACCCAGCAATTGCACTACTGGGTATTTACCCCAAAGACACAGATGTAGTGAAAAGAAGGGCCATATGTACACCAATGTTCATAGCAGCAATGTCCACAATAGCCAAACTGTGGAAGGGCCGAGATGCCCTTCAATAGACGAATGGATAAAGAAGATGTGGTCCATATATACAATGGAATATTACTCAGCCATCAGAAAAGATGAATACCCAACTTTTACATCAACATGGATGGAACTGGAGGAGATTATGCTAAGTGAAATAAGTCAAGCAGAGAAAGTCAATTATCATATGGTTTCACTTATTTGTGGAACATAAGGAATAACATGGAGGACATTAGGAGAAGGAAGGGAAAAATGGGGAGGGGGAATTGGAGGGAGAGATGAACCATGAGAGACTATGGACTCCGAGGAACAAACTGAGGGTTTTAGAGGGTTGGGAGTGGGGGGACGGGTTAGCCCGACGATGGGTATTAAGGAGAGCACGTACTGCATGGAGCACTGGCTGTTACACGCAAACAATCATGGAACACTACATCAAAAAGTAATGCTGCTCTGTATGGTGACTAACATAACATAATAACATAAAAGTAAAAAAAAAGAAAATTAGGTATTATATCCAGTTCAAAGATTTATTTATTTATTTGAGAGAGTGAGAGAGATAGAGAGAGAGTGAGTGAGTGTGAGGAGGGGCAAAGGGAGAGGGAGAGAGAGAATCCCAAGCAGGCTCCATGCTGAGCAAGGAGCCCGATACCGGGCTCCATCTCATGACCCGGAGATCACGACCTGAGCCACAACCAAGTGTCAGATGCTCAACTGACTGAGCCACCCAGGCACCCCAGGTTTTATATCCATAAGTCAAGAATGAGTAGATTCTAAAACTTATCTACAAAAGGTACATTTCATAAACACCAAGTGAAAATTTCTCACTAAAAACTTAGGTATTTCTACAATGACTTCCATACAAGTCTGTACACATGCTTTAAATTATTTTACAAAACCAATGGAAATATAGAAAGGAAGTTAGGTGGAGTGTATTTGTATTGAGTAAAAACACAATCAAACAAGTAAACACACACAAAACCCCACCCTCTGAGAATATTAAGTTAAATAAACTATAGAAAAAAGCACAAGACTCAAAACAGTTCTAAGATTAAAATTTAATTGAATTTGAGAATTAAAGGAGTAAATAGAAAACACTTAAGCAAATTCTCATTTTTTATAAATTTAAATGAACAGGTAGGCCTGTTTTCTAAAATTAGGAATGGTTAGTCTTTGGAGATCATAAACCTAATAATAGGTTTTATTTCATGATACTTAATGTTCTTTATTTAAGACGAACCAGCTGAAAGGTTTAGATGTTTCCACCTGTGGCTACCTAATATAATTTTTCCCATAAAATTTTGCATCTGTGTTGTTTAGTTCAGTGGGTACATTAGGCAAGGGAACAAGTTACTACAGGCTTCTATGAAATCACTATTTCCATAAACTTTGGCGTTCAGTTTACCCAGTGAATGGGCCTTTAGATTTTAAAGATGCTTAGATTGTTTTAACGTAATTGGTGCTTGACTCTGCATAGAAATTCAAATAATTATTCAGTGCTACGAGAACAGCTCAACTCTAGTTCCTGAGGCAGAAATGAGTTTGCTCTAATTCCTTTCTATGTATTAACTGCCTATACAAAGTCTGAGGACTAAAAATAAACAAATGAACTGTGTCTCTTATAATTTATTTAAATATAGGAAGTTATTAAATAATTTAATATCATTAATCTGTCAAGTACTGTCTTCTTCATTAAAGAGAGCACTATTTGTAACAACAACTTTATGGTTTAAAAGCAATTATATGCACAAATGGCTGCAGGAAAAGAGAGATAATGAGAAAATGTGGAACTCCTGGAAGTAAATCAAAAAAAGAATTAAAAAAGAGAGATATGCCAAGTTATCTCACATCTTTTAGAAATTAGTTCAATAGCTTGATATTATGTGTAAAGAGAGGTGGTCAAGTATGTTCGAATCCACTCTTTTAATCTAGACATATTACCTGTCACAAGGTGAACAAAGGATTAGGGACTTATTTTTCTTACCCCTGATCTACTCATTCACCATACAAGTATTTTTTGAGCACTTGTTATGAGAATTTCCTTTGCTTATTATTATGTAACACGTGGGAGATAAAAAAGAAAAGCTGGATCATAATTCTGGACTCATGAGGTTTTTGATGATGTTGAACATGTGGTAGGCCAAATTAGACGGAAAAAGGTGGGGGATTTGCAACAACCTGGTGATTTGGATCTTTAGAGCTAGATTATCTAAAATATTTGAGACAAAAATTAAGCAAAGTTGTTTCTTAACCCAACTACTTTGTGAATAATCTAAGTGGAGATGACATCATTGAAGGAAGATGGAATGGTAGAATTTCAGATTTGATAAAATATTAACAACCATTTCTTCTTTGATTGTATCTTCATTTACAAAAAAATTCAGTAATGAGTAATATAATAGACTTTAGAGTAGAAGTCAAGAGAAACTCTATTACTTTAATTGCGTTAACACTGACTTTATCATTAATGTTATTTTGGTGCCTATTTCTTTGTAACATAAGACATGATAATTATACATTTTAAAAGTAAAATATTTACTAGTAGTTTTTTGTAGGATTTTTATTTAAGTATAACCAAAAGAAAAAATAAAGCATTTTGAAACTATTTGGTCACTGTTGCTTTTGAATGAAGAAAGCTGATTTGGAGAAGACACTGTATGTATCTTTGACTCTGTAAGTCTTTCACGCCATATTTTTGTTTTTCTCTCCTGTACATACTGTACATAAACGTGGCAGAATATCTTTGATCTCACCCCTATTATTCTATATATTTTGCTGCTACTAATATTCAAAGTTTCCTAATCTATTCTATGTCTGTTCCTTGAAGCTTTGAAATCTTCCTAGACTGTCCAATTGTCAAGTCTAAAGGCTGCTTGAGCCAGGGGTTCATTCTGGCTTGTATTGCTATTTATACATCCCATATTGAATTTGCAGTCATAGCCCCATGATATGTACTGGTTAATTCCACTGTTATCCTTCAGTTGCTGACAGTTCCTTCCTTCACCATTCTCTGACTGCTTCCAAACTATTATTATCAAACTTGAGTCCTTTGATGTCTTAGAATTTTGGTCCTGTACATTCATGTGTAGTTCAAACATGGTATTAGGTGATTAACATGACTATTGCAACCCAGAGCAATAATACTGTCTTGGAAAATCCTTACTTTAAACCTGGGATACAGTGGGTATTCTTTATGAATTTTTCATACACACAGAAACCAAGTCTATTTCTAAAAAAATGTATTAGAATTAAAAGCTCTAAGCAAGCAGTAACTCATTCCAGAGAGGTGTTTTTCTTTTTCTTTTTTTTAAACTTCTAAGTATAAAATCCTTTCAGGGTATTTTTCTGAGTTATTGTAACCATCCATCTATATTTTCATCAGTCAATATATCAAATATTGTCTGAATGTCAGTCATTGTCCTAGATATTCTTGAGAAGAGTTAATAAATAATACAGATATTTATTACCTCTGGGGAGCTTGGAGTTTAACAAGCAGTATGGATAAGTAATGAGGGAATTTAAAATTGTATGTGTGTATGTTAAGGGTTTGAGAGCAGAAGTAAAAGGCTCTGTGGCAATATATATGAGAGGCAACTATCTGGGATTTGAGGATTCAGAGAAGACTTTTTTTTTTTTTTTTTAAAGATTTTATTTATTTATCTGAGAGAGAGAATGAGATAGAGCATGAGAGGGGGGAGGGTCAGAGGGAGAAGCAGACTCCCCGCCGAGCAGGGAGCCCAATGCGGGACTCGATCCCGGGACTCCAGGATCATGACCTGAGCCGAAGGCAGTCGCTTAACCAACTGAGCCACCCAGGCGCCCCAGAGAAGACTTCTTGAAAAGACCATCTAAGCTGAACTCCGAATTTAGAGTGACAGTGAGAGTAGGGTAGAGTAATGATGTATGCAGAGTGAGCAGCATACACATTTGCAGTTTAGCATGGTGTGAGGCAGAAGTAGGGAAGTGGAGAAAGAAGTAAGAGTGTAGACTGCAGTATTAAGCAGGGCCCTAATTATGAACTACAGGCAAAATTAAATCATTTGGATCTCAAACTAACAACAAAGGGGAAACATTAAAGTGTCTTGAATTAGGGAATGATGAGATAGAGTGGAGAATGGACTGGAGGGAGGAAGCATGGAGATGTGGGGCACCTGTAAGGGGCAATTTTAGAAATCTAGGTAGGAGATGATAGTGTTTTGAACTAGAATGGTAGTTCTACGGATGGACAGAATTTGATGGATGTGAGAAATTTTTTAGAAGGTATGCTGAGAATTAAGGAATGATTTAACATTTGAAGTGAGAATGAAATTGATTATAATGACTATTGCCTTGAGTAGACAGTGGGGATACCATGTATAGAGATAGAGAATATAGAGTATAAGGAGTTTGGGGAAGAGGACATGGTAGATTATTCTGGGGCATTTTGACTTTGAAATGTGAGTAGAGCTGCAAAGTAGAAATACCAGTGTAAGTAGTATAATATTTGATTTGGTATACATCAACATGTAGTAGTTACTAAAGCCATGGAAGTTAAGGTACTCACATAGAGTAACATTATACGCAACTAATGAATTGTTGAACACTACATCAAAAATGAATGATGTACTGTGTGTGGGCTAACTGAACATAATAAAAAAGTTTAAAAAAGTGAAAATGATTTGCTTAACTGAACTTTAAGGACAATATCACTTAAGGACAGGATAAGAATCTCACATAAACACATACACACACACACATCAAGAAGATGCAAGAGAGGTGGGAAGAAAACCAAGAAAATGAAAGGTGATGAATGCAAAGGAAGAAAGTGTTTTAAAAAGGAAGGAATGGATAATGTGTCAGATACTTCCAAAAAATGAAGTAAAATAATAGGTGAGTCTCTACTGGTTTAGGGAGACCACCATTGACTTTGGAAGAGTAATTGGGCAGAACCAAATTACTGTGAACAATGAGTGGAAAATAAGGAGGTAGAAACAATGAACATAGCTGTGAATTTAAATTAGCTGTGAATGGGAATAAAGAGTTAGGATAGTGTCTGGATTAGGTTGTAAAACTATGGAGGAGACTTGAGTACAGTTGACTCTTGAACAATATAAGGGTTAGAGGTGCCAATCCCTACACAAAAATCTGCATATAACTTTTGACTCCAGCAAAGCTTAACTACTAATAGCCTACTGTTGACTGGAAGCCTTACTGGTGACATAAACAGTCGATTAACACATATTTTTATGTTATATATAATATACTGTACTTTTACAATAAGCTAAAGAAAACATGTTAAGAAGATCATAAGAGAAAATACATTTACAGTATTGTACTGTATTTATCGAAAAATCTACATAAGTGAACCTATGCAGTTCAAACCTGTGTTGTTCAAGGATCAGCTATAGTTTATATTCTGATAAGAATTGGTTTCATAGGTAATTGTAGTATTATAATTTTCATAATAAATGAGTAAGGATGGCAAGTTTCTTCAGACTGGAATTTCTTGGCACTGCATTTTAGTGGGCATTGACAAGGCCCATGGTCTGGTTATTAGTGATGTTCCAAAAATTAATCTTACTTATATTAAAGTATGTGTCAATAGCTTAGTCAGAATATTAATTAATTAGCTAATTAATTAATAGAATTACTAGACTACTTTTAGAAAAGTTTCAAATTTATAGAAAGATTGAGTGGATAGTACAGAGAATTCCTATACATCCTTTTCCCACAGCAACCCCACACACAGTTTCCCCTATAGTTAATATCTTACATGAGCATAGTCTGTTTGTTACAATTAATGAACCAACATTGGTACATTATTATTAACTAAGGTCCATAATTTTTTCAGACTTCCTTAGCTTTTACCTAATGCCTTCTTTCTGTTCTGGGATCATGTCTCCTAGTTTCTTCTAGGTTTTGATAATTTCCAAGACTTTCCTTGTTTTTGATGACCTGACAATTTTGGGGAGTACTCGTCAGTATTGTAGGATGACCATCTACTGGAATTGGATGTTTTTCTCACCATTAGACAGGTGTTATGTGTTTTGGGGAGGAAGGTCGCAGAGGTAAAGTGTGTCATTTTTATCAAATCATATCAAGGGCACATACAATCTACATGATTTGTGACCACTGATGTTGACCTTGGTGAACAGGCAGAAGTAATGTTTTTCTGGGTTCTTCACTGTTACTTTCTCCCTTGTATTTTCATACTATACTCTTTGGAAGGAAGTCACCATGTGCAGCTTACATTTAAGAATGGGGAGTTATTTTCCTCAACCTTTAGGATGGAGTATCTAAATAATTTATGTGGAACTCTTCTGCATGGGAGATTTGTCTCTTCTTTCTCATTTGTTAACTTATTTAATCATTTATTTATATCAGTATGGACTCATAGATACTTATTTTAGCCTTTGGGTTACAATCCAGGACTACTTTATTTTATTGCTCCAGTTGTTCCAGCTTTAACATTTGGGAGGTCTTTTAGTTGGCTCCTGTGTCCCTTTGACCTTCTTCAGCATGTCTTTTAAATTAAAAATTTTAAAATTTGAGCATTGTAGTTCATCTCTTCATTCCTCTCACCCTCACCCTGAGCCCTGGCAACCACTCATTTTTTATGTGTCTCTAGTTTTATCTTTTCCAGAATGTGATGTAATTGGAGTCATGCACTATGTAGCATTATTCAGGCTAACTTCTTTCACTTACAATATGCATTTAAGGTTCCTCCATGTCTTTTGTGGTTTGATAGATCATTTTTTTTATCCTTGAATAACATTCCATTGCTTGGATGGACTACAGTTTATCGTTTTTTGAATATCTTGGTTGCTTCCAATTTGGGGTAATTATAAGTAAAGCAGCTATAAACATTTGAATGCAGATATTTTTATGGACATGTTTTTTACTCGGTCGGGTAAATACCTAAAAGCACGATTGCTGAAATGTATGGTAATACTATGTTTAGCTTTGTAAGAAAGTACCAAACGGTCTTCCAAAGTGGCTGTACCTTCTTGTACATTTCCACCAGCAATGAACAGGAGTTCCTGTTGCTGCACTTGGTTGTCAGCATTTGTTATTGTCAGCTTTTTTGATTTCAGTCATTCTAATAATGATATCTCATTATTATTTTAATTTGAAGCTCCCCAATGAAAAATGTTGTTGAGAATCTTTTATATACTTATTTGTCTTCTGTACATCTTCTTTGATGAGGTGTATGTTCAGATCGTTTTACCATTTTTTTGTTGAGTTGTTTTCTTATTATTGAGCTTTAGGAATTGTTTGCATATGTTAGATACAAATCTTTTGTCAGATACGTGTTTTGCAAATATTTTCTCATAGTATGTGTCTTTAATTCTCTTAAGGTTGTCTTTCACAGAGCAAAAGTTTTCAATTTTAATGATGCCAACTTACTAATTTTTTTTTCTGTGATCATCATGCTTTTGGTGTTGTATCTAAAAACTCATCCTCACACCAAGGTCACCTAGATTGTCTCCTGTGCTATCTTCTAGAAATTTTATAGTTTTTCATTTTACATTTAGGTTGTGATCTATTAGAGTTAATTGGTTGAAAGGGGTAAGTCCCAAATCTAGATTTATTTTGCATATGGATATTCAATTATTCCAGTACCATTTGTTGAAAAGACGATCTTGTTTCCATTTAATTGCCTTTGCTCCTTTGTCAAAGATCAGTTGGCTTTATTTGTGTGGGTTTATTTCTGGGTCTTACGTTTTGTTTCATTGATCTATGTGTCTGTTCTTTTGCCAAAACCATGTTCTTTTGGTTACTGTAGCTTTATATTAAGTCTTGAAGTCAGACAGTCTCATTTTCTAACTTGTTTTACATCTTTAATATAGTGTTGACTATTCTGAATCTTTCATCTTCCCATATAAACTTTGGAATGACTTTATTTATATCCATCCACAAAATAACTTCCTGGAATCTTGATTTGGATTACCTTGAAACTATAGATCAAGTTGGTAAGAATTGACGTCTTAACAATATTGCATCTTCCTGTCCATGAGCATGGAATATCTCTCCATGTATTTAGATATTCCTTAATTTCTTCTATCAGATTTTTGTAGTTATTATCATATAAATGCTGTACATATTTTGTGGATTTATATCTGATTATTACATTATTTTCTTGTTCTTTTTTTTTTTTTATATGGAACGCTTCACAAACTTGCATGTCATCCTTGAGCAGGGACAATGCTAATCTCTGTATTGTTCCAATTTTGGTATATGTTCTGCCAAAGAGAGCAGTATTACATTATTTTTGGTCCTAATGTAAATAGTATTGTGTTTTAAATTCAAATTCCAATTTTTCATCATTGGTATATAGGAAAACAATTGGCTTTTGTATATTAACCTGTATTTTGCACTTTTGCTATGATCACTTATTTATTCCAGGAGGTTTTTTTTTTGTGATCCTTTGGGATTTTCTACATGGACAATCATGTCATCTCTAAACAAGGACAATTTTATTTCTTACTTCAAAGATGATATACACTTTATTTCCATTTTTTTTTTTTTTTTTGGTATTAATGTGTTAGTTAGGACTTGTAGGATAATGTTGAATAGGAGTTATGAGAGGGAATATCCTGCCTTTGTTTTCAGTCTAAGTGGTAAAGATTTGGTTTCTCACCTTGAGTATGATGTTAACTATACGTTCTTTACAGATGTTCTTTATCAAATTGACTGAGTTCCCCTTCATTCCTAGTTTGTTGAGAGTTTTTATCATGGATTAGTGTAGGGGTGTGTCAAATATTTTTTTAACATCAATTGATATGATAATGTAAATTTTCTTCTTTAGCCTGTTTATATGATTGATTACATTAATTGATTAACATTTGTTGAACCAGTCTTATGTATCTGGAATAAATCCCACTTAGTCATGGTATATAATTCTTTTTATATATTGTTGGATTTGATAATATTGTATTGAGGATTTTTGCATCTATGTTTATGAGAGCTATTGGCCTGAAGTTTTCCTTTCTTGTAATTAATGTCTTCATTTGGTTTCAGTATTAATTTTTAATGGAGATATTCCTGGTTTTTGGTTAGGATTTTTAGCAATGCAATAACACCTATTTTATGCCTTTTAATTAAATTAAATTTGATTTATTTCAATTTGATTCAATTAATTCGATTCAGTACCATCATTAAATAATGTATAAGGCACTCTGCGATGTATTGAACTAGATGATAGATAAAACAGATTCCAACTTCTTGAGGCTGACAATCAATGAATATGTTCCCTTAAGAGAACAAATCTAGGTCATATTAGTGATAGGAAAAGGAAGTTCTTTGAAAACTGTTTAACAAAGCTTTGGTAGACAAATGAATTTATGTATCTATCTTAGAATATTTGCTTCTGAGGAGCATGGATTTTACCTATTTTTGTTTCCATTGTATCCTTAGGGCTTAGGACAGCTTCTGAAATAGAATAAATATTAAAGAGATTTTTATTGAATAAAGAAATAATTTGTTGGTATATTTCTGAATGATGATCTGCAACTGGTATTCTAAACCTAGAATAGGTATTCTTCAACTGTCCTAGCAATGTTTTTAAGTACTTAATATAAGTGCTGTCCTTGACAATTTTTAAATAATTTTCATAATAACATTTTATTTTCTTGTCACAATATCTTAACAGCATTGCAGTTGCCAATTATAAAAATATTTTAAATTATGTTTTGATATATTTTTGATTGATCACTTAGGAGGATATAAAGAAAATAATTTTATTCTAAAATTAACCCATTTCCAAAATCACATAAATGAATTAATTCTTATTTTAATGAGATTTTCACTTCACCACACACATAGTGCTTGTGGTCCTCTTTCCCCTTCTCAGTCAAGTTACCTGTCGTGTTCAATATAATCATAATGTTCATTACTGTGGGTCAAAAAGAGTGTCCCTTCATTGACCCATGCACAATTTTTTATTTTAGTCTTATACCTCTACTTTTCTCTTAGTTCTTGTGCTGTATGATATGGTATACTGATCACATGTGCTTACTGAGCATTGAATGTGGCTAGTGCCACAAGATGAAATTATATTTTCGATATATTGGGTTAAATAAAATATATTAATAAATGGATTTTACCTGTTTTTTTAATGTATCTACTTGGGGATTTAAAATTACATATGTTTATCATATTATATTTCTGTTGCACAATTTGGAGACTGTTAAGGATATGTAGGATTGCTATTTATTTATCACGGGGAATAAACTAATTGTGATTTTTAAATTGTTTATCATGCATCTACTGATTTTTTAGATGCCCAGAGAAAAGCACAAGCAACTTGCCACCGAAACATTGATGTTTCCAACAGGCTTTTCCAGTGGTGAGAAGTTGGTAACCAATTGGTTGAGTCCAATATTTATGAAAGAAGATGACCCCAATGGGCCAAATTCTATATCTAGATAATCTAGAAAACATGATTAGGCAGTTTTATTTTCCTTGACATGAGTATTAATACTGTATTAGGGTTTATTCCTGAGTCTTTATGTGGTTTGGATTCCTAGACCACATTCAAATTAGTGTTGTTTCTCTGCTACTTTTCCATCAGGGGAGGCAGCTTCTGTTTTACTCTGAACATTCTCATTATCTGTACTACTAGCTTTTGAATCACACTACGTTACTTCTGTAGCCTTGAGGTCTGTGCCTTTCACATTCTGCAGACCATCACACAATTTCCCCCATTTTTTTTTCCTAGCAAATTTGTCTTGGGTAATTTATGCATTTATATTTCCACATGAATAAAACAATCTAACTCATTCATCATTTTGATTGCTATCCTTTGGAACATTTCCTATATTTAAACTATTCTGGATTAGAGAAACCTCAGTACTTTTCCTTCCTGAAAATAAGTGCAATCTCCATTTCATGAACAAGTTGTGTTCCAAAAGGGTAGGAATCATGTCACAGCTGGAGTTTCAGTCCCAAGGCTAGCTCACCAATCACATTGTATACCAAAAGTATTGTGTCAATAATGCTGTGAAATTTAACACTGCATACTTAAATGTCTCTATGAAAACCATACATTTTCAGTTTGGGATGGCAATAGTGCATCTTCTTTTACTGTGATGGAATTATAGAATTCTCCCTGACAATCCTGTCTTTTAGCAAGAAGAAGGGGGAATCTTTTAAAATTAATTTTTGTGGGTACCACTGGGGCCAGTTTAGTGATTTAAGTAGCTGAGGTGTTGGGGAGAAAACTCACTTTTTGGCACTGGATTCTGACCTTTATTTATTTATTTATTTATTTATTTATTTATTTATTTATCTATCTCTTTTCTTTTCTTTCTTTCTTTCTTCTTTCTTTCTTTTTCTTCTTTCTCTCTTTCCTCCCTCCCTCTCTCTCTTTTCCCTTCCCTTTCCTTCCCTTTCCTCTCTCTTTTTCTTTCTTTCTTTCTTTCTTCTTTCTCTTTCCTTTCCCTTTTTTCTTTCTTTTCTTCCCTCCCTCCCTCCCTTCCTCCCTTCCATCCTTTCTTCCTTCCTCCCTCCCTCCCTCTCTTCCTTTCTTCCTTCCTTCCTTCCTTCCTTCCTTCCTCCCTCTTTGTTCCCCTACTTTATTTCATAGCACCATCTATGGCTTAGAAGTAAAGTTTCTATTCATCATGATCTAATATAGAAGAAAAATAGTGTTTTTTTCCTCTCCTTTTCTAAAACAAATTTTCTTTCTCATTATTTATTTGCCATTTGTAGAAATAAGGCAATAACAGTTTTTTTCTATGTGACATTACCCTTCTTCTTTCACTTAGTGATTTTATTTTATTTTTTTAAATTAATTAATTTTTTTTTTTGCTTAATGATTTAGAGGTGCATATGGATGGTGGAAGATAATCTCTATACAAAAAGGGCTTAAAGAACATCAGTCCACATTTCAGTGGAAAACCAATCATAGGCCACGCTGGAGCTTCACCAAGGGTACTAGCTCTGGGATGGGAGAAGCTCTTATTATGGAATCTGGGATGAGAGCTGATAAGGACAGAGCAATGGGAATGACCAGGTCTAGGAGAGGAGTAGGGTGGAGGTGTGGCAGCTTACTGAGATTGTAGCACTTCTTTCTTTAGATTTTTTTTCTCTTCTGACCTTAACTAAGGGAAAGGCTGAGAGGTGGAGAGAAGATGGATCAATAGGACAAAATCTTAGTTAGGCTGAAGCCAAGGAGAAAATGGAGGCAGAAGAATTTTCAAGATATTTCCCTATTTTGAATGTATGTTTGCTCATCTCACATTTGTTTTCCTTGGAGAGCTTTGAATATCCTTTGTATCATCAACAGCTTCCCTCCTCCTTTAAAAGATACCTTACACATGTCATGGTTTGTACTCAGTTGACTCTGTGTTTGTGGAATTCAACTTTAAATTCATGGAAATGATATCCATTGAGTGGTTATGTATAGTAGGTGCCATTTCAGAACCTGTAAGTAGGTTTAAACTGGGGTCCTTGGAGTTCATGAACTTGCAAACCATATTAAAAAGCATGCTCCTTGGAACATTCACTTCAGGTGGGAAAAAAAAAAAGTGACCTGAGGTCACTTGTGATGCATGTGAATAAGCAAAGTTAAATAAATTTATTTTGCTGCAGAATTTTACTGATATCTTAACATGAGACACATATTGTAACTCTCCAAAAGAGAGATGCAGTGTTCATCATTCGAAGATATTATTAGAGAATTCTTTTTAAAACACTACTTCCAAGAACTAGGATGGTTTGGAACACAATATGTGAAATGCTGAAATATATTTCATTTTAATATCATTTTTCCACATGTTTTAAGTCTAGGCCTTTTCTAAAACATAAATCTAAGAGCTCAAGGAAAAAAGTCTTTATTTTTTGGTATTTGTCATGCTGCAGTTTTATCAGCATTACTTATTTGAAATCAGTTGGAGAATTTATTTGGAAAAAAGGAGTTCTATAACAAAACAAAATATGATAACCACTAATCTAGCCAAGTGCCTCATTTTTGTAAGTTAGAAAACTTGGGGTCAGACATTTCTTGAAGTGATTTATTATAGATCTTATAACAAGCTAAGGCTCAGAACCCTAGTCCAGTATTCTTTTGTATTCCCCAAACTACAGTGAATATGTCCAGTAAAGCTCAGATGTAGTAAAAATGGGCTATGTAATACAGACCCTACTCAGTGACAACAAAATTTAGTTCTTCTCAACCTATTCCTCAAGAGTATTTGCTTATTTATTTCATGCATATATTTTTTTCTCAAGTTAAATTAAGGTACTTCACTGATGTTTTATTCTTATACAAATTGTACTTCATTGGACTAAAAGATATGCAATAGTATTTTATTAAATTCTGTAATATTTTTCTTTCTCAATTAAAGTGATTACACTAATATATGTTAAATAACCTTTTTGCTGCATATTCCTATTGTTCTTTATTTCTTATGGCTCCATTTTTTCATTCTTGGCTTAAAATTCTCAGCTGCCAGTCATTGTGATGAAGGAACATGATTATGGGCTTTGGAGTGAATCACAACTGTTCTTGAATTCCAACTCCATTTACTAGCTGTGTGACCTTGGGCAGATCACAAAACTTCTATAAGCCTACATTTTCTCAACAGAAATATGGTGTGAGTCAGCTTCATTGGTTACCACGAAGTTCACAGATTTTTCTATTCAGACCTTAGACAAAGTCTTAAACCCTAGGTATGTTCTTTTTGCTTTTTTTTTACCCCCCTCCTTCCCTTCCTTCCTCTCTCCCTTCATTCTTCCCTGTCCACCTCCCCCCTACCATGTAGCAAACAAAACCTAACATATCCATTGGTGGTAGTGTTGGGTTGCTTTAGGGGATGTCTTTCCCCAGCCTGTGTTGAATTAGACACAGGTTCTCCAACTGTTAACCTATTTTATAATTTAAAGGACAAGACCTTTTTTTTTTTTTTTTTGCTTTAAAGCAAATCACTGTATAAAAGTAGATGAGAAAGCACAAACAAAGCAGGTCGTAGGAAAATCGGAAAGCTTAAAAATGTTATTTTGTTGTAGTTTTCGTGCCTCTTCTAGAGATCCCATTTCCTTTCTTGCTGTCTTGAAGTCCATTTTAGATTTCTGTTTTCAACTTTCATTTCTAAAGGTAGGATTCATCAGATTGCACCGCCTTCCTTAATTTTACTCCAGGAATGAAACAGACATTCTAACCCATCATATTTGATATATCGAGGTAAATCATCAGTCACTTCTCACCTCTGATGGGGAATAGGCATTCTTGAGAATCTCTGCACCTCAACAGACTACTCCGAAGCATCCTTATCCTTCGTCATCATGAGGATTGAAGAAGACAGAATGGTGTCTATATGGCATCTTGCCAGTTTCATAGTACGTCATCAGAAAATGTTAGTTTCCCTTTTCTCCTTTTTCCTTCAAGGAGTTATTTCAAAGTGGGAAGGAGAACAGAGGCTGTCACCCATTCCATGTAAACAAAATTATTAGTGACTAATTCCATTAACTGATTTATATCATAATTTAATTTAGCTTTCTTACCACTTTTCCAGGTGCTTCTGACTGCTCTGAGTTAGGTTTTTCTACCTCTACTTTTTGGGAAGCTCACTGCTAGTACCTTCCCTTACATGCAGTTCTTTATTCATTTTTTTTTCTTCTCAATATTTTTTTTCTGTTTAAACTTGTCACTTGACTATGCCTTTTACTCTCTTGTCTATACAGTCTTCCAAGATGCCACTTTACCAAAAATGTTGATTTTGTGGTTTGCCAATCCACAGTCCTTATGCATGTAGTGTATAAGTTCTCCATGATTTTCTATCCTCATCTCAATACAGTCGCTCTTGGGTTTTATAAGCCAGGAACAGCTGAACCACATCAACCCATGTGAACCTCAGGGGTTGCTTTATCAACTTTCCTTCGTAGATTCTCCCACAACTGGCCCACAATGCTATATGCCAAGCAGGTAGAGTGATAGAGCCCTAACAAGAGTAATTATACCCACATCTTTCAAAACTAAACAGCTGTGTTATATTCAAACTCCACTTCATATAAATGAGAAAGCTTGAATTTGGACACTTGTCTGTGTTTTGCTTCCAGGGAATTATCTAGATACTTTGCTCATTTATGAAGACATTCTGCCTTTAAAAACATTTAGATAGGAAAATTTTGCTGCAGCTATTACAAAAGTTGAAATTGAAGCCAAAACATTCAAGCCAACATTCATGCAAGTATATCGTTTGCTGTACAGTTAGAATTTGGAATAATTACGTCACTCATGAAAGATAGTTTAGTGTGTTTCAAATAGCACTGTTTAAATTTCCATTTGCTATTGTGTAGAATCAGCTAAATGATATAGTTAAAATTGAGCAAGTAAGCAAAATTAAGAACAGGGTCACTATAACATTTTAAAGCATTTTGGCATTTTAAAAACTAAATTTTCATGTTCCCCTAGCAGCAGAGGTCACTGGCATTGTAACATTTTCTTTTGTCCCCTTGGGTTGTTGCTGCCATCAAAATTACATCATTTTAAAGAGTCCTAACTAGTTGAGAAGATCAACAAATAACCTGCAGCTTCTTCCACTGTTATTACATGTTGAAGTAGAAATTAGTTCTTTGTGTCAAATTTTCCAGTATGAGAAGAAGAAAAAATTTATCTTTTGTCAAAGTAACTAAGAAAATCACTAAAGAGCCTATATAGCTTTAGTCTTACTAGACACTCATTTTGTTATCTTTAGTGAGATTCTGAGAGAAAGTAACAGAAAATGTTAAGAACCAATTTATATAGACTCTGGTCCCTCAGAGGGAGGTTGGCACTTTATATTAGGAAGAAAAGTCTGGCTATCACTTTATGTGTTCTTAGAAACTTAAAAATGTAGGACAGGACTACTGAAAGAGTCTTTGACATTTTATAATTTGGATAGTGAAAGAAAGTATATCTGTGAAGGATCTGGGATTCTTCCATGTTCAAAAAGTGCTGTAAGGACTAGTGATGAAGAGAGAGCAGTAAAGATTCAGTGGAGTCTACAGCATTCTGGAATTTCTGTTCTTTTATTATTATTATTATTATTTAATTTTTTTTAAAGATTTTATTTATTTGCGAGAGAGAGAATGAGAGACAGAGAGCATGAGAGGGAGGAGGGTCAGAGAGAGAAGCAGACTCCCTGCTGAGCAGGGAGCCCGATGTGGGACTCGATCCCGGGACTCCAGGATCATGACCTGAGCCGAAGGCTGTCGCTTAACCAACTGAGCCACCCAGGCGCCGTGGAATTTCTGTTCTTAAGCATGCTGCATTTCTCTATATTCCTTCACCTGTTCTTCAGTGCTTCCATTATCAGATTTTTGTACTACAGGTTAAGCACTAGAATCCTACAAAAATTTAAGCTATCCTAGGTCAAATCTTTTTTTTCATAATAAAACTAAGATATTTAAGCTGAGCATGATAACTGACCTTTTAATATAGATATAAAAGGCTCAGTACTGCAACTAAATTTTATAAACCTATTTTACCTACCTCTGTTGCTTGCAGTTATCTTTAAGGTAATAATCCACATTCATCGAGAGCACAGGATATTTTCCACTTCTTGGAGTCATGAATATCAGAGATTTACTACACACTTTGAAAAATATTTCTTCCTTTTGTTAACTATCTTTTATTAATCCTGCTCCCTTCAAATATCAAGTGACATTTAAGTCCAGTATTTTAAGACTTTCTGCATTCTTTAAGTAATTTTTTAATTTCAGCTCCCTTTTAAAAATAAATTTACATTTTCAGATAAAGTTACCTAAATTTTCTATCCTTAAATAGAAGTAAGTTCATCATTTGTTCATTGTGAATGCCTTTCTATGAACACACCTAACTTGGCTTTCCTAAAGTATAGATTCCAGAGCTGCCAAAGTCAAGGACTTATGTTGTTACGCAAGCAAAGCAACTTAAAAAAAATACCCTTCCTTATTAGATTATCTTCTAGGAGCAGTCTGTATGATCTGTGATTTATGATAATCACAAATAGAGTATCTTTCATTTTTCAAAAGTGAAGCTCAACTACCACTTTTCTACCCTCTCATTGAGCTTACTAAGATTTTCTTTTTTGCAACTTGTGATTTTTTTTTATAAGAAAGCTTATTGTTAACTGAAAATTGGGAGGTTTCTCAGTGTCTCCCCTCTTTCTTGTCACCTAAAACTATATTTCCTAATGCCTTGCATCATTGATACCTGGGAAAGAAAATCTATTGTGATTCATTTCTATCTATTAAGGCTACTTATGAGACAAAAACAAACATGGTTTTACATTTATACAAAACTTGTAATAGAAAATGTAAAAGTAGTGACACCAACAGTAAACCTCCCATGAACCTATTTTTAGCCCGCCCATGAATCTTAAAATTAGGATGTAACTCTGCCATGATGAGTACTGGGTAATATATAGAACTGTTGAATCACTATATTGTACACCTGAAACTAATATACCACTGTATGTTAACTATGCTGGAATTAAAGTAAAAAAAACTTAATGAAATTAAAAAAAAAAAAAGATGTACCCTCTTCCCCTTCCCCAGTGCCTAATCGTGGGAACTTTCTAGTCACAAAGACTAGCAAAATGAATTTGTTCATGATCCCTTCTTGGTGGTACTGTATAAACTAAACCTGTAAGTCTTTTGAAGTTTCCTTTTTTTTTTTTTTAAGTTGTTGGTTTGGAGTTTTGACAGTTGGTGTGAAAATTCCCAAACTACATGTGAATACTTGATAGATAATGACTATATATACTACAAGAACAGACATAAAGTATGATCCCATCTAAATCTGTCAACTTAGATCATAATTAGTATAATTCTATATTGTTTTAGTTGCATTACATCATTTGGTTTTAAAGCAAACAAATATTTCATCAGAAGAAAAATGTGTAAATGTCGAGTCAGCAGAGCCTAGAGCAATTTCCTGTGCTTTAACATCAAGGAAATCTTGCAGAGACAAGTGTTTTAGAAATTTCTGAAATAAAGCTAAAATAACAAGGGCAAATGTCACATTGTTTCATTCAATTGAAATAAAAGTGAAGAGCCCTTGTTATAAAGATTGTAGCAAAAAAGAGACATCATGGTAAGAGGTATATTATATTTCAATGAATGTCTATAGCATGCTAGACATATTTGGGCTGTGCAACATGTAGCATCAAAGAAGTGGTTAGAAACTGTAGGACTTTGGCTTTTTGGATTACTTTGCTGTGCTTTTCTTTTCAAAAAAGAAACAGACAATGTGTTTCCAGGGAATTCCTGTCTCTCTTGGATAGTAGTTGGTGTGGATCCTCAAGTATGTCATCACTATCCCTTGATAAAGAAGTATGTCTTTTAAAGCAAAGGGCAACCTTCTACAGCCAGATAATCATATATTTTTCTTTGAAAACTGGGTGCAAGGATGGCCACTTTATCCTCTGGGAATGGCTGTGTTTTTTTGGATTCTCCCACACTCTGGGAATTGTCCTTAGGCAACTTTGGAGGGATCCATGCTGGGCTTTTGAGGGTAGAGTTTTAGAGCTTAGAAGAGGAGGGTGAAAAACAATCTTTTTCATCTCCAAATGAAAATGCAAAGAGTTTTTTTTTTCTTTGAACAGAATGTAATTAGCCCAAGTGGAATTGGGCCAAGAAAGAAGCATTAACAGGCTAAATGTGCCCCCAGTTCTTGGAGGATTCCAAAGATGGGCTCATTTTTGACTGTCATGAAGAAAAGGTGTAGCATCTATAAAAGTCTAAAATAGGTAAATGGGAGACGTGAAAGAGAGAAACAGTTCAATTTTCTCACAAAGATGACAACTGAATCTAGCCACCCTATCTCCAATCTAAAAATCCATGTGACTAATTTTTCTAAGCAGTCACTGGAATGTTCCTGCTGGGAACAGGACAAATAATATATGTAGCTGGCACTGTAAACCGACAGAAACTATTGTTCCAGTTGGGGAATGGAGGCCAACTCCCTTCAAGACTTAAAGAAAAGCTAATGTAGGACACATCTAAAGTAACTGAAATGGGAAAGGGGAAAAAAAATCTCAAATTAACTGTGCAGTGTGCTAGCTGACCAAATGTAAAACAAAACAAAACAAAATAATCTCTTCCCCTCAAACTAAAAAAGAAGGAGAAAAAGGAACATTTGTCTTTGTGCTTGCTCTGTGCTCATTTTGGCTTGCTTCAGATACTTTTCCAAGTTTAAGTTTGAAATCTGATGACTCCCAGGAGCAGAAGTGTTCTTTTCTAGGTGTCATTTTTATCTATTTCTGTCAAGCCCTTTAATAAGAAATCAAGGAGAACCATCATTTAAGAAAAGAAAAGGAAAAAAGAATATAGTAGATGGTTGACTCCAGAATAAAAGGTAATAGAAATACAGTAAATTTACCTAAAGAAGGGGGGTTTCTTTGGTGAGTAGAAAGAAGTCTGAGAATAGTGCCTTTTAAAATATGACATCTGGAACTCACTAGAATTAACTACTTGATGGGAAAAAAAAAAGCCTCTCCAGATTAAAAAAAAAAAATTCTTAACCAGAATTTTTTTTTTTTTAAAACAAAACCGCCTGCTATTTCATTTTAGGTGAAAAGACAGTCCAGAGTTTTGGAGATAAAGATGTGTTTATGTGCTTTTGTAACTCAAAGGCAATTTTGATTTTAATATCAAACTCTTTCAGATTTTGGCTCATCATGAGACCAAATGCCCCAGAGTGTTTGTTTTAGACTTTAACTGAACCGCTTATATGTGAAACTTGAAAGAGATCTTTAGTGTCTCTTGCAAGGACATTTCATACATGCAATACGGGCTGGTAAGCTGGAAGTTGAAACAACAGGATTTGAATCCCCAGCTGAGTGAGGCTGGATAAATAATATAACTGTTTGGAAAATGGTGATAATAACACTTGACTTCTTATATCATAGATTTATAGAAAAGATTAAATGAAATAATGAATGTGAAAGCACACTAAAATCTGTAAAAAGTTGTATAAAGTAAGGTACTATTTTCCTTAGTGTGTGTTCTTTTCTCAGTACACTTACTTTATATTTTGAGCTTCTTTTCAAATCTTTATTTCTATCTCATCTCTTTGAGTTGTACTTATTTTACTATAAGTTTTTTTTTTAAAGAATTAAATGGACAGTTGTTAACATGGTTAGGTTTTTTCTCTTCGTTTATTTCTGTCAATTTCTGGAGTTCATTTCAGAGATTTTAACTCAAGTCAGGAGACTAACTCTCTGAAACCACCCTTTGTCCCACTTTACCACAATGCACAAAAATCCTGAATAGAAATGGAGGCAAGGGAGCCCAATATAATTTTATTTTTATTTTTATTTTTTTAAAGATTTTATTTATTTATTTGAGAGAGAGAGAATGAGAGACAGAGAGCATGAGAGGGAGGAGGGTCAGAGGGAGAAGCAGACTCCCTGCCGAGCAGGGAGCCTGATGCGGGACTCGATTCCGGGACTCCAGGATCATGACCTGAGCCGAAGGCAGTCGCTTAACCAACTGAGCCACCCAGGCGTCCCGCCCAATATAATTTTAAAGACATTACAAACACTTTACATTCCCTATAAAAATATGAATATTTATGGGGCGCCTGGGTGACTCAGTTGGTTAAGCATCCGACTCTTGATCTCAGCCCAGGGCTTGATCTCAGGGTCGTGAGTTCAAGCCCTGCGCTGGGCTCCGCACTGGGCATGGAGCCAACTTAAAAAAAAAAAATGAAGATTTATGCTTACATATGGGGAAAATACAAAGGAGGGGAATACTAGAAGAAAATACATGTGTGAAAAGTGGTGGCAGCCCCAGTAGAAAATAGGCAATGACTTGGGACTGTGGGATCAGAATTAAAGGGTATTTTAGAATTATCTAGTAATACCCACAGCATGATAAAGGAATCTTTTAAATAACATCTGTGATGAGGGATATTCGTATTGATTTTTACTTTTCAAGTGAACCAAAGCTGCTGTCTCTTGTACAGTGTTTCTTCAACTTTACAGTGCATGTAAGTCACATGGAGAGTTTTTCAAAATGCATATTCTGATCAAAAGCTCTGGGGTGGTTGCTGGGCTAGTGAAAGAATTCAGTGTTTCTGACAAGCTCTCAGTCAATGCCAAAGCTGCTGCTTCTTAGACAACAATTTGAGTAGCCAGGCCGAATGTCACTATAATTATTTTTCCCTTAAAAGTAACACTCCAAAAATAATATCTATGGAGAAAGTGTGGCTATGGAAATACTAGTCCAGAAAAGTTTCCATTTTTATATGGCTTTATTGAGCTGAAATTGATGGACAGCAAAGTGGCATTTTTAAGTGTAAAATTTGATGAGTTTCAAAATGTATATAACCATGAGACCATTACAACAGGCATGATAACAAACATTTCTATCACTCAAAAGTTCTTCATGCCCCTTTGTAATCTTTCCTTGATTTCCCCTCTCTGCACCCCATGTACCCACTAATCTGCTTTCCATCATTTTAGATTATTTTCCATTTCCAGAATTTTATATAAAAATACTATACAATATAATATGTACTTTTTATTATCTAGCTTCACTCAGCATAGATATGAAATTCATCCATTTTTCCATTTTTGAAAAATGGGTTTTTGTCTCATAATTGAGTTGCATGTACTTTTTATTGCTGAGTAGTATTCCATTGAATGCTTGTACCACAATGTGTTTATCCATCCAGCTGCTGATAGACATTTGTGTCATTTCTAGTTTGGGGCTGTAACATTAAACTGTTATGTTTATTTAAAGACATGTCTTTGGATGGACATATTTTGTTTCTTTAGGAGAAGAATGACTGAGTTGTATAGCGTGTGTATGTTTAGCTTTTTAAGAAATAATCAAATTATCAGAGGTGATAGTATCATCCTACATGCCCACCAGCAATGCTTGAGGATTCTTTTTGCTCCCTCCCCACTTGCTTAGTTGGTATGAACGATCTTTAATTTTAGCCATTCTAGTGGTTATATAACAGTATCTCATCATGGTTTTAATTTGCATTTCTCTAATCACTAGTGATGTCGAGCAGGTTTTCATGTTTATTTGCCATTCATATATCTTCATTTGTGAAGTGCCTGGTCACATGTTTTCTAATTTTTGTGTAGCATAGCAAGACAAACTTTTTTTTTTTTATATTCTAGATCAGGGATTGGCAAACATTTTCTTTAAAGATCCAGAGAGTAAATATTTTAGGCTTTATGGGCCATGTGATTTCTGTTGCAACAATTTCAACTCTGGTCTTGTATCATGAAAACAACATATAAGACCTAAATGGATGAATATGGCTGTGTCTCAATAAAACTTTATTTACAAAAGCAAATGGCAGGTCAGACTTAGCCAATGGGCCTTGTTTTGCTGATTCTTGTTCTAGATGAAAGTTCTTTCCCAGATATATGCTTTGCAAATGTATTTTCTCTGGCTGTGTCTTGTCCTTCCATTTCCTTAACAGTGTCTTACAAAGAACATAGATTCTACATTTTGATGAAATTTAGTATTTTATTGATTTTTTTTTTATAGTTCATGGTTTTTGTGTTTTATTTAGGAATCTTTGCCTAACCCAAGATTTACTCTTAAATTTTTTTCCCAAGCTAAGGACTCTTGCTTTTTTTTTTTTCTTACTCCAAATGGATATCCAAATTGTTCCAGCACTATTTGTTAAAAGATTATCCTATCTGTGTGGAATTGCCTTGGCATCTTTGTTGAATTCAATTGACCATATATGCATAGGTCTTTTTGAGGACTTCCTTTATAGTTTCAAAGATCTATATATCTAGCTTTACACTAATCACATACTAACTTGATTGTCAGAGATTGAAAATAAGTCTTCAAATCAGGTAGTATAAGTCTTTCAACTTTGTTCTTCTTTTTCAAACTTTAGCTATGTTAGGACTTTTGTATTTCTATATCAGTTTCCATAATAAAGCATGCTGGGATTTTCATTGGGATTCACTGAATCTATAGCAAGAGTTTGGGAACTATAGCCCATGTATCAATTCTAGCTTTCAGTCTGTTTTTGTGCTGCCCTCCACCTAGAATTTTTTTTTTTTTTAAACAGCTCAGTCTGGGAAGAGTTTGCATTTTACATTTAATCTTCTGATTTCTGAGCATACTCTATCCACTTTTGTAAGTCATCTTTAATTCTGTAAATATTCTATAGATTTTAGTGTACAAATAGTCTACATCTTTGTCAAATTTATTTCAAAGAATTTAATATTTTTGATGCTCTTGTAAGTGGTATTTTTTTCCATTTCACTTCCTGGGATTTTTTTGTTATATATTTTAATTTTTAAATATTGAGGTTGAGTTGTGATTTTGCTACACTTACATATTAATTATAGTAGCTTTTTAAAAGCTTCTCTAAGATTTTCTATCTAAACCTACTTGATTTCTGTAAATAGTGTTAGTTCTTTTTCTATCATAATTTTTACCTTTTTTTCTTCCTTTACTGAAGTCTGTATTTAGTGTCTATAGTATAATGTTGCATTGAAATGGTAAGAGTGAACAACCTTGTTTTGTTTCCAGTCTTAAGGGAAAAGTATTTAGTCTTTCATCATTAGGTATGATGTTAATTGTTGATTTTCTTTTTTCTTTTAAGATTTTATTTATTTCAGATAGAGAGAGAGAGAGCACCAGCTGGGGGGCAGAGGGAGAGGGAGAAGCAGGCTCCCCACTGAGCAGGGAGCCCGACGCGGGCCTCCATCCCAGGACCCTGGGATCATGACCTGAGCCCAAGTCAGACGCTTAACCAACTGAGCCACCCTGGCACCCCAGTTGCTGGTTTTTCTTAGATGCTTTTTATTTAGTTGAGTAAGTTCCTTTCTGTATTACTTTCTTAAGTTTCCTATAACATATTATTACAAACTTGGTGGCTTATGCAACACAAATTTATTTTCTAACAGTTATGAAGGCCAGAAGTCTGAAATCAGTTACACTGGATCAAAACCAAGGTATCATCAGTGTCCAGAGGCTTTAGGGGAGAACCCATTTTCTTGCCTTTTCCAGCTTCTAGAGTTCCATTCCTTGCATTCTTCGGCTCATGGCTGTTTCCTCCATTTCTAAAACCCATGACATAGAATCTTTAGATTTTGAGGTCATCACAAAACCTTCTTTCTTCTGTACTAGAATCTCCAAATTGCTTCCCTCTTATTTTGGCATTCATGATTTCATTTAGGGCTCATGCAGGTAATTCAAGATAATCTAATTTCAAGATCATTGACTTCATCGTACCTGCAAAGTCCTCTTGCCATATATAATAACATTGACAGGTTCTAGTGATTAGGAAACAATTATTCAATCTATCACAACTTCTATTCCTAGTTTACTAAGTTTTACAATCATAAATGGATATTGGATTTTGTCAAATGCTTTTTTTTGCTCTGTTGATAATGCCATATGATACTTCTATTTGATTCTGTCTTATAGTGAGTTATATTGTTTGATTTTCAAATGTTAAATAAAACTTTCATTTCTGAGACAAATCCCACTTAACCATGATGTGTGATCCTTTTATATATATATTTGAGTCTCATTTTATAAAATGAGATTAATAATTTTTCATCTGTGTTCATGAGGGCCATTAATATGTAGTTTTGAGTTTTTTGAAATCTTGTTATCAGAACAACACTGGCCTCGGAATGAGCTGAAATATCAGTTGGTGTTATTTTTCCTTAAATGTTTGGTAGAATTCACCAGTGAAGTCTTACTTTGCCTGGAGTTTACTTGTTGGGAAAATCGTTAAGTACAAATTCAGTTTTTAAAATAGATATGAGGCACCTGGGTGGCTCAGTCTGTTAAGAATCTGACTTTTGATTCAGCTCAGGTCATGATCTCAGGATCGTGAATTGAGCCCCACCTCGGGCTCTGTGCTGGGCTTGGAGCCTGCTTGGGATTCTCTGTCTCCCTCTGTACCCCTCCCCCCCTCCGCTTGTGCGTGCATACATGCTCTCTCTCTAAAAAAATAAAAAATAAAAAAACCCAAAATAAAATAGATATAGGGCTATTCTGTTTGTCTGTTTCTTCTTGAATGAGCTTTGGTAGTTTTTTTCTTTAAAGTAATTTTATTCATTTCATCTAAATTATTGAAATATTTGTAATTTTTCATAATATTCCTTTATTATTCTTTTAATGTCTAGAGC
This sequence comes from Phoca vitulina, assembly GCF_004348235.1. NCBI lineage: Eukaryota > Metazoa > Chordata > Mammalia > Carnivora > Phocidae > Phoca > Phoca vitulina. The sequence continues at coordinate 4,569,385 of NW_022589711.1, forward strand.
ATCTGTAGTGAGTCTCCTTTTCCTATTTATGATATTGGTAATATGTATCTTCTTTCCTTTTTCTGGCCAAAAGTTTATCAATTTTATTTATCTTCTCAAATAACCTGGTTTTTCTTTCATTGATTTTCTTCGTTTCTCTTTTTCTCTGTGTCTCATTCTCTTTCCCTATCTCTTTGTCTTTCTCTGTATACACATATGTATATATAACTTTATTCTTTTACTGATTTATGCTCTTTATTTACTTTCTTCTCACTTTGAATATTATTTGCTTTTCTTTCTCTAATTTCTTATTGTGGAAGCTTAGTATATTGATTTCAGACACTTCTGTTTTTCTTACATAAGCATTTAAGCTTTAATTGTCCCTTTATGAATGTTTAACTTGCTTTTCACAACTTTTGACATATTGTGTTTTCATTTTTATTTAGTTCATATATATTCTAATTTCCTTTCTGATTTCTTCTTTGACCCATCGATTATTTACAAGTGTGTTTTTTTGTTTAAAAATTTTTTTGTTTTCCGTATATTTTTATGTTACTGATTTCTAATTGTCATCAGACATCATAGTTTTTATGTTTTGAAAACTTTTATATTCATTGAAACTTGTTTTATGGCCCAAAATATTTTGTTAAGTGTTCAAAAAAGTATGTATTTTGTTGTATTTTTCATCTTTAGATATTTTATTAGCTTTTAATTTTTTTTAATTTTCCATGTCTCTCCTTATTATGCCCACTCTTATCCTTTCCTGGATATATATAGCATATTTATAGTGGCTGTTCTAACATCTACTCTTTAATGTGTGTCATTTCTGCATCTGTTTGTACTGATTGATTCTTCCTGTGCTTCTTTGTATACTTGGTATTTTTTTTTTTTTAATTGGATATCACATTGTGAGTTTTATATGTGGTGTCCTACAGTATTTGCAATCCTTTTAATATTTCTGGACTTTATTCTGGGAAGCATTAAGTTGCTTCAGAACAAGTTGATCCTTTCTAGGTGTGGTTTAAAGCAATATCCTTCTAAGGACTCTAGCCAATGCCCCATGTGTTAGGAAGCTTTCCACTCTGCATGCTCATGCTCATGATGCAGGCTCAACGGGAGCCCTCTGCAGACCTCTGGTGTCCTCTCTTGTGTAGCTGCCCTCTTTCCCTGTGCTGTGTTCTGGAAACTTCCCTAAACAGCAGAATGGGACAATTTTAGGGCTTACCTTTTTTTTTCCCCTTGTCTCAGAGGTCATTGTTCTGTAACAGTGGAGTAAAGATGGAGGCAGAAGTAAAAACAGGGGAGAGGGATGGAGGGATGAGGTAACTGGGTGATGGACATTGGGGAGGATATGTGTTGTAATGAGCACTGGGTATTATATAAGACTGATGAATCACAGACCTGAAACAAATAATACATTATATGTTAATTAAACAAACAAACAAACAAAGCCAGATCAGTTTTTAAATGGTATTCCTACCCTAGACATAATGAGACATCTGTTTCAGGTGGGTTCAGATTCAGAAAGTGTCAAGGACCAGTCATTTTTAATACTATTGTGTATACCTTCAACTCATTTGAAGTCTTTTTTTTTCTTTCTTTCTTTCTATTTTACCTATTTTAGGAGACAGTAGCACAGCTTAAATTCAACTCACCACATATTTAGTATCTTCACCTGTGCAGTTGAGTATTACTGGAGAAAAACACAAGTAGAATAACTGTTTCCCCTTAAAATCCATAATCATTAACATATATATTAAGGTAGAATACTAATATTAAGGTTGTTAAAGAAAATAAAACAGTTAACATCGAACAATTTGAAGAATCTTGTATAATCTTTATCTTTGTAACTGGACATGGTGAACTTTTCAGAAGTGAATCCAATATACAGTTCCTTTCAAATCTATGTATTTGAAAGGAGCCTTAGTGTAGGAGGTATTTCCTTAGTTGTGGAAGCTGGTTCAGGCCCATGAAGCTGTGAGATAGACAGAACTTACTCTGGCATATGTATATGAGTAGAAGGAAGGATTGAATTGAACTGGCAGGCAACATTAAATCTATTGCCTCCACTGGCAGAATTTGTTAGAAATGTGAGATCAAAACCTAGCTCTTGGGCAAAATCCCATGGAACTGTTAACTGTTAATAGGGGAAAAAAAGAAAATGGACTATGTTAAAAAAAAAAGATTTTATTAAATTCTGTTGGTTTTTTTTTGTTATGTTAAGATTTTACCGAGAATAGTAGATAGCATTTTATATTAGTATATTAGCTGCATTTCATTTCAAGTGGGATTGAGTCACCATTAACTTATACAAAATAAATGAGCACATGCACATTATACTCCTTTACTCTTGTTCTCTAATTCTGACATTGATAGCTTGGACAAACAGTAATGCTAAGAAATGTACTTCTAGGAAATGTATAAACTTTTGACATCTGTTTAAAATGAAAGAAAACAAGTACTTTATTGAGAGTAAAAATGGACTCTAGATTTAGACTGAAACAGCATAAATGGTGATTTCTGAAAAGTGCTTGCTCTTTTTTTTTTTTTTTAGGTTAAATTAGATACAAGTCTAATTTAACCAGTATAACTATACATTAGAGTTATATCAGGGAAGAGAATAGAAAATAGTTATATTATAAATTTAAGGAACAGTGTTAATGTCTTATGGCGTGTATTTACTAAAAACTGGAAGTTTTAGCACCATTTTCTGTTCCAATTTCTATTAGATTAGATAAGATCTTTGATCATTGGTGCCTCAACTCGGGCAATATTATAAAGTTCTCTTGAGGCAAAGGTTTATTAGAGAATCCAAGGAATTTTCATGGGTCAAGTAACATGAAGGTGGAATAGCAGCAGGAGGTCTCTTTTGTCCTCTAAGAGATATGAGCTATGATTTGCTACTTCTCACCATCTAAGGAATTTAAAGTTATATACAATATGATCTCACCCATCACTGTAATGGCTGGCAGGTAATGCTGTTAAAACACAACTGGCCAATAATATAATTTCTACTAAATAAATATATTGCAACTGCAAAAAGTTTAGTGACTTTTTGCCCATGGTCAGTTACTGAGTCAGCATAGGGCCAGGAATAGAAATAGAAAATTCAATAACTTATATATTGTCAATATTTTTGCAGCACACAGAAAAATAGTCCCTAAGATGAATGACATATAACATACTGAGTCTTTGTTCCTCCCACTAGATTGCATTAGCGTACCTTCATTGGTTTTTGCCCCAAGTTAATTTTACTTATTAGGTCTGTGAAAAACATGGCCATGTCCTTGGGGCCTCTGGACATGCACACCGAAACAAATCAATTATTTGAAATGCCACAGAATAAATACTATCAGAATAAGCTCCTTGGGAGAAGAAAGGTGTCATATAATTCAAAGCAATTTATAAATATCTACTTTCAGACACAGTGTGAGACCTGATCCAAACTTCTTTGAAGGAGATTTAAACAGAGCTGCTGATATTATGATTACATTTTCTCTTGTTTCATGCCTAGAGTAATGTTAAGGCAGCAGAGTTCAAGTATTTTCTCTAATATTGGTAGAGCAGTGTAAAAATAATGTATTTACTTATGAGGGGACATATATAGAAAATTACTTTGATTCAGATAGCTCTAGCTTGTAGAGATTTATTCCCACTGGGATAGTGGAATCTTTGTTGAGATTTCAGTGCTATTCTTTGAGTATTGAAAATATTTATAAAATAAAATTCTAAAGTAAAAGCCTTTTAGATATTATGGGGATAAGATCAAAGTTCTACTATGTTGCTACTAAACATGATGAGGATTGTCAGAGAAGGGAATTGTGAGTCAATATTTAAAAAATTGAAAAAAATGAGTCAATGTAATAGCAGTTACAGAGAAGACTTCTATGAACATGAATATTAAATAAGTGGAGTAAAAATATTAATTAAAGTAAGTTTACATAAGTATTAAGGAAACTGTAATTACGTAGTTTCAGAATAAAGCACCCATCTACACAAACATAAGAAAGAAAAGAGTTTAAACTCTAATCATCCTGAAAAGTAACATAGCTTAGTATCATGATGATTATAAACTAGGCATTACAATTAGAAACTGACATTTATAAAGTATCTGACTTAAAATTTTTTAAATTTATTTTTAAGTTTTTGTTTAAATTCCAGTTAGTTAACATACATTGTAATATTAGTTTCAGGCATACAATATAGTGATTCTACACTTCCATATAACACCTGGTGCTCATCACAAGTGCCCTCCTAATCCCCATCACCTATTTAACCCTCTCCCCACCCACCTCCCCTCTGGTACCCATCAGTTTGTTATCTATAGTTAAGAGTCTGTTTCTTGGTTTGCTCCTCTTTCTCTTTTTTCCCCTTCTTTGCTTGTTTGTTTCTTAAATTCCATATGTGAGTGAAATTATATGGTATTTGTCTTTCTCTGACTGACTTATTTCACTTAGCATAATACTCTCTAGCTCCACTGAACATCAGGGAAATACAAACCAAAACTACAATGACATATCACCTCACACCTGTCCAAATGGCTAAAATCAACAACACAAGAAACAACAGGTGTTGACAAGGATGTGGAGAAAGGGGAACCCTCTTGCACTGTTGGTGGGAATGCAAGTTGGTGCAGCCACTCTGGAAAACAGTATGGAGGTTCCTCAAAAAGTTGAAGATAGAGCTACCGTACAACCCAGCAATTGCACTGCTGGGTATTTACCCCAAAGATACAAATGTAGGGATCCGAAGGGGTACGTGCACCCCCATGTTTATAGCAGCAATGTCCACAATAGCCAAACTATGGAAAGAGCCAAGATGTCCATCGACAGATGAATGGATAAAGAAGATGTGGTATATATATACAATGGAATATTATGCAGCCATCAAAAGGAATGAAATCTTGCCATTTGCAACGATGTGGAGGGAACTGGAGGGTATTATGCTGAGCGAAATAAGTCAATTAGAGAAAGACATGTATCATATGATCTCACTGATATGAGGAATTCTTAATCTCAGGAAACAGACTGAGGGTTGCTGGAGTGGTGGGGCGTGGGAGGAATGGGATGGCTGGGTGATAGACATTAGGGAGGGTATGTGCCATGGTGAGCGCTGTGAATTGTGTAAGACTGATAAATCACAGACCTGTACCTCTGAAACAAATAATACATTGTATGTTAAAAAAAAAAAAAGATAGTAGGAAGGGAAACATGAAGGGGGGGAAATCGGAGGGGGAGATGAACCATGAGAGACTATGGACTCTGAGAAACAAACTGAGGGTTTTAGAGGGGAGGGGGTGGGGGGATGCGTTAGCCTGGTGATGGGTATTAAAGAGGGCACGTATTGAATGGAGCACTGCGTGTTATACACAAACAATGAATCATGGAACATTACATCAAAAACTAATGATGCAATGTATGGTGATTAACATAATAAAATTAAAAAAAATAGAACTACTGTACAATCCAGCAATTGCACTACTAGGTATTTACCCAAAGAATACAAAAATACTAATTCAAAGGAATGCATGCACCCTTATGTTTATAGCAGAATTATCTACAATAGCCAAGTTGTGGAAACAGCCCAAGTGTCCAGTGACTGATGAATGGATAAAGATGTGATATATATATACACACACACACAAAAGAATACTGCTCAGCCATAAAAATAATAAAGTATCCAGCTTTCAATGTTAACATTTTGCTTTGTGCTACACACATTAAGATCATACATCTCTATCCCAAAGGAGATCAACATTCATAATCTAGTGAGAGATATAGACAAGACAATAATTACAATAAAGTGGAATAAATGTATTTTTCTCAGAGAGGTATGTAAAGGATTCTTTGGGGTCTCAGAAGAAATCCTTCCTCCTTATTCCTATCCTACCTCTTGGTCCATGTTCCCATTTTAAAACATTTTTAGTTGATTCTCTTTTAGGTCTCTGGAAGGTTACAGATGTCTTTTGTATAGTACTTTAAAACATCTCAGCTCCGCATTTGACTCCAGCCACTGCCCTGGCAATCCGTTATGTGCAGGTTTCCGCCAACCTCATGCAGATGCAACATGGGAGCATTTTATTTCAGCTATGTGCTTAATTCTGCCTTCCTGTGCCAAAGCTTACTGACGCTACAGAGAACCCTTCCAGCACTGACATGTGTGGAACACAGATGCGTGGGTACTCCAAGCCCATAGGACCACTCTTTAGCCAACAGTGGTTGAGAGTCAGTGCCTAAATGACTCATTTCATAAGACTTGTCAGATGGTCTGGCAAGAAACAACAATAAGTTGCTTGAAGGGGTAGCCAAAGCCATTGTTCAACTTCACCTACTCTCCTCTTTCCCAACCCCTGTACTTAACTCCTACCTCCTGGACTTACTTCACAAATAAATTATTTGCACACACACCTCTGTCCCAGACTGTGATTTGTGGATAACCCCTGCTAAGACAATTGGTTCTGGGAGTGGCCTTTAAAAGCACACACTCTGGATTGGATTTTGGAGTGGGATCATTTGCTGTTAAAAAGGTAATAATAATCCTGTTCCTGGTCTTAAGAGGATGGAGATATCTTCTGTCCTGTAGTACCATAAAAGTAGTCTCATCTGTGTTAGGAATTCCAGAGAAACAACAAATAGGATGTATATATGCATACAGAGATTTATTTTGGGGAATTGGCTCATATGATTATGGGGGCTGGCAATGCTGCTTCTTGGAATGTAGGTCTAGTGGTGGAAAATTCCCTCAGTTGTTGTTTATCTGGGAAGATCTTTATCTCTCCTTCATTTCTGAAGGACAGTTTTGCCATGTATAGTATTCTTGGTTGGTATTTTTTTTCCTCCAGTTCTTTAAACATATCATCCTACTCTTTCCTTGTCTGCAAAATTTCTCCTGAGAAATCTGCTAATAGTCTCATGGGGATTCTCTCGAATATAATGAGTCACTTTTCTCTTGCTGTTTTCAGAATTTTCTCTTTATCTTTGATTTTTGATAATTTGATTATAATGTGTTTTGGCAAAGACCTCTTCATATTCAACCTATTTGAAAACTTTTGGGCTTTGTGAATCTAGTTGTCCATTTCCCTCTACAGATTTGGGGAGTTTTTAGCCATTATTTCTTTGAAAAGTCTTTCTATCCTCTTCTATCTCTTCTTTCTTCTAGGACTCCCATAATGTATATAATGTTTCTTTTGATGATATCCTATAAATTTTGTAGGCTATTGTCATTCTTTTTCATCCTTCTTTCTTCTTGCTCCTCTAACTGGATAATTTCAAATGACTTATTTTTGAGTTCACTAATTCTTTCTTCTATGTGATTGAATTCGATGTTGAAGCTCTGTAATGAATTTCTCAGTTCAATCACTGATTTCTTCAGTTCTAGGATAGCTCTTTGTTTGTTTTTATGCTTCTATTTATTTGTTGAACTCCTCATTTTGTTCAGGTATTGTTTTCCCGATTTCATTTAGTTGTCTATCTGTATTCTATTGTAGTTCACGGAGCTTCTTTTTGATGTCAAGTAGTTTATATATCTCCATATATTTAAGGTTAATTACTGAAGCTTTATTAGTTACATTTGGTGGTGTCATGTTTCCCTGATTTTTCATGATCTTTGTATTGGTATCTACATTTGAAGATATGGTCACTTTTTCTGGTCTTTACAGGCTGGCTTTAGCAGAGAAAGGCAGTCACCAGTCACCTGGTGTAGGATTCTAGATGAGCCAGTTGTGGTGTCTGTAGTCACCTGGAATCTCTTACTGGGGGCACAGGCAGATAAATGGCATCTGCTGCCAGATTCCAAGGTTGTGCAGGATCTGTTGCCAGTGTCCATGGTCAGATGGGACCAACCATCAGTGTTCCATGGTTGGGCAGGTCTGCTGTTGGGGCCCCACAGTCAGGAGGGGCTGGCTAGAGAGGCTTTACAGTTAGGTAAGGCCACTGGCAGGGATTCACAGTGTAGTAAGGATATTGATGGGCTTTTGTTAGTTGGGCAGGACCAGTAGCCAGGCTCCACAGTCATACTGGTGGGGTTCCAAAGTGGGGCAAGGCTACTGATGAGGCTCCTTGGTAGAGCTGATAGGCAGGGCTCCTGGGTCAGGTAAAGCTTTTGTAGTTGGGCCATGATCTTTTGGAACTGTATGGTTGGCAGAGCCAGTAAGCAGGGCTATGTGGTCCTGAGGTCCCTAACAGGGCTTTGTGAGGCTTTGTGATTGGGCAGGGCTAGTTGAGCGGGCTTCTTAGTTGCAGGGATGCTGGCAGGACCACCCAGTGGGACAGAGACTTCTGACAGCCTCTGTCATTGGGCAGGGTGACTGGTGGAGCTCTTGATTTTATGGCATCTGCAGAGCCAGGGGAGGCTCCATAGTTGGGAAAAGCTGGTAAAGACTTGGTGGGACAGCAGTTACACGGGGCTTGTAAAGCCACTGGTGGAGGTCAAGGGCCTAATGCCAGGATATGCACTTGTTGGCATCTAGAAGTCCTGTTCCTTTTATTTGTTCTTAGCTGTCCCCAGGTGGTTTAGCCATAATTCCTCCATTGTTCTTCATGAGTGGAGACAGGAGTGGGCCCACTAAGACAGTGTTAAAGACTAAAGAAGTTGGATGTTCATCTTGGTCCCTTTTTCCCTTATAGGAGAAATTGTGGGCCTGTGGAATCCTTTTAGGCATTGTGCCATGGTGGCTTGAAGGATAGGTGATATGGATAAAGTATTCCTTTTACCCATTTTAATGTGGTTTTTCTCATTTCTTGTTTGACCACATATCTGGGCATCATAACCCAGCCAAGTTGACACATAAAGCTAACCATTACACATCTGTGAAGAAGGTAAATGAAGGTACGAAGGAAGAGAAGGTGTTGGGTTATACCAAAACTGTTGCATTTGAATGGAAAGGGATAATGAAAATTTTAAGGATTGTGGAGTTATCTGGCTATTGTAAACTACTTTGGATACACTGAAAAAAGAAAATGGCTAGTTCATTTTTAGGTAATGATCAATTCAAAGTATACTGTCAGAACCAGAGGGGCTATATTGGCAGCTTCTGAGGACATTTTCACCTATATTTTAAAAAAATATTATTCTGGAAAGGAGGCCCAACATCTAATTATAAGTGTAGCAGACCAATAAAGAATGTATAGCCTTAACAGTTCCCTATGTCAGAGACAAGATCTTCATAAAAAGAACTATAAGCCTGAGACTTAGGATGGAGACATTAGGACTGCAAATGTGGCCAGATTTCCCTAAATTCTCTGTGCTAGCAACAAATCTGCATACTAGGAAAAAACACTATTCTTTTTTTATTATTATTATGTTATGTTAATCACCATACATTACATCATTAGTTTTTTATGCAGTGTTCCACGATTCATTGTTTGTGTATAACACCCAGTGCTCCATGCAGAATGTGCGCTCTTTAATACCCATCACCAGGCTAACCCATCCTCCCACCCCCCTCCCCTCTAGAACCCTGTTTGTGAATTGTGTAAGACTGTTGAATCACAGACTTGTACCTCTGAAACAAATAATACATTATATGTTAAAAAAAAAAAAAGAAGAAGAAGATAGCAGGAGGGGAAGAATGAAGGGGGGGAAATTGGAGGGGGAGACGAACCATGAAAAAAGACTATTCTTGTTTGGAGAACCTGTGAAAACCTCAACCAAGACCAACAGCTTAAAACACGATGCTTTGTAGTCCACAACTTCTGCTCTTGCCATTCCTCCTTTCCTCCACCCTACATTATGATAAGAACTCAACACAGCCTGAGCTAGGAAATGAAATTCTTGGGGCATTGGTGGCTCAGTCCAACTCTTGATTTTGGCTCAGGCCATGATCTCAGGGTTATGAGACTGGGCCCTGTGTTGGGCTCTCTGCTCAGCACAGAGTCTGCTTGAGATTCTCTCTCCCCCTCTCTCTCCCTCTGTTCCTCCCTCCCCACACACGCTCTCTCTCTCTGAAATAAATAAATAAACAAACAAATAAAATCTTAAAAAAAAAAAGAAAATGAAATTCTTGCTATGGGAGGGAATATTTCATAAGCAAAAGGAATCACAAGATTTGGCTAACATATGCTGTCAGGAACCAGAGGAAAGTATGTAGCATCTTGAGGATGTTAGAATTCAAGGGATAAATTATAAGCCTGGGTAGGGAAAAACCTATTGACATGGGGACCACGTTTTAATGTTTTGGTAAGTCTAACCTGTTTAGATATACCTCTGGGATGGCTCCTCATAGTTTGGTTATAACAATGATCCACAGTGGGGCACCTGGGTGGCTCAGTCATTAAGCATCTGCCTTCGGCTCAGGTCATGATCTCAGGGTCCTGGGATCGAGCCCCGCATCGGGCTCCCTGCTCAGCGGGAAGCCTGCTTCTCCCTCTCCCACTCCCCTTGCTTGTGTTCCCTCTCTCGCTGTGTCTCTCTCTGTCAAATAAATAAATAAAATCTTTAAAAAAAAAAAAACAAAAAAACAATGATCCACAGTAATAAAATGGAGATATTGGGACTGCTTTGACATAGTAGTAAGGAAAGGGCCAGAAAGCTCAGGAAAGTGAGAATGTCTGAATGGTTTTACTATATAAGACCTGAGAACCAGAGAACCAGAGAGCTGTTTCCCAGGAGGTCCCGGAGGACATTCCTTTTACTTAGACAATAAGAAATGTACAGTGAGGAATATACAATCATCTGTAGGTTGGTGTGAGGAGTATAAGAAGAAGCCATGAGACTGGGTTCCCTAGAATAAGTGAGAATAATAGGAATCAATGAGGCTAGACACCAGCTTGAAGCACATAATTGCAGAGACAAATTAGATATAATTACTGAAAATAGGCAGCAGAATTGAGAATATTGAATACCCAGATTTTCCCAAATTTTCTGTGCTGGCAGAGTCTGCATGCTAGAGGAAAACAATCAGGGTGTTTTGTTCCACAATGATTTCCAGGCATAGCTAATAGATTATGGTGTCCCACAGTACATGATAGATGATCAACCAAATATAGTACTATCTGGCTTATATTAACAACAACAATGACAAAAACAGAAATACAATATCTGATGAGCAACAGTCTGAAGTTAGACTCTGAATTTGAAAAATTATAGTGCCTCACTCAGTTTTCAGATATAAGTTTACACACCCAGTACCCATTACTTGAAAAGAAGTCAGATTCTACTGAGAAAGATCTTTGCAATATCAACACAAAAATTTAAATGAGAAATTCAGATTTTTCTTAGGTAGCTGTTTATTTACCAAGGTAACTATTCTGGGGACAAGAAACACTTAGACTATGAGCATAGTTTGGATAAAGATCTGAGATTACACAGTTACCAGATGACCCAGAATGCCATTATGGTCTTCTGGATGAAGTAGGGGCTTATGGAGTCCAGGATGTAAATGGAACACTGGCCCAAGTCAGTTTCTTGATGAATCCCATGGTCCATATATCTACTCTGAGCGTACTTCCCTAGCCACTGAGTGTATATTTTGCGACAAGCAGAACTCGCAAATTCATTTCCTGAGCTGTGAAATAAGAGGCCATTATTGTAGGAAGCCTCATGGGATGCCCCTTGATCTGCTTCCTTATTCCCAGCAAAAACAGAAATTCAGAAGCAACAGTGCAACCCCAGAGGAGCTGCCCAGCTTAGTGCCACCATGAAAGATTTAAAGGACTGTGGAGAGAGGAGTTGGTAACATCATATCCCTATTTAATTTGCCTCTGTGGCTTCTGTAAACACAAATTGATCATGACAGATTATGATGCAATAAATATAGTTAAATGATACTCCACTCTCAGTTCTTTTGTTGGATATGGTATCTTTATTAGAAAATATAAACACAATCTAATAGTGTATGCAGGAGAGAAGGAGAATTCTGCTAGGGGAAATTCTAATGAAGTATTTGCCTGTTACATTTTTGATTGATATAATTCATGAAGAAAGATTAGCTTTGCCTTCTTTTCTTAGTGCTTAGTCTGAGAGGGAATGCAAGAAACCAAGTCTTAGGAGAAAAACTGCTTTCATAATCTCAGGTGTAAGCCACAAACAGGCTTTCCTGATAAAACCTTCAAAGCTTGAAGAGGTAAGACAACATGTATTCTATTAGACATTTCAATAAATATGCAAAAAAATCAGCAATTATAACATAGTATTTGAATACTTAAAAATGCAATTATTTTCATGCTTTGAGTATTTTGTCCTGACAAGAGTTTTAAGAATATTTTGTTCTAGAAGATTCAGAAGTAAAACTTACACACCAGTACACACACACACTATCTATGTGTGTGTTATATATCAGGAATTCTCTGTATGATTAACATTCTGTACAGTCCTAACAGTGTCAAACAATGAGAAGCCAAACATGATCACATCAGTGATCTGTGTTGCAAAGATAGCACAGAGAAGGAATGGTGGGAGAATGAATCACTGTTGTCTTTGTTTTATGCTCAATGCTTTTGATAAGTTCAGCAGATGATTATAAAAACAGAATGACCTGTTTGTTTCCAAATAGCCAGACCCTTCATACTGGCTCACCACCAATGACAGTATTGTGCTAAGTGCTAAGTATTCAAAGAAAGACTGCAGGTAACCTTTACTTCTCTCTGGTCCCTTTACCAAACCTCTACTTCACTTATGACATTACTTGTTAATATTTTGCATTCAAAAATATACAGGTAAACACAAGTTTGCTAATTTTTGCTTAACCAAGTAAATTTTAAAATAGATAAAATAATTCTCACAGCACTAACCTTAGTTTTCATCTTCATTATAGCATTTTAGAATTACTCAAACATGAAAATTGGAAATGTGTGTGCTTATTTGGAAAAGTCAAAAGCTGAGTCACTTCACTTTTTCCTATTGCTTCCAGTTGCTAGAATACTGGAAACTCACATAAATATATTTAATGTATCCATGTAGATTCCCAGGACTGAAGTGATGGGATCTTATTTTTGAACTCTATGTATTGGTACTATTTCTGCATGCTTGATTACTTTCTGCATGTTATTTAGAAGGAACACACTGAAAAGACCTAATCCACCATAAATTTCCACAGAGTACAGAGTGGCATCAGCCACAGTGGTAGGTGGAAGAAACATAGATCCTAGTGAGGATATAAAGATGAGACCCAGGCCCACTCCCAGAGATGGTCCCATGTTCAGAAATTTCCCACTGAGTGCACATGTGGCCATAGTGGAAGGACCTCTTCCAGTGCCCTCTGTGTACTATGCAGCTCTGATGAGAAGAGCCTCCCCCCACCCCATCACCAATATCGTGAGAGGAGCCAGTATGGCACCATTCACACTAGAATATAGGAACTAAGCAAGTTGCTTTGGGTCTTGGGCTCTGGTCATATAATACTGATTGTACCAGCATTCCAGCTCCAATTATGGCTGCAAACGTTGTACCAGTTGTCATCCAAGAGCCTCTCATAATGAAGTTCATGAGAAGAGTTCTGTTCACTTCCAGGGTAGACAAAGTCTCCTCTTTCCAGGAGTGACAGTTATGTCCTTTTGGTTCTATTGTCAATAAAAATCCTAGCACTAATGTAGAGCGAGTGTAGAGATTCTGCAGAGACCTGTGGAATTGTACCTTACTGATATGGGAAGCTTTTGAAACAAGATGGCATAGGAAGGACTGAAGGCAACAGGCCATTTTGTGCAATTATTTGCTGAATAATGTCCATAATTATAAAGAATATGTAGAAGTATGTGATAAAGTAGCTAACTTTGGTGTATATATCAACCAGAAGTATTTAGCCTATCTACTGTCCTGTGATTTATGTTTTCTCAGTAAGACAATAGAAAATGGGAAGGGGAAAAGTCATATCACCTCAAACATAATACTTCTCAAAATAATTTTTAAATGAATGTGTAGTGAATCTAATTTTCAGCATGATGGGTTTGCAGTTCATGACACATCTAGATGGAGTATTTAGCTCTCTCATTTTAAACTGGTCATTTGAGATTTGAGTAATTATTTTGGAAACTAAATGGAGGAAATTCCAGCCATGTAACACCCATTATTTGTTGATTAAATTTTCCTTTAGCATGGTGTGGCGTAACTTTTGTATATGTATTTTTGTTCACCCTAAGCTTGCACTTCAAATTTGCAGGGCTAATTGCTGATTGAATCTGAGAACGTGAGTTTTATTGGTCCTATGATGTAAATACCCTTATGCAATACCCCCAGCTTATCTGGCAAATTCTAAAATAACAGTACTCTCTCCCACTACCACATTTGGCCTTTGAGGTGAATATTTTTTCCTCAAAATTTGACGTGAGACAGTTCTTTTCTTTGTATAGTTTTCATCATTTTCTTATTTCACGAACTCCTTTAAGTTTGCTGAACATGTAGACTTATTGACAAAGAGGAGAAAGAGAATGCATAGATTTGTTTAAATTATGAATTTTAAATGTTTTTTTATTCCAAAATTTCCTGAGGATAAAAATTATATTTTCTCATATGAAAGTATAACAGTTGTGAATTTATTATCTTTGGATGGTTTCAGATTATGTCATAGGTCACATAAGAAAAACACAACCCTGGTCTGGTCATCATCACTCACTAAACAAAATGTTCATATTTCTTTCTTCAGGTATTATACTAACAACTCTGGAGGCAATAAGTGGTCATTTTCTTTCTTTTTTCTATTAAAGATTTATTTATTCTAGAGAGAGATAGTGAGTGGGGAGAGGAGCAGAGGGAGAGAATCTTCAAACAGACTCCCCACTAAACATGGAGCCTGATGTGGGGTTTGATCTTATGACCCTGAGATCATGACCTGAGCCAAAACCAAGAGTTGGCCTTAACAAACTGAGCCACCCTGGTGCCCCTAATCAATCTTTGAATAGGTGAAAAAATATTTTCATTAAGTTTTATTAAACTTTTACCTCTTTTTCCTAGAATGATTTAGCAGGATGATGCTATGCCTCTCTGAGCATATGCACATCATGTCAGTATGACTGATGGAAAACAACTCAATGTATGTTATCTGTTTTCCCTGCAATCTCTGGCAGTTTGTTATTTCAAACTGCATTTGTAAGCTTCAAAATATAGAAATAGCAAAAGCAAAAATTAAAATGAAGCTAATGTGTGGAAGGCATTAATGAAAACATGCCCTTAAAGATGTCATGGGAATTAGGAAGAAAAAGAGCCAATGGAGGATGGAATTACAAAAATAATTTTTCTTTTTTTAATAAAATAAATTGATTAAGGGAGACTAAATGTTTGATTTTTTGTAAAGGGTATGATAATGTTTACCTGTTAACATTATTTAAACAGTAAGGCAACATGGACAATATATTCAAGTGAAACGGTTATCCTTTTGGAAATATATTGCTTTTGTCATTTTTCAATAGTAAGAGGGACAAAAAAGTGAAATATATCTCATTAGGTCATCAGATTTCTAGATGTCTTCTTCTATAATGGCCAATTATAAAATACAAATACATATAATAACTTTTTGTTGTTGTTTAGAGAAAGAGAGTGCAAATGTGGGGAGCAGATGGGAGGGAGAGAGAGAATCTCAAGCAGGTTCCATGCTCAGCGCAGAGCATGATGTGGGGCTTGATCTCACAACCCTGAGATCATGACCTGAGCCAAAACCAAGAGTCAAACGCTTAACTGACTGAGCCGTCCAGACGCCCCAATAAGTTTTTTTTAAAAACATAATAGTTGTATTACTCTTACTGTGTTGTGCAATGCAATTTTACCTATGTTCAGAGTACATGACAAGGAAATTAGTCTTGTTTACTTTGCTTAGATATATCTTCTGCCTCTAACTTCTTTATATTACAATGGAACAAATATGTGTTATGCTGTTTGTTACAGTTTGAAGGTAAGCAATGAGATAGCTTTATGTTTCTAAAGTGGTAGAATCTCCATGTAGCCATTGCAATTCAGAGTGAGGGTCTCAGTCTTAGAAATATGAGAGTCAATACATGTAGAAATTAGAGGGCTCTGGGGCTTAACTGGCTAAAGTTAGAATAAATGAAAATGTAAAACTTAATGCTAATTTTAAAATTTATAATAAAAATCGGAACAGAGACCAGAGTTCACTAGTCGGGTATACTCTCTTGAAAGGCAGATCACATGCAAACCAAATGATAATTAGAAAGTTGGTGGTAAGAATAGAAATCAGAGGAAGATGAGTTGGTCAAATGATTTTAATAGATAGTGTTAAGGAGGTATGGAGTAGTCACTAGTATCAGATAAATCATTTCATGGTCCAGGACATTCTTTTCCAAAGTTCTGTGAGGAATATGTATCTTGGTGGAGGTCAGTGAAGGAGTGAGAATTGTTGTGGACCAGGTAGTCTTTCTCCTCAATATTAGAATGTTAAGTAATCTGTCTGGAACTTAAATCACCCCTAGGTGGGGAGAATCTGAGGATTCTAATATGGATTGAATATTTTCTCAAAAGAATCTGTGCAAGACACAATGGAAATGTGACTGATTATGTCTTGAAATTGAGAATGGTAGCTCAAGAGTTGGCAAAATTCAGTTTTAGGGAGAAAGAGGTTAGATTTTTACACATCTGCATTTAGTGATGTAACACATTCAATAGACACAGAATCCCAGACAACCAGTGGTCATATTTTTGTCCTCCTTTTATCCCATCTCACAATAGCATTTGATATAGCTCACCAGTTCCTTTCTTAAAATCGTTCTTTATTTGTGGCATCATCAACTTTTTCTGTAAAGGGCCAAATAATAAATATTTTAGGCTTTGCCTAAAATACAGTCTCTGTTACAGCTGTTCAACTTTGTTCTTATATCATGAAAACTGTTCTTAGCTTAGATGTTGTGCAAAATCAAGCAGGGTGAAAGTTTGGAGGCAGGAAGTGGAAAAAGGGTCAGATTTGACTCACAGGCTATAGTTTTGCTAACCCCTGTTCTTTAGAAGTCCACATCATACACTCACAATTTTCCTTCTACTTTTTTGTTCATTTCTTTTCAGTCCCTTTGGTGGCTATTCCTTCTCTACTCCATTTCTCATTGTGATCAACATTCTTCCCTCTAGTTAAAAATCTCTCTCTAGGGGTGCCTGGGTGGCTCAGTTGTTAAGCGTCTGCCTTCAGCTCAGGTCATGATCCCAGGGTCCTGGGATCGAGCCCCGCATCGGGCTCCCTGCTCCGCGGGAAGCCTGCTTCTCCCTCTCCCACTCACCCTGCTTGTGTTCCCTCTCTCACTATGTCTCTCTCTGTCAAATAAATAAATAAAATCTTAAAAAAAAAAAATCTCTCTCTAGGTGATCATATTCATTCCTATAGCCTTTGATTTTATTTTACCTTATTTCATTACACTTTTTTGGAGAAATTTTTTAGAGAAAGTAAATTAGTCACATTCTAAGCTTGTAACCATTTATCATTATTTGTGCGAGGAACTGCTTTTTATTATTCATTTCTTTCTTTTCATTGTGTTTCTGTACTCTGCCCCCCCCCTTTTTATTGTGGTAAAAAAACAAAGAACATAAAATTTACCACTGTGACCATTTTTTAAAAAGATTTATTTATTTATTTGAGAGAGAGAGAGGGCGCGCGCGCAGAGAGCACTTGCTCACATGCACGCGTGATGGGAGGGGCAGAGGGAGAAAGAGATCCGCCCCCCAGCAGACTCGCCACTGAGCACAGAGCCCACTGCAGCTGCTGGATGCAGGGCTCCATCCCAGGACCCTGAGATCATGACCTGAGCCAAAACCAAGAGTCAGCTGCTCAACCAACTGAGCCACCCAGGGACCTCCCAAAATCATGACCATTTTTTAAGTGTACAGTTCAGTGGTGTTAAGTATAGCCACATGGTTGTGTAACAGATCTCCTGGACTTTCATCTTGCACATTTGAAACCTGATACTCATTAAATTATAACTTCCCTATCCCCCTCTCCCCAGCTCCTGGTAACTACCGTTCTACATTCTGTTTTGTTTTGTTTTGTTTTTCCTATGAATTTGACTACTTTAGGTACCTTATGTAAGTGGAATCATACAGTTTTTGTGTTTTGTGACTGGCTTATTTCACTTAGCATAATATCTTCAAGGCTTATCCATGTTGTAGCATGTGACAGGATTTTCGTCCTTTTAAAGGCTGAATAATATCCCATCACATGTATATACTGCATTTTGTTTGTCCATTCATCCATTGTGGACATTTGGATTGCTTTTTCTTCTTGGTTATTTTGAATAGTGCTGCTGTGAACATAGTTATGCAGATACCTCTTTGATACCCTGATTTAATTTTTTTGAATATATACCCAGAAGTGGGATTGCTGGTTCATATAGTAGTTTTGTTTTTACTTTTTGTCAAATTTCCATACTATTTTCTATAGCAGTTGCACTATTTTACAATCCCATCAATAGTACAAAGCATTCCAACTTCTCCATGTCTTCACCAATACTTGATATTTTTTCTATCATCTATCTATCTATCTATCATCTATCTATCTATCATCTATCTATCTATCTATCTATCTATCTATCTATCTATCTATCTATCATCATCTATCTATCATCTATCTAGTAGCCATCCTAATAGGTGTGAGGTGTTATCTCATTGTGGTTTTGATTTGCATTTCTCTAATTATTAGTGATATTGAACATCTTCCCATGTGCTTGTTGGCTATTTGTATATCATCTTTGGAGAAACATCCTTTTCCCATTTTTAAACCGGGTTATTTGATTTTTTTGTTATTGTTGAGTTGTAGAACTTCTTTATGTATTATGGATGTTAACTCCTTATCAGATATGTGATTTCCAAATAATTTTTCCCATTCCATAGATTGCTTTTTTACTCTGTTGGTAGTGTCTCTGGTGTTTAAATTTTTAAGTTGCATATAGTCTCATTTGTTTATTTTTACTTTTGTTGTTTATATTTTTGGTGTCATATCCAAGAAACCATTGCCAAATCCAATATCATGAAGTTTTTCTTTCTTTTTTTTCTTTTAGGAGTTATAGTTTTAGGTCTTACATTTAGGTCTTCCATTTTGAGTTAATTTTTGTATACGGTATAAAGTAAAGTTTCTACTTCATTCTTCTGCATGTGGATATTCAATTTTCCCAATACCATTTATTGACTGTCCTTTCCCTATTGAGTGGTCTTGGAATCTTTGTCGAACATCATTTGATTACATACACGAGTGTTTGTTTCTGGGCTCTCTATTTAATTCCAACGGTTTATTTGTCTTTATGCCAGTACCATACTGTTTGATTACAGTGTTTTAAAGGCATTCATTTTCACAAGTTTCATATATACTCTGACAATGCTTTTATCCTAAAATAAAGTCTTAGTTTATGAATTTTCATAAATGGTACTGTATTATAATCTCATTCAGTTTTTACTATATTCATTCAAGTCTATAATTTTAAGATCTCTCTGTGTTGCTGTGTTGCTTCTACCTGCTGCATGATGTTCTCAAGTATGCATCTGCCATAATTTAATTAGTGATTTCCTTAGGAATAAACAACTAGTTTATCTCTAATTTCCTATTGATGCAAATAATTTCTAGGTGAAAATATTTGTATATGTCCTCTTAATAGATTTGTACAACAATTTTTCTTATATATTTAGCTAAGAATGGGATCATTGTATCATAGTTCAAAAACTTAATTAATAAAAAACATCCAGATTGCTTTTGACAATAATTGTCATTTTATATTCCCACCTGTTGTGCATAAAAATTCCCACCTCCTCATATCCTTGAGGATACTTGGTATTACCAAGGTATTAATTAGGTTTCTAATTGTTGCCATTTTGATAGATATGAAGTGGCATGTTAATGTTCTTTTAATTTTCATTTTTATGATTATTAGTGATTTGGAGCATGTTATAATATGCTTGGACATCTCCTGTTATGAATTGCCTATTTGTATCCCTTGTCTATTATTTCTATTGGGTTTTCTATCATTTTTGTTTATTTTTCAGGAGCTCTTGATATATTTCAGCTATTAACCCATTGCCAGTTATAGATATTGCAAATATTCTCCCCAGTCTATAATCTATGTATTTAACTTCATCTATTATGGCCTTTTTTGAACAGAAAGTCTTATCTTATGTGTTCTATGATAGGTTACTTCTTAGATTCTTTACAAATTTGTTGTTAGAATAGATTACTCCTTTTCCTCTACATTTTCTATGTTTTTGGGGGACATACGGGGGTGTTTTAGATAGATGATCTTATCCTGTGAAAAGAATGACAGTTTTACAGATTCCTTGCCAATCTTTAGAGCATCTATGCATTTTTCTTTCTTGTAGGATTATCTGAGTACTGGGTCTGCCATTTACCAGTTTTATCAATTCGGGTATAACCAGGAGTCGGAAAGCACAAAATGATTTGACAATTAATATAAACAATTATTAACAGGGGATTGGAATAACAGGAGATTGACTACTGAGGAGAAAATACTATAAAGAGTAGAGGAATAGCATGTATAGGAAGCAGCCACCATCCATAAGGATAAGAAAGAATACCTAAGGAAGGAAAAAATCTAGGAGACCCCTCCTACCCCAGGACTGAGATCCAAACTTCATTGGAGAGAGTGCAGCCATGGCTTACTGGTCGGCAGAGATGTTGGCTGAGGCTGCAGGGCCATCCAAGAGTGTTCTGGATGGATCCCAGAGGAAGCCATCCACAGGGGATTACCATGTTGGCAGTGTTGGCTAGGAAGCCATTCCGTAGGGTGCTGAGGGAAGCTGCCCTGGGGATATGCTTCACCTTAGAACTCTCTGCAAAGCTGCTCCTTGGGTGTGCCTGGGAAAGCCTTTTATGGGGAAGCTGTTGGTTCACAACCCTCTTGGGGGCTTCCCTGGTGTAATCTGAAACTGACCCCTCTACTGCTGGGCAGGGAGAGACTGAACAAAGAGGCAGGTCACTCCAGGTTGGTAGGTGGCAGTTTTGATAAGAAAAGGGAACTTACACATGAGACTTGTCGTGAGTGCCAGCAAGACTAATGGCTCCCTACACCCGCCTGCCAAATCTTAAAAGCTTATAAAGAGGCCTTAACTGGGTTCAGTCATATATATCAAGCAGATGTTCTCAATACCACATAATTATGTGTCCTTGGAACAGCCTCTGGGAGTAGAAAAGGCAAGTAGAACTCCTATTCCAACAACAGGAAGGGGGATGAGGAGCCTCTGATTGCCCAGGTCGAGCTCAAGGGTCACCTGGTGGTCGCTTCTTTTCAACAACCTTCCCCCTCAGAAGCACGGGGTTAACAGCATTCTGCTGTGCAGCCACCCAAGAGCATGTAGGAGAAGCTGTTCCCAGCAGCTTCATACTGGTGACTCTTCACTAACAAGCCCCCAGAGAAGAAGCTGTCCATAGGGAATTGCCCCATGCTGTAGCCTGGTGGGTGCTGTTGGAAGCATGTGCTGTAGAAGCCACACAGGCTGCAGGATCCTGGTACTGCAGAAGCTGTGCTGCATATGCTCCAGGAGCCTGTTTAGAGGAGCCCATCAGAACCAGGAGAAGAAACCCCTCCCCACCAGTGTGCCGTCAGCACCTTTTACTGAAAAAGCTTAATACCATTCAGGCTGCAAAGAAGACATATGTACAGGGTGCTATGAGTGGAATTGGGCTTTCCCAGGTTCATCTGTTGACATTCTAACCCCTAGTCCCTTAGAATTGATTGTATTTGAAGATAGGGTCTTTAAACAGGTCTTTAAGGTTAAATGAGGTCATTAGGGTGGGCCCTAACCCACCATTTCTGGTGTTCTTATGAGAAGAAGTGGTTGGGATACAGACCTGTACAAAAGAAGTAGTGAAGGCAAAAGGAGAAAATGACCATCTATAAGCCAGGGAGAGAGGCCTCAGAATGAAACCAACTCTGCTGAGAATCCATCTCAGACTTCTAGCCTCCAGAATTATGAGAAAATAGATTTCTATTGTTTAAGCAACCCAGGTTGTGGTACTTGATTATGGCAGCCCTAGCAAACTAACACACAGGGTCTATGTCTATTACTAGAGCAGATGTGTAGCAGAGACATTACAAACTGATAACTGACACATTGGGTTTATAAGCTTAGAAAGTTAAAAACATTCTCTGAACCTGTTTTCTTCTCTTAAGAATGGAATCCTTGCCAAAATTGAAAGCTTTTTTTCAAACTCTTAAGAGTTACTTCCATTTTCTCCCTCTCAGTCACCTAGAGGACTTTCTTATTCATAGAATTTCAGGTAGACCCCAACCTTTGGAATCAGAAAAACTTGTTTATTTTGGCACTGATTGGCTCTGTGACCTCAGCTAAGTACTTAACTCTGTGAACCTCACTTTCTTTCCATGGAAAATGAAGGTTATAAACCTTACCACATCATGATGTTGTAAGGATGAAATGAGAGAATATATAGATATAAAACACTCAAGTCTGTGCTCGGCACACAATTAGTGCTGGTTAAATTGCAGAATATTGTTATCTTTGCCACTCTGGTGTCTAACAGAATGACTCTTAGTAATCTGTGAAACTTGTATTTGTTGCTGAACAAACTGAACTGAATAGATTTTCAATGGGAGAACTGTAGACATAACAACAAGCAGTTGGGGGAGGGGGGAGTATGTTTAGATAGAGTAAGTATCTACCTAGTACCTTTAAAATCAAGAAAATGTCTGATTACCTGTAGTGAGGTGTGGCTGGCCGGCCACACAGGAGCATGTTGCCATTCTAGTGTTACAGGAGATAATAGGTCTCACTGAATACCCAGGAAAGAAAACAATAATAACAAAAACCCCAAACAGAGAACAAAACTCCTGAAACAAAACAGAAATGACTTAAATATATCACCAAGAAAGAGTGAAAAGTTAGAGAAAATAGTTATTTTAAATCTCTGAGAAAGGAACTAGTGGGAATGGGAAACCCATAAAGCCTCAACTTGTTTTCCAAAAGTCCCTAATTAAATTATGACAGCAAAATCCAACAGGTACAAAACAAATCTGATTTTAATAGCTACCAACCTCTTAGCTTTTGTTTTGGGACAACTTTAATAAGGGCTCCGCCACTGTTTCATATTTTAGAATCTTTCTCTTAAAGATAACATGGCGGGAATCAATAAGTTTATTTTAAATCTTACATCTAAAACAAGGTCATGCAAGGTCTTATGTCTTCAATAAACTGATTATTTCAAGCTGAACTTGTGTATTAGTGCTGAGGCGTGAACAAACATAGGACTTTTCAACACCAGTGCAGGAAGAGAAACACACAATTAGATGCTGAGATTTCTAATGCTAGGTGAACAGAACTGATATTTTTAAAATTAAAAATGTGGCTGCTGATTTTTGCTCTCAAGGTACAGACAGTCATACACATAATTACAAGATTTACTGCTTAATATCCTCTTAGCCACTGAAAGTGATTCTGTTTATGTTAGGAAAAAGAAGCCAAGTAGAAAGGTCATTATGTTGTGTCTGCAGTTCTCACTCCTAATATGTGAGTCTCATTTATAAGTAGAGGAAAAAATCAATAACCCTTTTAACTTGCCTTGGATTCCCAGTGGAAAATGCTTTAACCCACTGCACTATGGTGACTTAGAGCCACTGCGAGGTATTATGCAATGTTGTTTCACCAAGGATCCCAGCTCACTTCAATAGCTCTTAATTGCATTGTTGAGTCTGTCTTAGCTGGTGAAGCAAATGAATGCTGTCACTGCTTCCTGAAAGTTTAACTCTTTTATTCATCGGTTGTTCTCTATCATCTTCTTGAAAGTTACTTTTGCTTTTATAGAAGTTACCTGGAAGATTAAAGTAGTTTCAGAAACACAGTTCCAACAACCCAGGAATGAAAACCTTCAGGCTCTTAATTTAATTATGTCCAACTAATATTGGCTAAGCACCAACTGTGTGTAAGGTCTTACATATGAGGCGGAACAGCTGACGAGAAATGAGTAAGACAGTTCCTGTTTTCAACAGGCTTTAATTAACCATGGAGAATGCGTTAAGAATACAAATATCTACAATTTGAAGTTCTATATAAATGCCATATGAGAAGAGGAAAAAGCTTTGTCTGTAGTTCAAAAGTTCAGAGGAGCTCTGTCCTACACACATCAAGTTATAGGGAAGTAAAGGCTTTTGGAGCCTTGAAGGATAGATGAAAATTTGAAATGAAGAAGCAGGGAGATTGCCATGTAGGGGCAAGGCAATTGATAAGTAAAAATGAAGGCAGAATAAAGACAAGACCTTTCCCAAGTTGTAGACCAGGTAATAGAAACAGATGAATTTGGAAAGTAGGTGGAGTCCAGGTTGTGAAGGATTTTAAATATGGTGCTTTCTTGAGAAAATTACTAACATGATCCAGGCAAAAGGCCAGAAGGAAGATTGCTCTGGTAGTAGAGGAAGACTACTCTGGTCAATAAGTATTGGAAAGAGAGGCAAGTAAAGACACAAAATAGATTAGGCATCAGATGCTTTTGAAGTATATCATATGTTGATTAATTAAAGATATAACTATTTTCCTGGGAAAGGTTCTGAATTTATGCCCCCAAAATGTGGGTTCTAATGCCGCTTTCCATGAAATGTGTGAGTTTAGTTAAGAGTGAGGAAATAACATACATATGTACCAGCTACATGCCAGACACTGTTTTGGATACTCTCCATGTTTCATCTCTAATATCCACAGCAATTATTTAGGTAGGCATCAATAACTTCACTGTACAGATAAGGAACTAAGGCAGAGAGTGCAGGTAACTCGCGAAGTGTCAGAGAATGGTTAAATAGCAGGGCTGAGATTTGAGCCAAGTATTTCAGACCAAAACCTGTGCTCATCCAACTCGAGGATTGAATCAGTTCCTTCCTGCCTTGCCTTAACTCTACATCTTTTTGCATATTCCTCAATATCTTAGCTTCTTTTTTAATAAATTAGGGTAGTAACTTCAAATTTGTTGGGTTGTTTAAATTAAAATGACTGTCTCATAGTTAGTGTTCCATAAATTACTTTTTGAAGGAGGATGAAATTAAGGATACTGTAAAGAAGAATCTATAAATGATGATACTTCCTTGTCTTCAAAGTAAATGGTACTATTCATCAGTGATTAAAAAAAAAAAAACCAACAAAAAATTTTATTCTTTTATTTTAGTTCTCATAGCCACTCCATACCCATCTTTAATTCATATCATTTTATTATCCCAGATACTTTTTAATTTCTCTACCTCATCCCATATGTTGCATATCAAGCAATAACCCCACAAAATTCCTAAATATGAACATGTGAATGTTCTGAGCAGGTGTGGTATAAGCACACTTAAAGTACTTCATTAATGTAACATATTACATATACCTTACTTTAATCTCCGTTGGTGAAAGATTAGGTGACCTTGAACTGATTTGCCTTCCCATTTATTTGTTTTCCATGTGCTTTGACAAATAGGATAAGGAAGTAAGGGGGAGTGTTTCCAGGTGGTTCTGGTAGAAAATTTGATGCACACTATGGAGCAATGTGTTAAATATATACACACCAATAAAATAATGTTCGCAAAAAATATAGCATTCACAAAAAAATAAAAAGAATATGATGTACAACAAAACATAATTTATATAAATTAAAAATATGTGTGTACAAGAAAGAAGCATTTTGAAAGAACACATACCAACAAAACCATGTTAAACCCACTAGAATGTTTGCCTGTGGTAGAGGGGGAAGGGCCTGGGCTATGGAAATATAATGGAATGACGAATAAAGCAAGTGTGGGTTTGTGTGGGCCAG
The DNA here is from genome assembly GCF_004348235.1 of Phoca vitulina. Lineage (NCBI taxonomy): Eukaryota > Metazoa > Chordata > Mammalia > Carnivora > Phocidae > Phoca > Phoca vitulina. Next base: position 4,595,018 of record NW_022589711.1, read on the forward strand.
TGCTGATAATGTACCATGAAATGAGTGTTATGATTAGTCAACCTTCTGCACCAGAGTCCTTTCGAAATTAGTAGAAGAATGGACTTCTGATGAACTTTGAAAGAGAAGGGAATCTAAGCTTGAGTCAAAGAAATTATCCTACATCAAAAAGTGGGAAGTATTTAAAAAGGTAATCTCGATGACACAAGGATAAACAAGAAACAGCAGCATGGAGATTAAGAATGTAAAGCTATTTCTGGGCAGTATCCACAGAACCTTACTTTTTGTTCTGAATAATCTACTTTCTAAGTTCGACTCTGCTCTTTGGAAGCAGCAGGGTTCAGGAAGAAAGCAGGGATCTTTGGAATCAAGAGTTGTTGGATTTAAATTGCAGAGCTTATAACTTCTTGTTGAAGACCAGATCATGCTACTCAATCTCTTAAAATTTGAGCATATCCATACATAAAATAGCCACTTTACTGTGTTGATGTGAGAAATAAATGAGTAAAATACTTAACTGTCTAGCACTGGGCTAGGTTCAAGGTAAGCAAACTATCAGTGGTAGTTCCTATATGCTTCATCTTTCCTAGACATTGCTACTCATGGCATTCATTCAAAAAACCCTGAATGAGACGCTACTGTGGTTTATGCACTGGATACACAAAAATGGAGGCGACATACCTATGCTTTCAACGTACTTGTAGTCTAGTGGAAAAAAACAGAGTTAAACTAAAAATTATAGGTTGAGAAATACAATGATGAAGGCATATACTGGGTGGTAGAGGGACAGACAGAAAGGGACTAAGAATCAGATAACATTTCTTGGAAGAGAAGGTAACTTGAGTGCTGTCATGTAGATTTCGTAAGAGATAGTAAGGATGCAAAATTCCAAAAGAAATCTTTTGTGTGAAGAAAATCTCTAAACTCTAGTTCATGGCCATTCCAGTTCATTAGAACTGGTAAGTGAGTATTTTAGTTGGTCTTCCATTATAAGATTTTATTTTCTAGTAAATTAATTTGTAGTTCCTGAATACTTAAGTGTGATAAAATTGCCTATCAGGGTCCTCAAACTGACCCATTTCCACACTTTTCCTTTATATGTTACTTATTTCACTGTGCTTTGCTAAGAAACTCAATGGGACAGTGTGGGGCTAATTTTGTTTTCCATAATTTTAAGACTTTTTTTTAGAGCCTTGAAAACCCTGGGAACTATTTTTCTAAACTCTGATTTAATCCATACATATTTGTTCAGTGTTTGTGTTTCATGCTCCTTTTTGTTAAATGAATATTATTTTAAACATACACTTACACATTTGTGTATATTTACACACACACACACACACACACACACGCATCTTTTTCCTTAAAAGGAGAAAATAATAAAGGCTATGTTTGGAGAGGGCACTATAAACCCAATATGTGATAGTGATGTCAAAAATTTTTCCTTTACAACTTCTACTGAAATGGCAAGACTTTCCTGAAACAACATTTAGTGTTTGTTTTTAAAACAAACCCATGGGTTTACTTTGTAAAAACTCATGAATGTTTTTTTATTCATCCCATATCCTTTTCAGGGTTGCTCCGTGCCAAAGGAAATATGATTAAGGCAGCTCAGGAAGAGTTTTGGTCAGCAATAAAATACAATGGATATATCTTGTGGGGAATTCAAAAGGGAGAATGGGAAAATCTGCATGGACATCCTTAGGGGAGCAAGTTATAACTCTTAAACTCTTGTCAAATGATAACTCAGACTTTTAAAAATACGTTCACCCTCAAATTGATAACAATAACTTAAATTTAGCTCCAAAGCTTCTCTTTAAAAAAAAACTACTAAGTCCTAAAATTTTTATAAAGCCCAGTGGCAATACTAAAGCTGCTATTGACAAAACACTTTAATAGATCTATTCTGTGTATGTTCACTTTCGTGGTTTAGATAGTTTAAGATGTAGTTTACTCTGGGAATTTTTCTCTCCTTGCCTTAAATATTGACTGAGTTTGAAATAAAATATGTTTATGATGAAACCTATGAGAAAAGAGTTCTATTGAAAGCTGCCCCTCCATCCCCAGACTGAAGAATGCATCAGGGTTTAGAACTTGCTTTGATGTCAGTAGAAATGCCACATTCTGCAGAGAGACGTGGGCATAAAGTGAACATGGTTAAGAAAGGAGAGTGCCAACGAGGAGTATTTAGCTCCCAAAGTTTTAAGGTGTACAAAAGACATAGAATAAATGTCTTCTCCAAAATATATTCAAAACCATGTAAATCACATTGATTCACATATTTCACTTTCTCTTTGGAAACCTAACAACTAAGTTCTGAATTTCCCTACATGTTCAATGTGAATGTACAGAGTGCCACATCCGGGTTACATTCTGCAGATATCTGTTTCAATAGCTCAGTTGATGTGAACCAGTCAATTATATTAACTGAGTGAAATACAATAAAAAAGGCAGTTAATGGAGAAATGGAACAGATTAGTTTGAAAGTCTCTGTTGCAGTTTGAATATATTGTCTCTTAAAACTAGATTTGTAAGAGAAAGCAGATGTTATTTGCAAGTTTTTGTGGCTTTGCAAGAAAATAAATATTAATGATGTTGGCTACCTTAAGTAAAGAACATTAAAAATACCTCTCTCTGTGTATGTGTATTTGTTTCAGGCAAACTGTAAAGTTCACACATTCTCTGGAATGTCTGGATGGCCGTGCTAATGCCTGGCAAGTTTTCAAAGAATGTTGGGTGACATGCTTTTACCTTGGCTTTGTATGTGCCTTCTTCATGTGCACCAAAGTTCGACTTTGGTCTCAGTGACTGGTCACAAATATTTCATCAGCCTTGGGTTCAGCTTCAGTATTTCTGAAACCAAATAGTGAATGCTTAATACCATGTCATTTTTTCATCTCCAGCTAATTTGCTCACAGAGGTTATCATCACATTCAGTTAATTTCAGGAACACAAGCAGGTATATCATTTGAATTTATTTTTGACATCAGATGGATAGAACATTCTAGATATCAGTTGGAGTGGAAAATACCCTTAAATGTTTTCTATGTTGAAAATCCATTAATCATTGAAAAGTATAGATATTATTTCAAAGTTAAAATACATCACTAATTGATGATGCATGAAGTGATTGAGAACTTTAAGTAAGTAAAGTAAGGGAATAACATTTATAGCATTAAAGTACTTTAATAATATTTTTGATTTGAAACTACTTACAATTAGGACATTAATTAGGACATGACTTTTTCAAGAAAAAGTTCTTGTTAATTTTTCACATCTTGTGGAAAAGAATTATAAACAGAATATCCAACCAAAACATAGTTGGCCCTCACTAATTAAACCTCCAAACAATAGATTCTAAACAAATAGTTTAAGAAGACAATTCCTTCTAGATCCGAATATATGGAGGCTAAACATTCAGTCAAGAGCTTGAATTCGAGAGCAGAATGAAGTAATGACTAATTCTGTGCTTCTGCTTTACTCGTTGCTTAGGTATTTCTGAGTCTTTCACAGTTTACATTGCACTGAGTGTGATTGAAAATATATTTCCAGAATGGAAAAGCTTTATAGAAAGTGTCATGAATTTTGTCACTGATATATAGCAAGTATGAAGATTTATGTGTGTGTTCATACTCATTAATTATATGTTCACAGAGTAGTTGTTACCTACCATAAGATAACCAGATAACTGACCTTAAGCCAAAGACAAGCTACATGACGTACTAGACGTACAGATTGTCCCCAACTTACTATGGTTCGACTTATGGTATTTTGCCTTTACAGTGATGCAAAAGCAATATGCATTCAATAGAAATTGTACTTTGAATTTTAAATTTTGATATTTTCCCAAGCTAGCAATCTGCAGTATGATACTCTCATGATGGTGGGCAGTGTGGCAGCAAGCCACAGCTCCCAGTCAGCCACATGATCATGAGGGTAAACAACAGTCTATACCCATATAACTATTTCTGTTTTTCACTTTCAGTACAGTATTCAATAAAATACATGAGATATTAAATAGTTTATCATAAAATAGGCTTTGTGTTAGATGATTTTGCCTGACTGTAGGCTGTTGTAAGTGTTCTGAGCACATTAAGTAGTCTAGGCTAAGCTATGATGTTCGGAAGATAAAGTTTATTAAATGCATTTTCAACTTATAATATTTTCAACTTACAATAGGTTTTTCAGGATATAACCCCATTGTAAGTTGAGAAAGATCTTTTTTGTTTTGTTTTGTTTTTTATTTTATTTTATTATTTTATTTTGTTTTATTATGTTATGTTAGTCACCATACAATTCATCATTCGTTTTTGATGTAGTGATCCATGATTCATTGTTTTTGTATAACACCCAGTGCTCCATGCATTACGTGTCCTCCTTAATACCCATCACCGGGCTAACCCATCCCCCCACCCCCTCCCCTCTAAAACCCTCAGTTTGTTTCTCAAAGTCCATAGTCTCTCATGGTTTGTCTCCCCTTTCAATGACTTTTCAGATGTTCTTTACATATTACAAATATGTGCCAACAAATTGGATAACCTAGAAGAAATGGATAAATTCCTAGAAACATACAGTTTTCTCAGACTGAATCATGAAGAGAGAGGAAATCTGAACAGACCAATTACTAGTAAGAAGATGGAATCAGTAATCAAAAACCTTCCAACAAACAAAAGTCCAGGACCAGACAGTTTTACTGGTGAATTCTACCAAGCATTCAAAGAAGAATTAATACCAATCCTCAAACTCTTCCAAAAAGTAGAAGAGAGAACACTTCCAAACTTATTTTACAACTCCAGCGTTACCCCAATACCAAAACCAGACAAGGACACCAGAAGAAAAGAAAATTGCAGGTCAATATCCCTGATGAACCTAGATGAAAAAATCTTCAACAAAATATTAGCAAACTGAATTCAAAAATACATTAAAAGGATCATACACTGTAATCAAGTGGTTTTTATTCCAAGGATGCAAGGATGATTAAATATCTGCATATCAATCAATGTTATACACCACATTAACAAAATGAAGGATAAAAATTACATGTTCACTTCAATACAAGAAGAAAAATGGTTGACAACACCCATTTGTGATAAAAACTTTCAACAAAGTGGGTATGGAAGGAATGTACTTCAATATAATAAAGGCCACTTATGACAAGCCCATAGCTAACATCATATCCAATGGTGAAAAGCTAAAAGCTTTCCTTTTAAAATCAGAAACAAAACAAAGATGCCCACTTTCACCACTTTTAATTAACATATTTGGAAGTCCTAGTCACAGCAATTAGGAAAGAAAAAGAATTAAAAGGCATCTAAATTGGAAAAGAAGTATATTTGTGACTATATGAAATGACATATTATATATAGAAAACCCTAAAGACTCCACCCAAAAATGTTACAACCAATAAATAATTCAGTAAAGTTGCAGATACAAAATCGATATACAGAAATATGTTACATTTCTATACACTAATAATAAACTATCAGAAAAGAAATAAAATAATCCCATTTACAATTATGTCAAAATATACCTAGGAATAAATTTAACCGAGGATGTGAAAGACCTATACACTGAAGAATGTAAGACATTGATGAAAGAAATTAAATAAGACACAAATAAATGGAAAGATATTTCATGCTCATGGATTGGAAGAATCACTGTTGTTGAAATCTCCCTTCTACTCAAGGCAACTTACAGATTCAGTGCAATACTTATCAAAATTCCAATGGTATTTTTTATAGAAATAGAACAAACAATCCTAAAATTTGTATGGACCCACAAAAGGCCCCAAGTAGCCAAAGCAATCTTGAGAAAGAAAAAAACTGGAGCATGATACTCCTTGATTTCATACTCTATTACAAAGCTATAGTAATCAAAACAGTATGGCATTGTCATAAAAACAGACATATAGGTCAACGGAACAGAATAGAGATCCCAGAAGTAAACCTATACTATATGGTCAATTAATTTATAACGAAGTAGGCAAGAATATGCAATGGGGAAAGGACAGTCTCTTCAATAAATGATGTTGGGAAAACTGGATAGGCACATGCAAAAGAATAAAACTGGACCACTATCTTACACTATTTGTGAAAATTAACTCTAAATGGATTAAGGATTTGAATTTAAGACCTGAAATCATAAAACTCCTGGAAGAAAACATTGGTGATAAACTCTTCGACATCTGTCTTGCTGATGGTTTTTGGATCTGACTCAAAAAGCAAAGGTAGCAAAAGCAAAAATAAACAAGTGCAACCATATCAAACTAAAAAGCTTCTGCACAGTAAGGGAAACCATCAACAAAATAAAAAAGTAACCTACAAATGGGAGAAAATATTTGCAAATCATATATCTGATAAGGGGTTAATATCCAAAATATATAAAGTACTCCTACAACTCAACTGCAAAAAAAAAAAAAAAAAAGCTGATTAAAGAGGGCATGTATTGAATGGAGCACTGGGTGTTATACGCAAACAATGAATCATGGAACACTACATCAAAAACTAATGATGTATGGTGATTAACACAACATAATAAAATTAAATTAAAAAAATAAAAATAAAAAGCAAAAAAAAAAAAATGGCAGAGGATTTGAATAGATATTTTTCCAAAGAAGACATATAAATAGCCAGCAGGTGCATGAAAAGATGCTCAGTATCTCTAAACATCAGGGAAATGCAAATCTAAACTACAACGAACTATCACCTCATACCTGTTAGAATGGCTATTATCAAAAAAATTAGAGATAACAAATGCTGGTGAGCATGTAGAGTAAAGGGAACCCTCGTGAACTATTGGTGGGAATATAAATTGGTGCAGCCACTGTGGAAAACAGTATGGAAGTTCCTCAAAAAATTAAAAAAAGAATTACCATATGATCCAGGAATTCCACATTTATCTGAAGAAAATGAAAACACTAACTTGAAAAGAATATGTGCATCCCCATGTTTATTGCAGCATTATTTATAATAGCCAAGATATAGAAACAACCTAAGTGTCCATTGATGAATGAATGGATGAAGAAAAGGTGGTGTATATTTGTAGGATAGAATATTATTCAGCCATAAAAAAGAATGAAGTCTTGCCATTTGCAACAATATGAGTGGACGTTGAGGACATCATGCTGAGTAAAATAGGTCAGACAAAGACAAATATAGTATCACTTATATGTGAAAAAAAGTAGGCTCATTGGTGGTTGCCAGAGGTGGGAGATGGGGAGTGGGTGAAATGGGTGAAGGAAGTCAGAAGGCACAAACTTTCTGTTTAAAATAAATGTCATGGGGATGTAATGTACAGCATTGCGACTATAGTTAATAAACTATTGCATATTTGAAAGTTGCTAAGGGAGCAGATCTTAAAAGTTCCCATCACAAGAAAAAGAAAATTCTGTAATTATATATGGTGATAGATGTTGGCTAGACTTACTGTGGTGATCATTTCACAATATATACAAATATCAAATAATTATTGTAAACCTGAAAAGAATACATTGTTGTATCTGAATTATACCTCAGTGAATTTTTTTTTAAATCCTGCTTGAACAAAGAAAACCTTACACTATATATTGTAGGTAACATTATCAATATAGCAACACATAATCAGTAGTTGCCCACAGAATACAATGGCTGGAACTTGCTTATGAAGTGATAGAACTGTCAATGTTTCTTACATGTCACCTGCAGTAAGGATCCACTTATTAGTCCTTTCTAGGACTGATGCTAAAATTGGTGTATAGGTAAGGAAAGCAGAGCTACAGAGAGAAATTCTAAGATGATTTTGTTACCTTGAAATCCAATTACATTGTTTCAGGCCACATTTCCAGATCCAAGATTTAAGAGCAGAATTTTCTCAAGGCATCTTATGAGGTTGCATGTTCATTTAAAAAGCATTAGAAATAAAAATGTAAGTGAGGGCTATAATTTTTTTTGAAATTTTCTTTTTTAACAGCTTTATTGAGATATAATTGATTTATCATGTCATTCACCCACTTAAAGTGTACCCCTCAGTGGCTTCCAGTATGGTAGCTGACTTGTGCAACAATTGCCACAGTCGATTTTAGAACATTTTCATTGCCCCAGTAAGAAACCCTGCACCCCTTCACTGTCATTCTCCAACCCTCCAACCTTCCCACCTGGATCCAGGCAACCCCTAATCTACTCTTTGTCTGTATAGATTTGCCACCCTGGACATTCCATATGAATAGAGTCATATGATAAGGGGCCTTTTATAACTGACTTCATTTTAGCATAATGTTTTCAAGGTTTATTTATGTTGCAGCATGAATCATTGCTTCATTTTTTAAAAATAAATAATATTCCATTGTATGGGTATAGCACATTTTGTTTATCTATTATTAGTTGGGAGATATTTGGTTATTTCCACTCTTGGGCCATTATGCTTAATGATGCTATGAATATTGGTTTACAAGTTTTTGTGTGGACATATTTTCATTTTTCTTGGGTTTATACCTAGAAGCAGAATTGCTGGTTATATGGTAATTCTCCATTAATATTTTGAGAAGCTGCCAAAATGCTTTCTGAAGTGGCTGCCATTTTGTTTCCATCAGCAATGTAGGAGAGTTGTGATTTCTTCACATCTTACCACTACTCATTGTCTCTGTCTTTTTAATTTTAGCCATCCTTGTAGGTGTAAAGTGGCAGCTCATTGTGGTTTATATTTGCATTTCAATAGTGATAAGTGATGTTGAACATCTTTTGATGTGTTTATTAGGTATTTGTATTTATTCTTGGGAGAATTGTTTATCCAAATCCTTTGCCCATTATTCTAATTGGATCATTTGTCTCTGTATTGTTGAACTCTAAGTGTTTTTTGATAATTCTGGGTACAAGTTCCTTAGCAGATATATGATTTGCAAATATTTTCTCACATTTTATGGAGTGTCTTTTACCTTATTGATGATGTTCTTTGACATCAATAATATTGTATTGTAATTATCAAACTTGCTAAGAGACTCGATCTTAATTATTCCAACCACTAAAAAGAGATGATAATTATGTGACGTGATAGAGGTGCTAATTATCACTGCAATGGCAGTCATACTACAATATATAAATGCAACAAATTAACATGTTGTACACTGTAAATTTACACAGTGTTCTATATCAAATATATTTCAATAAATAATACATTTAAAAATTAGAAAATTAAAAGATGTTTTTTGAGGCACATAAATTTTTAATTTTGATATTGCTTATAGTTCTGAAGTCATATATGAGAAACTGTTGCTTATTAGAAGGTAACAGATTTATTTCTATGTTCTTGTCTAAGAATTTTATAGTTTTAGTTCTTATATTAAGTGTATAATCCATACTGAGTTTATTTTTGTGTGTGGTGGGAGATATTTTTTTTAAAGATTTTATTTATTTTTATTTGACAGAGAGAGTTCTATATGGATATCCAGTTATCCCAGCATCAGTAATTGAAAATACCCTTTCCTCGTTAAATTGTTGTGGTACCCATGTAAAAAATCAATTGACAATAAATGTAAATTGTTGAACCTAACAAAATGGGTTTATTTCTGGATTCTCAATCCTATTCCTTTTATGTATTTTATGTATATTATGTATTTTGTACATATATTGATGTAGGAAAGACCTTGGGGTTCAAAGCCAATGGCCAAGAAAGAATTCCTGAGTCTTTGGTGCAAAAAGGTAGTTTTATTAAAGCAAGGGGACAGGACCTGTGGGTAGAAAGAGCTGCACTGGGGTCATGAGGAGTGGCCCATTATATACTTTCAAGTTGGGAGGGGGCTCGGGATAGTGTAAGTCTCTAAGGAATTTTGGAAGCAAGGTTTCCAGGGCCTTGAGGGGGCTAGCTGTTGTTGGGAAAAGGTCATTTATTACTGTCTAATAAAACCTTAGTCATGAGACCCTTCAGATGTATATCGGTGGGTCATATGCTTGGGGGATGACTGTCAACATGTATCTGGGGGGGCAGAGATAAAGGAAGTTTCCAAAGGAATTTTTATATATTAAAGTAGACTTACAGGATCCTGGGGGTTGGGCTAAGATTGCCTTTTGCCTGTAGCAAAGTATTAACATTGAGGCGGGTGAGTCTCTAGAGGAATGTCACTCTGCCTATTTCAAGGACTTGTCAATGGGCTGTAAATAGTAAGGAAATGTAATGATTTTTCTTCTGCTTTTGTTTCCCACATCATATATATTATATACACACACACATTATATATATTTTATGTATTTATGCCAGTACCACACTGTCATGCTTATTGTAATTTTGTGGTAAGTTCAAACCAGGAAGAATGAGTGCTCCAACTTCTTTTTTTTTTTAAAGATTGTTTTACCTATTCTAGACCTGTTGCATTTCCATCTGAATTTGAGGATTATCTTCTCAGTTTCTGTAAAAAAGCAATTGGGATTTTGACAGGTATTGTGTTGAATCTATAGATCAGTTTGAGGAGTACGGTCGTCTTAACACTCTCAAGTCTTCCAACTTATGAGCAAGATGTCTTCCCATTTATTTAGATCTTTTACTTCAACAGTGTTTTGTGGTTTTCAGTGTACAAGTCTTGTACTTCTTTTGTTCAAGTACTTTGTTCTTTTTGATGCTATTGTAAATGGAATTGTTTTCTTAATTTCATGTCTAGAGTATTCATTGCTAGTGTATAGGAATGCAATTGCTGTTTGTATATTGATCCTGAAACTTATCTGAACTCATTTATTAGTTCTAACAGCATTTATGTGTGTGTGTGTGTGCACACTGGCGTGAGTGCACGGAGCGTTTGTAAATTCCTTAGGATTTTCTTTTTTTTCATACAAGTGCATATCATCAGTACATAGAGATAGTTTTACTTCTTTCCTTTCAATTTGAATGTCTTTTTGTTACTTTTAATTACCTAATTGCCTATATTTTTCTTTCATGGTTTTTGGTCTGTTGTTTGCCCCAATTGGTATTGCTGCTTCAGGCAGCTGTGATGTTAGGTAATTGCCCAAGCTTTTTTCTTTTCTTTTCTTGTCTTGTCTTGTCTTTTCTCTTATTTTTTTTTGTTTTGTTTTGTTTTTAAAGAAATGCCCTGGAGAAAGTGCTTTTCACACTGAGGGGGCTCTTAGTCCAGTCAAATGAAGAGAAGCCCTGTGAATGGGACTTTTCAGGGAATTACCTGATAGGTCAAACACTGAAAGTTCTCTGATGATGCAGCTTTGGGGGAGACTCCAAAATCCTTCTATACTTACCCATTGAGTGTTAATCTGCTGTTTTTCACAGCTACCATGTTTGAGATTGCTGGTTTCCAAGGTTCTCATGGAACTGGGGAAAGGAGACTGGGAGTAGGGTAAGTGAAAGTGCCACAAAACTTACCACTATTCTTACCAAGATTCACCTTTTTTTCTTGATAAATGCTCCTTGGGTTATTGTAAGCATTTAGTGAATTTCTAGATTTCTGAAAAAGTTGATTTTGACAATTCATCCAGTGTTTTTATTGCTTATAAAAAGGAATCAAATTTTGAAGTTCTTTACTCTGCCATTCCAGAATTGCTTATCTTTGAGGGCTGTTATTTTAAACCTGCTTCTGAAAATAATCAGAAGGCATCCTCAGTATTGCAGAGAGCTTTAATTTGTGGGATCGCTTCAATGACATTGCATCACACCATCAACCAAATTCTTGAGTCCAGAAATGAAAAATAAGTGCTTGTTATTTCATATGAAAAGAAAGTAATGATGAATAACCTGGAATGACTTCATCAGCAGCAGCAACATATATAGTAACAGAGTGAGCCAAAAACTATCTTGTTTTTTCAGTGACTTCAGTTGAAAGCGAACATATGTTTAGCTTCATAGTGCACATTACTGTGCCTACAGGAGCAATCTAACTGTTCAATATGTCGAAAAATAATTGTTCTTGCATGGTCATGTCAAAATTCAGAACTCTGACCAGTAAAATTTTAATAATAAAATTTTAATTTTATTTATTTGATTTTAATAAAATTTCTGATTTTTTTTTTTTAATCTGGAAGTTTATCCTATGTTGTTGTTATTTGACTTTGGCTTTATCTTCAATCAAATACTGACATTAATACTTGCTCATTAAGCATTTTTGTAAGTTATTTTTCATCATATCTTAACTTTCTAACTACAAAATATTACAACCCAGTAATTGGTGTTCTATAGATTTTACAGATTTATATACTTGTTTTATATAATGGCTAAGATAAGGAAAAGGATTCTCATGTGATAACATGCGTCTTGGAGAAGAGCTATTATGGAAGGGTAGAAAGTAAAAGTTGTCTGCAACATTTCCTGGCATGTGTTTTACAAACTCGGAAGCCCTTAGGATAATTAAGAGGAACAGTAAGGAGGTAAAAGAGAGCTTGGGTTTCAGGGTAGAGCAATAACAGTATATCTGGCATTAACTTTTACTTCTAAAATAATTTTAAAAGTTCAGAAGAATCCTCAGAACAGTACAAAGAACTTTGGTACCACCTTGTGAAGGTCAACTTTATGTGTCAAGTTGACTGGGCTAAGGAATGCCCAGGTAGCTGGTAAGCATTATTTCTGGGTGTGTCTGTGAGGGTATTTCTGGAAAAGATTAGCATTTGAATCAATGGACTGAATAAAGAGATCTGCTTTCACTAGCATGGTGTCTATCATCCAAGCTGGTGAGTGCCTGAAAAGAATGAAAAGTGGAAGAAGGGTGAACTTCTCTCTCTTGTTGAGTTGGGACATCTATTTACTCCCACTTTGGACATCAGAGCTCCTAGTTCTTGGGACTTTGACAGGACTGAGAGCTACACCATCGGTTCCTCTGGTTCTTGGGCCTTCATTTTTTTTTTTTCTTCAAGATTTCATTTAAATTTCAGTTAGCTAACATACAGTGTAATATTAGTTTCAGGTATAGAATTTAGTCTTGGGCCTTCAGACTTGGAATGAATTATTCCATTGGTTTTCCTGGTGCTCCAGTTTGTAGATGGCTTATCTCAGCCTCCATAATCATGTGAGCCAATTTCCATAATAAATCTCCTCTCACATATCTATTTATAAGCTATTGGTTCTTTTTTCTCTGACTAATCCTGACTAACACAAACCTTCACCTGTATTCCACAATTTTTAGCACTTTACATTTCCTTCTCTGTCTCTTTCTGTCTTGAGCCATTTGTGAATAAGTTGTAGATACAATGACCTGGATTCCCAAAATTTTCAGTGTTTCCTAAAAGCAAAGGCACTGTCCTTCATAATTCTAGTATACCCAATAAAATAAGGAAATTAACATGAATACAATACTATCATCCAATCCCCATGCATACAAATTTTACCAGTTTTTCTGATAATGCCCTTTATAGAGTAAAATAATTTTTTGTCTTTCTGTTCATTTCTTTTCTGGTCTATAAACCAATCCAGATTACACATTGCGTTTAGAGGCCATTTGTCTTTAGACTCTTTCAAACTTTATCTTTCATGGCCTGATTTTTTTTTTTAAGATGTATGTATTCTATAATGTTTTCTTATAATTTGTTTCCAGCTGTGCATTTTGGGAATACCACAAAAGTAATATAGTGTTCTTCTTAGTCTGTCTTATTGGAGGGCATACAGTTTGTCCTACAGTTAGTAAGGTTAATTTTTACCACTTGTGGGGCACCTGGGTGGCTCAGTTGGTTAAGTGACTGCCTTCAGCTCAGGTCATGATCCCAGAGTCCTGGGATCGAGCCCCGCATCGGGTTCCCTGCTCGACGGGAAGCCTGCTTCTCCCTCTCCCCCTGCTTGTGTTCCCTCTCTTGCTGTGTGTCTCTCTCTCTGTCAATTAAATAAATAAATAAAATCCTTAAAAAAGAAAAATTTTTTACCACTTGTTTAAAATTGTGTCTGCCAGATTTTTCCTTTCTAAGGTTAATAAATAAGTAATCTGTACTTATAAATAAATAAAAAATATTTTGTAGGAAGATACTTTGAGACTATGTAAATACCCTGTTTTGCATCAAACATTGATCTACTAATTTTCACATCCATTGATTCTTTCCTGAATCACTTATTATGATGATGATCATGGAATGGTGATTTTCTAGTTTCACTATGCCTTCTATATTTGCTAGTTGGCATTCTACTATAAGATAGAGATTTCTCTTCCATTTTTAATTTTCAAAGGGCTACAATAGATTACTATCATTATTTATTTTGATATTAATTTTTTCCCCGGGTTAGTCAGTAGGGCAACCCTAAGGTCAACTCCTCTATTCTTTTGAAATGTCCCTATCAATCTTTGAATAAGCTCCCTTTTTTTCTGTCATAACAGAATGTTTTAGGTTAATCTTACACTTTCCTAACTGAAGCCCTGGAATCATTTTGTTGTTGTTTTTTAATTGGAGAATGGATTTAGAAACCCCAGTCTGGGAACCAAGTGTGTGTTCATTACCTCCAGGGTGACACACAAACGTACACATATGTGTATCTGTATCTATTTCTATGTAAAAACCATATGTTCACATGGGTACCTCAGATTTTCTCTAGCCTTTGTCCCCTTTAATATTTGTATCTTCTTTATCCAACAGTAGAACCCTAACACCTATTATTCTGAATAGATTTACTTATTTGTTCAATTTGCTTGACTTTAACTAGTCCTGCGATGCTCTGGACTGTTTCCTTAGTGTCAGCCTTATGAAACATGCCGGTTATGCTAACTAAATATTCCTCTCCAGCTCAAAAGCTATTGACTCACGCCATAGCGCAGCTGAGTTTCCACAGGAAAAAAGAAGGGAAGGAGCTAGCTAGAGCATTTTGAAGAGGCATTTTTCTCACAGACTCATACAATTATGGCATTAATGAAGTGAGAAAAAGAAAACTATGTGGTGATTCTAGTAAAAAGAACCAAAGACAGCCTTTCAAAGTGACTGAGTCGCAATCAAGGCATGGGAGCTGAAGAGAATTGATGGTCCTGGAGCAGCCATGTAGTCAGGAATAAGAGCTTGTCTATGAAGGGAAATGATTGGTTCGCCTCCCGTAATGCCTTGGTGCGGAGTCAAGATGTAAGAACTATATAATGGCCTGAAGGATGGGAGAAAGGCTGAGTATCTGAAGGGAAAGGGACTTAGAATCAGAAATAACATTGAGTTGCAGAAAATAAAGTACTATTTCTTGAGCATTCAAGTTTAGGATTGAGACTTATAGCTACTGCATATGGAAATGATATAACCATGCAGATATAAAAGAAGGGAATTAAATATTAATATGTAACTTGCAATGCTCTTAAAAATCATATGACTAGATTTTCTATGACAGACTATAGAGTTAATGAAATTATTACATACTTGTCATAGCCTGGTGAAACTGGAAGATTTTTTTTGTTTTTTACCTCAACTTCCTTCAAAAATTTTTATATATAATTTCAAAATATCCACTTTTTAGGATAGCTTTCAAATTTTATGAAAAATTTAAGAAATTCTATTATGATAAATTTAAATGATAGGTTTTTTTTTTTTTTTTTTTTTTTTTGCAATGACCTACACATTCAGAAGTCTTTCTTTGCCCTTTGTAAATCATAATCCTAGACAGAGTTCCCAGGTGGGAACCACCATCCTTTGACATCACCTTGATAAATGCTCTATATTATGCACATCTCCTCTGCCTCTGTCAACATCAGGAACAGGCACTGGACTGTAGAATCTATTTTTGTCAAACAAGCTTCTCATTTGCTTTGCTTGTCACAGCAGGCTATCTTGGACTTCTTTTTGCTGACTCTGCCTTTTCCTTCTTGTTCTGCATAATGTACACACAATATGTCCCAGACATTTTAGCAGTAACAGAATTTGAATCACAAAACAATATGAAAAAGTATGTTCATATCCTATTGCTTTGACCTAACCTTGCAGATTTGTTCCCTGCTGTTCTAAGTATCCACCTTGCTTCCTACAACCTGCTTTCTTTGCTCATGTAATTCTCTCCCTAGCGCTGAAATTTAGATTGTCAATGCCTCAACTGTTCTTTCAGGCCTTCTTTAAACCCTATTTTCTGAGAAGACATTCCAGATCCTTTCCATGTAAATTATTATTACTTTTTCCTTTTGTGGTTCTTTTATCACAATTTGTACCACTCATGTAGCACTTACCTCATTCTTTGGATTATAATTCCTTGGGTAAATACAGCTACGGGGAGGCAAATTTCAAAGCTTCAGAGGAAAACCAGTTATGATTTCATGACATAAGACTTTGAAAAGGAGGACTAATTTTTGTGTACTTCCACAAATGGCTTTGATGACGAGGAATTGTCCAGAAAGGACCTAAAGAAACAAACATGATAGCACGAATTCAAGAGTGCAAAACAAGAGTCAGAAAACTTTTCTACTAATTGTTGTTGGGAGAGAATTTTCCATGAGTGTCTCATTTATGCACATCTTGCAAGTAGAGGCATTCAGTTTTTTAAGACTGTCTTTTTCAGGAGGTATGGATAGTGAAACAGCCTTGCAAGATAGAGAAAGCATCATTTCTGTAGAGCAGAGGACAGTTTTCTTTATTGTCAAGTATAATAAAGATAATGCATTTCTCCAAAGAGCAAAGGTGGAGCAGGCTTTCTTATAGCCCATTATAAAGAATTGGAAATTCCTAAAATGTCCTAAGATGTCCTATTGGATATGACCATATATGAGTCATATATGATTCACACATATGACTCACACATGTAAGTCACACCCATAATCTCTTTATCAAATGATTGCTCAGCCATACCCTTAGTGTTCTCTTCAGAATATAGTTTTTCATTTTTTGCAGTATGGATAGGTGGAGAATTTTTCAAAGCTTCAAGTTCTCTCTTTTTGTTTAATAATTCCTTCAGTTCATCTCTTTCTTGTATTTTACTACAAACCATGAGAAGAAATCAGCCCATACCTTCAACATTTTGCTTTGAAATCACCTCAGCTAAACATTGGGTTTCATTGCTCACAAATTCTATCGTCCACAAAAACTAGAACACAATTCAGACAAGTTCTTTCTAATAAGAATTGCCCTTCCATCAGTCCAATAAATGTTCCTCATTTCCATTTGAATGACTTGACCAGAAGCATCTTTTGTATTTTTACCAAGAATCTCTTTTTAAAGTCTGTGGCTTTTTCTAACGTGCACCTCAAAATTCTTCCAACCTTGACCCATTACTCTGTTTTAAAGCCACTTCTACATTTTTAAATATTTTTTACAGTAGCACCCCACTTCTTAGTATCAAAATCTGTATTAATTGCTAGGGTTGCCATAACCAAATACCACTAACTAGGTGGCTTAAACAACAGCAATTTATTTTCTTTCTGTTATGGATAGAAGTCTAAAATCAAGGTGTCAACAGGTTTGGTTTCTCCTGAGGCCGTCTTCTCGGCTTGCAAATGGCCATCTTTTTGCTGTGTCCTCACATGGTTTTTCTTCATGTGCATCATCACTGGTATCTCTTTGTGTGCCCAAATTTTCTCTTTTATAAGGACACTGGTCAGACTGGATTAAGGACCACCCTACTGCCCTCATTTTAACTTAATCACCTCTTTCAAGGCCCCGTCTCCACATACAATCATATTCTGAAATACTGGACATTAGAGCTTCACAGTATGAATTTTATGAGGATATGATTCAGCTCATAACACGGGAATATTGATATTCAATGAAGACACTCATTTCGAAGAACATAGTTGTTGAAACAATCTGGTATTACTCTGTAAAATCATTGACCCTTTTGTTATTGAAAAGGGAGAAAAAGCCTGTAGCCCCATCAGTTGTAGCTTTCATTTTTATCATTCTTTTTGGATAACCACTGTATTAATAACTATCTTTGAGCATAAAAGACAATGATGTAGATAGTACTTCATTCCTTAACTGAATTTTTTTCTGTATTATCCTATAAATTATGACTTTTATTTCCCCAATATAAGACCTCAGACTGAAAGCTAGGTTGCTTGTTGCTGTTGTTTTATAATTAACAGAGAATAAAATTGATTTTTTAAAATGTCTTTAAAATTTTCTTTTCTAACCTTACACACCAGGCTAATTTATTTATCGCCTTTTTCTAGTTTAGCTTCTTGCTATTACAGCTAGAGAAAATTAACTGCAGGTTGAATGTAGGTTATTCTGTTTAATTTTAGTCAACTTTTTCACTCTTGGTCAATAATGCTTTAGTTAATATTAGGTTCTTATATTCCCTACTAATATGTTTCTGTATCTCGAAGTACTTCTATTTTGCTGTGTTACCTTCATTATTCAGATAATAAGGTTATCTAGTAGCATAACCTTATTTTCCCATTTGATTGAGATAGGCTCAGATAAGGCTGTTGATTGAGATAGGCAACAGATAAGGCTGTTGTGAGAGTGGCACCTGGGTGGCTCAGTGGGTTAAGCACCCAACTCTTTTGATTTCTGCTCAGATAGTGATCTGAGGGTCCTGAGATCGGCTCAGCGTTCAGTGGGGAGTCTCCTTGTTTGAGATTCTCTCCCTCTCCCTTTCCCTCTGTCCCCCCTAAAATAAATAAAACTTAAAAAAAAAAAAGGCTGTTGTGAGAAATTTCTCTGTTCTACATCATATTTTAGAAGTGTTCTATATCTTCACTTGCTACTTCTGTTTTTTTATTTCTCAGAGAAAGATATATGGAGATTTTTTTTTCTTGCCCTGGTTTTTCTCTCATTTATATACAAAATTAATTTTTTATTTTGTGAACTTGTTTCTTCATATATTCATTTTCTTGCTTATAGTGGTCAATCTTAGCCTTCCACAAGTTCCTTCCCATTTGGAAGCAGTCAGGCTCAATCTCTGTATATCCTTTTATCTATCCATCCATCTAATAATGTCTGTCCATAATGTATATATTCATAATTCTGATATTTCTTATGGTATGAGCTAATAAGAATATAAAAATATTTTCTTCCATTCGGACATAAGCTTCCTAAAGAGCTGATCTAATGTTCTGAATTCTTTGTTTAATTTTAACCAGTACCTGAGAATAAGAGCAATTAAATCCTAAACCTGAAAGATATTACCTAAGAATAAAATCTGTGAAATGTGTTCTTGGGGTGACTGACAGAGGTACGGTATCCTGTAAGTAACTGACTCCATGGAAAAAAATACATAATTATGTGACTGAGGAGATCTTGGATATCCATTTTCAGTCCAGGTTACTTCAGAAAATTTGGAAATTGATTGTAACAGAAAATTAATTTAACAAGTTAGTTAACCACTGTCAGAAAGGAGAACATATAAACAGAAGGGCAATCATTAGCTTTAATTCTAAAAAAGTAGACCCTGAAGCAGCACAAGGATTTGCCAGAATGTCTTTAACACTATCTAGGAGAAAGAATAGCTAATTAGCGGGTGGATTTCTTTCAGGATTCAGGCTATTCTCAAGCTTTACATTTTTTCTATAGCTCCCCAGTTAACTCCAGGGTAAAGTATAAATTTCTTAGCATGTAAAAGCCTTGGCTTGATTTTGTTCCTGGCTACATGAACATCCCTTGTCACACTGATTACACACACATCCCAGACATAATAGATTGCAATTTGAAATTTTCTATGTAGTCCATACTACTTTTGCATACAATGTTGTTTCTGCTCAATATACTTCTCATCCTTCTTTCCTAATTAACACCTACTAATCCTTAACACTCTGTACAGATAATCCTTACCAAGAAACTCCCTTGATCCATTAGTTTTTGTGACTTTACTTGAGGTCTCATGCACTTTGTGTTTACCTCTGACATAGCACTTATTATGGTGAATTATATTATCTGTGACTGTTTTTTGAGCTCCTTGAGCTCCTTGAAGACATGGGCAGAATTCAAAACCTTATTTAAAAAAAAGGAATGAAGACTGTCACTGTAGTGAAGATGAGTACATCAGGTTATTATAGCTTGGTGTTAATAATCATTAAATTAATCTAATGAACATACTTGTTCTTATTTCTTTTTTCATCAAGCAAATTTCTGATTATAATTTCCCTTCCCTTCCTGTGGTAATTTGCCTTCCAGCAGAAAATATTCTGCTGAGGATTTAAGCCTCTCCTACTCTTGGCACTTCCATCTCTCATTGTATCCTAGATATTGAACTGTGATGTGCTGTATAGTTATGTTTCCCCCCTAGATGTGTTTTCCATTTTTTTTTGCACCTGATTATTTGCCCCAAGTGACTGATTTAAATAATATACATCAAGGGTTCTTTTGTCCATTGGCTTCTTGTTGTATTCGGCCAGTGGAAAAGCCCTAATAGTAGATAAGAGGGCAGGACAATTAAGGGGTCAGAATATTATTCCTCCCTGTGCCTATGATGCTTATGTGCTGTCTGTGACACTTAACGAAAAGTTACTAATTCTTTCAAGGTGTTCTTGTCTATAACACTCTCCACTTCTGGATTCTGATAATAACTCTACCCACCCTCCTTTCTCCTGCCCAGACATGTTAACAGTCCACTGTTACTAGGCCTGGGGTAATGCAGTGTCCCCTTATGGTTTCACTTTATTCAGCCCTTTTCAAAAATATCCTAGATAGAGTATGCCTTACTGGGACCATACTGAGGCTTAGATTAGCAATATTTGGTCTTGACTAATATAGTAATTGTTTCAGGAAATAACTCCAGGAAACAGATTCTCAAAATGGAATTCTAGAATGGAATCATTCATATATGCAAAAAACACAGGGATAATAACTCTTTGCCAAATGGGATGAGGCCTGGGGGGTCCATGGCATAGCATGGCATTATAATTAATCAAATCAAATCATTAGATGAAGCATAGATGGAGGGAGATCAGGTGGCTGTGGCACTTAGTAGTTATGGCAATGGTAGTGATTATACAATTGTTGGATTTCTTGGATTCAATTTATAGCTTTAGAGATGTATGTATAGGAAAAGTGAAAATACCAGCTATGAACAGACAATTATGAATGCTGTGGAGATCTGGAAGGCCTTTTGGCAGTTTTGAAGGAATCCTTCATCTCATGAATTCATAGGGGATGTAAGACTGAAGACCAACAGGGTTTGATTGTAAACATCAATGAAATACTTGACCTTGCTAATTATTTCACACCAAGATAAGGACCATAGTGGGGAAGGATAGGACTTTTATGTGGGAATGGGGATATATCCACGGTAGGACAAAAATGTACTTACCTGTTTTGCCTCAAGGCTGTGTCAAATCTGCTGTCTTACATGATGTAGTCTGAGGAAGTGTTTTTCAAATTTTAATGTACATGTGAATCACCTGAGAATCCTTAAAATGCAGATTTAGATTCAGTCTGGGGTGTGGGCTGGGTGTGGAAAATCGTCTCGATTCTTTTTTTTTTTTTTTTTAAGATTTTATTTATTTATTTGACAGATGGAGACATAGCGAGAGAGGGAACACAAGCAGGGGGAGCGGGAGAGGGAGAAGCAGGCTTCCCACCAAGCAGGGAGCCCCATGTGGGGCTCGATCCCAGGACCCTGGGACCATGACCTGAGCTGAAGGCCGATGCTTAACGACTGAGCCACCCAGGCGCCCCAATCATCTCAATTCTTTACATCAAACACATTGTGCTAATTGAAAATTGTGAACAAGAAATAACAAGCACCATAAATGTTTGAGTAAGCTATATGTGTGCCAGAGAATGGTAGATAAATGCTGAAAAAGTTAAGTGGTATGCCACATCATAGAAATTTTTAGGAGTTCATGATAAGATAGCCCTTCTAAACAATGAAACAAATTATTCCACCTAACCTAGTGAAAGAGACACAGCTTGGTGGATCTTTTTGGATTTGGGAGGCAATATATTCTACATCATCTTCTTTCTTTAACCTGTTTACTTATCCAGACCAGTAAAGGTACTAGTATTGATTCATGTCTTGAAGTATAAAGAGCTCTGAAACAAGGCTGGTTTAGGCTCAAGCCATTTTATAATTTGGGTCTAATAACCTAACATACCCAATGATTTTTTCAAGTATTTGTGACAGACACAATATTGTACGAGACTCTTCCAAACTCAAATAAGAGAAATCACAGCCCAGGCAGCTACAGTTTAGGAGTGATGTGATACTCTCTATATTCTTCTATCAACTGTTTCTAGCTTGTCACTGGACTGTGGTAGAAAGTAGATGCTTGACCTTGTAAAATCCTGTGATTATGTGAATCAAATTGTCCAAGATGAGCTAGCTGTTTGTTATCCAGAATGAGCCCAACTATAACATTTGGATATGAACAGCAGCATTACTTTATAAAATGGAGGTGGTATATAATAAACTAAGCCCAAGCCAAGCTACTTTCGTAGACATAGTAAACAGCACAATGGATGAATCAGTTGAACATGGTACCTGCTTCATTTCTTTGCCACCATGCAGAAGGAAAAAGAATGAACATGGTTTACTGGTAGATCTGATTGTTATATCAGCATCAATTATAAGTAGACAGCAGCTCCCAAAGTGGTCCTGAAAGAGTGGCTGTATAGAGGTCATGATCCAGTGACTATCCTCTAAGACTGAAGTGTTCATTTCTTCTTCTCCTGGGAGTCTTGGCATCCAGCTGTTCTCAATTGAGTTCTTGTCCAAGACTTTGTCTTAGCTGAAGAGATTCTACCTACCTAAAGGCATGCCCCCTTCCTAGAGAGAGCTCAATTCAATAATTGGTCATACAGATACAATTCAATAATTGGTCATACATGCATTAAGGTCTGCCTCCATGCCACAATATAGAACATCTCTGAGAAACCATCGCAGTTCTAAAGTGAGCTATGGAATCAGCTAAGGTCTTTGTTGAGACCATGTCATTGTTCAGATTCTCCCTCTGCCCAGTTCTGCTTCTTCACTTCATAACTGTTGATATTGAGCATGTCCAAATAAACTTTCTGCACATAAATCATGATCTCAGAGCTTTTTTTCAAGAGTACTCAATCTGTGACAATAGGTGTCAAGAGTGGTCTGAGCTGAGTTGCTGAGAGTGAAAGGGAACATGGAATAGGTTGTGAGGTAAACAATTACGTTTACTAACTCAGGGCTTTGAATCAGCTATAGAAGCAGAATGTTACAGCTATTTTAATGTTAAATTACCCCTCCACTTATTTCCTTCAGTTTTTTTAAATGAAGAATATGAGTTTTAGTTAATATTTTAGGTTTCAGGTTGGGCATATGGCCAAATTAATATCACCACAATGATATGGTACCTGGTGATATTTGTATGTCTCCTATGTGGGGAATACAAATTCAAATAGATGAAGGATAAGAGTGGACTCTAAGGGAAGAAAGGATGTACTATACCAGGTAACTTCTTTTTTCCCCCACTAGATCTACTCTCTGTCCTTCTTTACCCTAATCCATGCCCTGAGAGGATAATCTATATGGATTATGTCAATGAGCTCTCTTGCCCTCTGGTTTATGATTGCTTTCATCCAATGGGAGTCTCACAAAAAATATGAGGGAAGAAAGAGAGGGAGTTAAGTTTTACTTATTCCCCTGGATTTAGTCCTGTGGGTTCCCTTGGGCTGTTTCTCTCTACCGAAACCTCTTCCTTTTCAAGGCAGCCCTTTGAGCCTAGGTGTATTAAGAGCTCTGCCCTAAGGTACTGCCTTCTTGTCATTTCCTGTATTGTCCTCACTTTTGTAAGTAGTTTTCTGTTAACCTTCCTTGAATTAACCCTAATTTAAATGTATTTTCTATTAGGATCCAGACAAACATACTTGGAGAAACCTCCCCTACCCCCAAAAAAGCATATGTAAGAAGTCACCTGGCTTTTACGGGCAAGGTCTTTCTTCTAGTCTTACTCTACCTAGAACACAAATGTCTTCTACATTTTTCAATCTGACTTAGTTCTCAATTCAGAATGCAAATAACTTTATTTTAAGAGGCACCAATGATTAGGCCTGCCATTAACATTTTCAGACTCTGAAAAAACAAAACAAATCCTAAAAAAAAACCATTTTCAGACTCTGGGGAATAGTACAAATGGAGGCCCACATGCCATGAGTCTAATTATTAAAAAGATATATATATGTATATATATAAAGCTAAAAATTATTAAAATACAGTTTATTCTTTTATCTTGACAAATATACCTTCATAACAACATTATCAATAAATGTGAGCATCTGTGGTATTTTATGACTGAAAGTTGGCAAAATACCAAAGATGAATGATTTTAAATATTGTACATGTCTGCATGTTTTGTTGATGGGCAGTGATGTTTGGATGAGAATAAAATTAGGATATTCATAAATCATAAATTTCATACTAATTTCATAAAATTAATTTTTCACGCCTTTTTAGGAAATTCACTAGTTATGTTTTCATAATCAATATCTTCAAGTAACTTATGTTCTATTAACATCAATGCCAAAATAATTTTTTCTGATTAATGTTATTTGAATTTGGAGGAGCTTTATTTTGTTGAGTCAGTAGCTAATAGAAAGGTCAACAAATTCTTAAAACTAAGATGGAGAAATAAACCATAAATTTTTTATATCATGATAAGATGATGCACGCAGTCCATGTCTGAGGACCCAGAGTGGGTCCCACAGGACCAGCCAAGAGGGTCCTTGGCTTTATGCAGGATGGAAATCAAACACGAGCCAAGAGGAAGCAAGAGCAGAGTTTATTGAAGACACAGAGCAGATACAGACAGAGCACCTGGGAGACTCAGAAAGGAAAAGGAGCATGAGATGAGTCTCATCTTTGCTTGGGGGTCTGGAGCTTTTATTGAGGATGACAGTCTAGTGTACGTGTCCTTTCAGGCATTCAGGAACTGGTTGAACAAGGACGAGTGCTCAGGTGTCCTCTTTAAGTCACTTATGCCCTGGAGCCAGGGATCTTGGTATCAAGATGTTTGGAGTCAGTGGTCTTGGAGAGCATTCATGAATTCATGACAACCTCACCCTGTCACTCCTTAGGTGTCATTTAGTATGCTGGAAGACTCTAAGGAAATCATTAATTCCTTGACCTTTACAAGGAGGACATATCTTAAGGCATCTGTAAGGAGGAGGGTGCAGGTCCTAGAAAGAATAGAGGCAGGAAAGGAGCAAAGAAAAAGAAATGGCTTCTTTTCATGGGGTCCCTTCAGCTACCCTGTCTTAAAACATTATGAGGCTACAACTAAGAACTTATTATTTCAGATACTACCATATTTTAATTTCATCACATAAATCTGTATCATTTATATAATGCATCTCACCATCTCTTAAAGTAATATCTAGATTGATAGAATATTTACTAAATATTTTTTCTTTTAAACCTTTTGTGCTGTGATATTATGAAGAATTCAGAAGACAGCAAATTTGGGACTACCTTGATCTGTAAAGGCCAGAAATTAGTCTCTATTAACATTAGTTTTGGGATTATCTATCTATCTATCTATCTATCTATCTATCTATCTATCTATTATTTCCTACATAGTCATGCAAAAAAATATTTTCTTATTCTAGTTGTATTATATTATAATGGAATACCACTTTTATTATATATTTCATAGGCAATTTCTTTTGTGGAAGAACATTCTCTATAAACCTTTAAAAATGTAAATTTTAATCCTTATAAAAGTGAAACAGACAAACATATACATTATTTTTGTAACTTTTAAGAAAATATTAATATTTTTCAACATTTAATATCAAATAATTTTGAATTATGCAAATTCAGCATTCTTGCATTTTTTATGAAGACCAAATTTTCCTTTAGCTTGAGGTTCTTTGGTTTTGCTTATTTTTTCAAGTGCATTTTTAATTTTGGATCTTTTTAACAGTACTTAGTCAGCATTCTTATCATGCCTCCAAGAATGTTTGTAAAATTGATATCTTTCTTCAAGATATTACATTTTTAGGCAGATGCAGAAAATAGCACATATAGATTTCAAATTCTTCCAAAGTATTTCATTTCTTTGAGTCCACTTGAGGTCTCCTGATAACAAATTCAAACTATGTGCTACACATGTCATAAGAATGTTTCAGGATTATCAGCCAACATTCTAGGTTGTAATGCCTTTTTCTTAATCATTCTAGTGACATTTTCATAGTGTTGTCCTCCATAATCTTTTTATTCAAGGCTTAAAAATGCCAACTGTTTTTTCAGTTCTTCTTTTAAGTAAAAATGTGTACTTTTTAAAATAACAAGTGCGAAAACATTAAAATACTCATAATTTCAACCTCCTTGTTTTCTGCCCCTGATAATTCTGTGATACACACAATAAATATCATTTTCAGCTTGGGTTCTCATTTTCCTGTGCAATCTGGTTGAACTGGTAAATAGTACTTACTTTTTAATTTTTGTAAAATTTCTTCTCTCACTTTATTATCCACTAAGTTAATCATCTGATTTTGATTCCTCTAAGTGATAGTTATATTTGAAGAAATATATTGTACATGTTTGGCCATTTTCACACCAATTTTGAAATGATTTCTACTAAACCAGATTTCTATTATTTTCTGTAATCATTGTGCTTTGAAAAGCATCATTAGGATTGGCTAATTATTGGCCAAATAACATATTCTTTAAGAACATCGTATTATACTTTATGTTTATATTTGTTTAACACTATTGATCATTTGCTATTTTTTAGCCCCTTTTATATTAGTTCTTGTAATTGAGTGTGCGCTTTTCTCTGTGTAAGTGAAGTTTCGTATTCTAATTGAAAACTAAAGTGTTTCCAGTAACAACTTCAGCCAAATTGAATCTCAAAAATTGCCTGCAAAACATGTAACAACAACCTGAAATAGAACATTCACCTTCTGTATTTCCTTTCTTCATTTGAAATAATTTTGGTGTCTAATAAAATATTAAATTTTCTTTGTTCATCCAAAAATCTGTTCACCAAAAATCTGTTCATCAGATTTTAATTTGAGTCAGATCGTGTTTAACTAGAACCATTCTCATACTATGAGAGTGATGAGATCGGTGTTTTCCAGAATCATAATCTGAAAAGCATGATAACTAGAGGTTTTATTTTTCTTTTCTCAGTTTCTTGTTTTTATGAATTTAATTTGTTATCTGCTAAATAGCAGGCCAGAGTTGCATTTGTTGCACATCTGATATGAAAATTGTCTTTCTCAATCTTGTTGTTTTGATCAGTAATGAAATCTTTATCAAACGGTTAGAAGTTGCAGCAATTTTGCTTAACTTGTCCCAGTGAATTTGATTAAGAATAATGATATTGCCCATTCCCATTGTTTGGATCAATAATGATAACGTTTTAAAATAAAAATTTTGGGGCGCCTGGGTGGCTCAGTCGTTAAGCGTCTGCCTTCGGCTCAGGTCATGATCCCAGGGTCCTGGGATCGAGTCCCACATCGGGCTCCCTGCTTGGCGGGAAGCCTGCTTCTCCCTCTCCAACTCCCCCTGCTTGTGTTCCTGTTCTCACTATCTCTCTCTCTGTCAAATAAATAAATAAAATCTTTAAAAAAATAAATAAATAAAATAAAATAAAATAAAAATTTTGTCATGTTCTGTTTATAAGCTTTATGTAAATCATGCTCTGCAGGAGTCAGCTCCTTTTTGTTATTTCTTGTTTTTAAAAATTTGAGCAATCCTCCTCTGAAGACTTTCTATTTCTTTTATCTTTTAGTATTTTTAGCTTTTTTAAGCTCTGCTTTTATGTTTTATATTTCTATCAAGATATCAACTTGTACTCATTCCCAATATCAAAGAGATAAAAAATTAAATGAAATTATGTACAAAATCTATAAAATTTGAATATATCTTTTTTTTATTATATTATGTTATGTTAGTCACCATACAGTACATCATTAGTTTTTGATGTGGTGATCCACGATTCATTGTTTTCGTGTAACACACAGTGCTCCATGCAGTACGTGCCCTCTTTAATACTCATCACCGGGCTAACCCATCCCCCCACCCCCCTCCTCTCTAAAACCCTGTTTGTTTCTCAGAGTCCATAGTCTCTCATGGTTCATCTCTCCCTCTGATTTCCCCCCCTTCATTTTTCCCTTCCTTCTCCTAATGTCCTCCATGATATTCCTTATGTTCCACAAATAAGTGAAACCATATGATAATTGACTTTTTCTGCTTGACTTATTTCACTTAGCATAATCTCCTCCAGTCCCATCCATGTTGATGTAAAAGTTGGGTTCATCCTTTCTGATGGCTGAGTAATATTCCATTGTATATATGGACCACATCTTCCTTATCCATTCATCTGTTGAAGGGCATCTCAGCTCTTTCCACAGTTTGGCTATTGTGGACATTGCTGCTATGAACATTGGGGTGCATATGGCCCTTCTTTTCACTACATCTGTGTCTTTGGGTTAAAGACCCAGGAGTGCAATTGCTGGGTCATAGGGTAGCTCTATTTTTAATTTTTTGAGGCACCTCCACACTGTTTTCCAAAGTGGCTGTACCAACTTGCATTCCCACCAACAGTGTAAGAGGGTTCCCCTTTCTCCATAACCTCTCCAGCCTTTGCTGTTTCTTGCCCTGTCAATTTTTGCCATTCCAACTGGTGTAAGGTGGTATCTTAATGTGGTTTCGGTTTGAATTTCCCTGATGGCTAATGATGATGAATGTTTTTTCATGTCTGTTAGCCATTTGTATGTCTTCTTTGGAGAAGTGTCTGTTCATGTCTTCTGCCCATTTTTTGACTTGATTATTTGTTTTTTGGGTGTTGAGTTTGAGAAGTTCTTTATAGATCTTGGATACCAGCCCTTTATCTTTAGTGTCATTTGCAAATATCTTCTCCCATTCTGTGGGTTGCCTCTTTGTTTTGTTGACTGTTTCCTTTGCTGTGCAGAAGCTTTTTATCTTGATGAAGTCCCAAAAGTTCATTTTTGCTTTTGTTTCACTAGCTTTTGGAGATGTATCTTGAAAGAAGTTGCTGTGGCTCATGTCAAAGAGCTTATTGCCTATGTTCTCCTCTAGGATTTTGATGGATTCCTGTCTCACATTGAGGTCTTTCATCCATTTTGAGTTTATCTTTGTGTATGGTGTTAGAGAATGGTCGAGTTTCATTCTTCTGCATGTGGCTGTCCAATTTTCCCAGCACCATTTATTGAAGGGACTGTCTTTTTTCCATTGCCTATTTTTTCCTGCTTTGTTGAAGATTATTTGACCATAGAGTTGAGGGTCCATATTATCTTAATAAAAGTATTAAACATGAATAAATTAAAATTATTTTTCATATATGTTAAATATATTTTTATTCTAGAATAAAAAAATCTATTGAGTGTGAAGAAAAAGTTATAAGTTAATAAGTATGAATATTTTAAGGAAAAAATATTTAAATCTAATAATTTTGTTTTCATATTTTGGAAAATTTAAATTATAAAATTTTTTATAAAAATGTACCTATTAATCATTTTAGAATTCAATGTCTATCTAGCTGTAATGTGAAAATCAGTATTACTGTTCAAGCATATTAGTTTTATACCTACTTATATGTAAGTTTAAGAGAGTATAAATTGTGAAATATTGTCAAATGTTGCTTAATCACTATTAGGACTGCTACAAATACAGCACTAATTTATAAGTACCTCATACAAAGTGTAATTAAGAAGAAAATGGATATTTGGCATCACTGGGAAACCACATTTTGTAATGTAAGAATTTATTGCATTCATGAGATCTGAGAGGAAAGATTTGAAAAGTTAATTGATTTGTCTGATTTTTCCTTTCCTAAGCTCTTCTGTCACTCAAATCCTCCTAACATCCCATCCCATCTTTGGTGGTAGCACAACCCATAGACTTGACAACACTGGGATTCAATCGCCTTTGTTTAGAGTACATAGAGCCGTAATCAGAAATGTTTTGGGGTTTTTAAAGCCAATGTTTGGGGGTACTGATCTCATCTTTAGAGGATCCTAAGAGAAGGAGTTGCTCTGTCTTCTTTATCACAGTGTTGTGTGAATGTACTTGTGGTTCAAAGGGCTCTCAGTGGTGTGAGGGGCCCTGCCTGCCTGGATCTAAGGGTCATACTCCAAATGATATCTTCCTTCAACATTACAACCTTAACTGTACCTTGACTGACTCTGCATTCGTGAAAATCTCATTTCATCACACTCTTCTACTCCTATTTGTTTTTTTCCTATCAACTCTTACTCTTAGGAGATCTTATACACATTCTACCAAATTTCTCTCCTTGACTCTTTGTTTTTATACTCTCATTGACTTCAACTATTATCTGTAAAGAGATGACACCCAAAGGTACCTCCTGAGCTTGAGTACTGTATTTATAGTTGTCCGTCAAGTACCTCTCGCTGATATCACAGGAATACCCCAAAATGGTACTTCTAAAATGGACTATATTATTCTTCCCAACATGCTTTTGCCTTTTGTGAACTTTGTTAAAGGTACCATTAACCTCCCAGTTACCCAAAGTTGAAAAGTCAGACAACTTTGGCTCCTGACCTTCTGATTGTTCTTATCCAATTAACTTCCATGGCAGGTAGTGAAGGGGCTGGTGTCAGAGAGGAAGTCGTGCCATGGAGGCTGGGAATACCAGATGGCCTTGGTTGAGAGCAAGGGGTAGTGTTGGGCAGACACATTTGGAGTGATACAAGTTTGGAAATGTTGAGGTGAGGGCTTTAAAACAGAGATCGACAATTTAGATTTTATTCTTTCTGCAGTGGAATTCACTAAAGGGTATTAAGAAGAGGAAGATATCAAAGGTCCCATTAAAGTGAGTTTCCTTTATGGTAGTGGTTAGGTCAGAAATCTAATCTTCTTTGGACAATACTAGAAATTCTAAAAATTAGGTTTAGATGTTACTGTAAAAATTTCTGTTTTAAAATCCCTACAAAAACATTGTTTTTAAGCAAAATGAAGATAGTAGACTTACAGTTTAAATTTCAGTTCCTTTCTAGTGGTTTTGAAGATTTGCTAGAAGACTAAAGATAACTTTTTTCTTGAATTTATTTCACTAGCTATCAAATCTCATATAGCTGCAGTTAACATGTGTGTGTCAACATTGTACTTTATGCTGCGCCAAACAGCCGTTTATCCTCTACCCTACTGACCACATCTTCTACCTGTTCTGAGACAAATTCTTGGATAGGGTTTAGTTTCTAGTCTGTGGATCCCACACTTTTCTGAAATTTAGTAAAAAAATTATAATTCAAACAGTTTGTATATAAACTAAGTGTACATAGGTAACTGTGTGTGAATAATTCTTTCCCACTGCCTTTATTCTACTGTGCATTTCTATCTTTTTATTTTTATTACATAAGAAAATTTGTCAATTTGCACATATATGAGTTAAGAAACTAAACTAAAGGCCATGGAAAAGGAAGTCATGACTGGAGGCATAAACCGAATTGCATTGCAGGATTTGAATGTCTCTTATTAATCTATGGCATTTCTATGTTATACTATTTTAGAGTAATTGTTTGACAAAGGCATTAGAAAGAAGTGACACTCCCTCCTGATTTAAATAACATTCTTGTTTCACATTTGAAGATTTATATGTTTTAAAAATTCTGAGTAAAAATGGCAAACAACTGCTTTGGCATTTAATGACTGCTTGTCCATTATATGCCTTTTTGCAGTAGTGTCCAGGTCCTGAAAATTAATGTAAACATCTTTCAAATAAATTTCTTTTAATTCCTGAGGGTAGGAATAGAAAAAGCTAAGAAAAGACTATTAATGTTTATATTTCCTCAATCTAATATTAGGTATTATAACAGCACACATTTCCTAATCTCAGCAATATTATAAGATATAATAGTGATTCTTTGACTACACATAGGTTGTTCTTCAAATTTTTCTATCAACTTATAAGAATCAATGCTTGTTTAAGAGAAGGAAAATTTAAGAGACTCCAACTTAATATATGTATTTTTATCAATAGTTCTCTTATTTTATGTTAAATTTTGCTTCCTGTCCATTTCATAGTCAGAAGAAAAAGGTATTCCTTTAAAATGTGTTTTGAAAATGGCTGCTCATAGAGGAGAAACTCAGTTGTTTATATCCTCAATCCAGTTAAGAAAGTAGATACAAAATGTATGTATATAAATAGCAGCAGTACAAATTAGTTCTTGCAATGACCCATTTGGTTAATCTGATTATTTAATATTACCAAATAAAATCCTGTAGTTAAATTTTTTGCCACCTTTATTTATTTGCTCATTAAAACCTGAGTGGATTATGTTGAATGCCTTCCAACAAATAAACATAACATTTCATACTGCTGCTCTTGGCTCCAGATTTACATGATGAGTTGACAGTTTACAGCCAATAGTTTTAATAAAACCTTTATAGTTCTATTTCAACAAAGGGGAGCTTTGGTGATTTATTCATTCGATCACAATTCTCAAGTCACCTTTATATCATTTATTTTTATTTTCAAAGCTGAATTTACATTGTACAGTAAGAAGTGTGGGGATGGGAGGTAGAAAATCACCTCCAGTGATATTTTTGTTGTTGAAGAAATGATCTATACCCATTATTAATGGATATAGTAAAACACTTTGTTTGCTATGGTAATGTTTATCTCCAAATGTTCTTCTAAAGTCTTAGAAGGTAAACTTCCCGATAATTCATTACCTTATTATTTATCATTGCTATATTCATTTTATATGGTCAAATTATTAGTGTTGTGATTTATACTTTCCATATGTTTATAGCACTTAGGTGATTTTTCTATAGCTAGTACATTTTTATGTGGCTTCAAGTATAATTTTTAAGTTGTAAATGTTTTAAAGGCTTCAGAGATTTACATAATATATCCTTGTTTTATGAAATAACATTCAATATGCATCAATAATGCAATCTATTTCTAACTGCCTTCATTATTTAAAAATAAAAGAAGGAAAATAAATAAGCATTCAACTCATGAATTTGGAAAATTAATACTTAGGAGGAAGTGAGTAATAATGATAACAACAGAATCAGAAAACATCAAAGAGTAGAATTCTAAGTAAATTGTTAATTGTAAGTAAGCAACTTCAAGAATTGTTCTTAAAAAACGTCAGTTAAATATACAGTTGCAGTCAGGTAAAAAAATAATGAAAGCAATTCATCACCCCCCCCCCCACAAATTTTGAAAATCAGAAGGCATGTATGAGAATTGAAGAGAAGATTAAAAATACACATTTGACAATTTCCTTGAATTGGATAGTTTATGGATAAACATGTATAATTAAAATGAAGATGAGAAATAGATAACTAAATATAACAATAACCTTGGGAGAAGTTTTAAAAATCTGCGCTACCTCCACAAAAGATTCTGGGCCCAGACAGAGTTGTAGAAAATTATATTCAAACTTTAATTGCAGTGCCTTTTAAATTGCTTTACACACACACACACACACACACACACCACGCACGCACGCATGGAAGCACACACACACCAATAGAGAGGGTAGTATAACCTAATATCAAAACTTGCCAATGTCCAAGACAAGAAAACTCAATAATCACACTTATAGAGAATAGAATAATCCTAAATACTTTGGACATCAATATAAATTTTGCTTCCTCTGAAAGTATTCTTGAGATAACTGGTTGTATCTATTTATAGAAATGTTTTTAAAAAGCATTATCCCAAGTATGTAAAAATAAATGCAATAAATATATGTAAATTATGTATATGTAAAAACTTAAAAAGTATACAGAGCATATAAAATATGTAATGTATGCATTTCTATGTAAGAAAAATCAAAATACTAACATTGTGGTTTATCTGTAAAGTGGATCATAGGTGATTTCATTTTTCATTCATGGTTGAAATTCTTTATAATTCTTATTTATTTCTATTGTTATAAAAATACATAAATAAATAATTCATATTCCAATTATATCTGTCTTATGGAGAATATAATCCAGAGTGTTACATGATTTCTAGGAACTCAGTGATAAAAATTATTACCCATGAGTTAGGTTTTGTTTGTTCTTGTTTTGTATTTTGCCTCTCTGAGGAAGACTCACTACTAACTGGCCTTCCAAAAATTCTTTGTGTTACTTCTGTGCCTCAGGGTTCCTTCAAGGGAGAAGGAAAGTCTACCAGGGAAAAATGGAATTACCAGTCACCCAAGGAGGTAGATGCCAACACAGCAGGTCTTGATCATGTTGCCCTCTGGCTGTTCATTGAAAGTTAAAACCAACAATGGTATTTTCAGCTTCCCATGGCTGTGTGGGGAAAGATTCACTGACAGATTTTTTATTTCACCCTTGCTTGCTTCTCACTATTTCCATTTAACACGTTATTTTTTTCAGTTTTCAGATATTACTATTTTTAATTTAAATTGCTAACACATGTATAGTAAAAACAAAAAAAGTTATCAAATGACTATTGTATAAAAGAAAGTTGTTCTCCTTATCTTGTAAGTCCATCATACATCTTCTCAGAGGTAACCTTGTTTTCTCATTTTCTATGTATCATTCCAGAGATATTCTCTGCACATACAAGTATGGATGTATATATCTTTCTGAGAAAATTAATGTTAGCATGTTATGCACACTATTTGACACATTTTTCTTTTTATCATTTTTAAAAATTGAAGTATAGTTGATACACAATTTTATGTCAGTTTCAGGTATACAACATAGTGATTTGACAAGTCTATACTATGCTATGCTCACCATAAGTGTAGCTACCATCAGCCACCATTCAACATAATTACAATACCATTGACTATATTCTCTATGCTGTACCTTTTATCCCTGTTACTTATTCATTCCATAACTGGAAGCCTGTATCTCCCACTCTCCTTCACCCATTTTGCCCATTTGACATCTTTTAAAAATTTTAACAATATATATTGGAGGTTTTCCCATATTAGGTCATGTAGAATTGCCTGACTTTTAGTAATGACTGCCTATTATTTTATTAAATGTCTACACAGTAATATATTTAATTAATCCTTTATGATAGACATTTAGAAAAATGGGCAAAGGATATGAAAAAGAATGAGATGTCATGAGATAAAGGAAAATAGGTCAACCACACATGATGAGAGAAAATATACCATGTTAATGTGAAGTTGTGAATGTCTGGTGGGTTAACAAGTACTCTCATGTATTGTTGATGGAAATATAAATAGGTGAAACTTTTATAGATGTTTTGACCATAATTAAAATGATCTTAACTTTTCACCCAACACTTCTATTTTTGACACATAGCTTAGAGAAAAACTTACACAAGGAGGTTTATAAATGGTTACTCAATGTAGCATAATTAGTTAAAGAGTGAAATCATTTTCAATGTTTTTTAGACTATATTTATAGACCAAATGATAGAACAAGGGAAAAAGAAGCTAAAGAAAACACAACTTTCACTTTTGCTTAGTGAAACTTTTATGATGAGAGTTTAGCAGAGCAAAAAGTCAACAGTGTAAAAGAAACAATTGGATTAGATTGCAGGAGAAATTGATTTATGCTTTCCTATCTTCTTAAAATCCATTAGCTGCCAAATATATATCATCCTGGCTAGCTTGGGGGTGTGTGCATCTGACTTTACTTCTCACCCAAGGAACTGGAAAGTCTTCCCATTGGATAACTTGTAGTCATATTGGACACAGTATTTAGGGGGAGAAAAGATCATGAAAAAAGAATAAGAAAGAAATAATACTTTTTAAAAGGAACTCACTTTTGTCATTGGTTTAGTCTTCACAAACTGCCCAACTCCCAGTGACTCCCACCAAACCTGGTGGCTCTTATTCCCAGCATCTGAGGTCTACTGGAAAAATCACTCTCCTGAGATTCCTAAGGAATCTTTTTCTTTCTTTGCTTCTCATGGTCTGTGTGACCTAGGGCAACTCTCTGAACTTTTTAGGTTCATAGTTTGTTCATTTCTCAAATGAAACTATATGGTCAGTTAATCTTCAACAAAGCAGGAAAGACTATGCAATGGGAAAAAGATAATCTCTTCAACAAATTCTGTTGGGAAAAGTGGACAGCAACATGCAAAAGAATGAAACTGGACCACTTTCTTACATCATACACAAAAATTAATTCAAAATGGATTAAAGACCTAAATGTGAGACATAAAAATCCTAGAGGAGAACACAGGCAGTCTGTGTTAGCAACTTCTTTCCAGATATTTCTCTTGCTATAGCAGCTTCTCTCCAGATATGTCTCTTGCTATAGCAACTTCTTTCCAGATATGTCTCTTGAGGCAAGGAAAACAAAAGCAAAAATAGGCTATTAGGACTTCATCAAAATAAAAACCTTCTGTAGAGTGAAGGAATTAATCAGCAAAACTAAAAGGCAACCTATGGAATGGGAGAAGATATTTGCAAAAAGACATATCTAATAAACAGTTACTATCAAAAATATATAAAGAATTGTACAACTCAACACCCCAAAAACCAAATAATCCAATTAAAAAATGGGCAGAAGATGTTAATAGACATTTTTCCAAAGAAGACATACAGATAGCCAGCAGACACATGAACAGGCATCACTGATCATCAGGGAAATACAAATCAAAACTACAATGAGATATCACCTCACATCTGTCCAAATGGCTAAAATCAACAACACAAGAAACAACAGGTGTTGGCAAGGATGTGGAGAAAGGGGAACCCTCTTACACTCCTAGTGGGAATGCAAATTGGTACAGCCACTTTGGAAAACAGTATGGAGATTCCTCAAAAAGGTAAAAATACAACTACTTTATGATCTAGCAATTGCACTACTAGGTATTAACCCAAAGAATACAAAAACATTAATTCAAAGAAATACATGTGACCCTATGTTTATAGCAGCATTATCTACAACAGCCAAATTATGGAAGCAGCCCAAGTGTCCACTGACTGATGGAAGGATAAGGAGGATGTGGTGTGTATATATATATATATACACCACCACATATATATGTGGTATGTATGTGTGTATACACACACACACACACATATATATAATGGAATATTATTCAGCCATAAAAAGAATGAAATTTTGTCATTTGCAATGACAGGGATAGAGCTAGAGAGTATTAAGCTAAGCGAAATAAGTCAGTTAGAGAAAGACAAATACCATATGATTTCACTCATACGTGAAATTTAAGAAACAAATGAGCAAAGGGAAAAAAAAAGGGAGAGAGAAGCAAACCAAGAAATAGACTCCTAACCAAAGAGAACAAACTAATGGTTACCAGAGGGGAGGTGGGGGGATGTTGGGTTAAGTGGGTGATGGGGATTAAGGAGCGCACTTGTGATGTGCACTGGGTGTTATATGGAAGTGTTGAATCACTATATTGTATACCTGAAACTAATCTTACACTGTATGCTAACTAACTGGAATTTGAATAAAAACTTAAAAAAATAAAATGAAGTATAGATGACCACTAACTTTTCTTTTAGATTTGACATTCCTTGATTCTGGCTTCTCATTTACTTTCAAGAGGATACAAGTCCTACAGGGAGGTAATTTTATCCATTGTATAAGCAGATGTTTGTTGTACTGCAACAATTTGAGATTATGTTTTCTGCATGTCCATGGATCCTGGATAGGAGAGAAACTCTAAAATGTGATTATCGAAACACACATTTTCACTTCAGTTTAAGGTCATTAACTAAGTGTAAAGCAACCAATATCCAAAATAAATGACATTTATCCATGCTTCATAGTTTGATTTAAAAAGCTGTCTTAAGTGAAAGCCATACAATTGAGGCAGATTACACAGCAAATACCCACCTACTTGAGGATACAGAACTAGCTCAGGAGCTTTCTTTGATAGTGCAATTTGATTCTGTTTTATGTACATCCCTGTATTTCATTCTCATGTTGATTGTCTGCTGGACAACAGTAAGATTCAAGACATCCAATAGATGTCTAAGTTCAAACCAGGTCTCATTTAATTTTGCTTTATCCCTAGGGAATTTAATTGTATTTTCACAGATTCAGGCTTTGGGTACTGAATTTTCAGACAACGGTTTATATCATAATAGATCACTTTTATGAATCATTCTAAGTTATAGGCAGGACACAGCGTACAGAACACTGTGTTCTAAGTTTTCCTCACTGCTCATGATAATCACAAAAGAGTTCAAAATGAGAATTAAATTGGTGGCACATATCTGAAAAGAAGATAAGAAAGGATAAATAATTCTTTTCCCTTTTTATTTTCCATTGTTTTAAAATGAATTGAAGTTGAATAAGAGCAAAATAATATAAATTAACCTAAAGGCTTAGAGGTTTTATAAAATGCACATCTATTTTCCACAAACATCCTATGGATTGACAACACAGTCCTTTAATTTGTTCCAATCTTGAGAATTTACTGTTTTTATTCTGGGAAGGAGGTTTGCTGGACCTTTATGTTATCTACAGTCTGGGATTCTAATAAATATGACTGCAGGGCTAGACACGATATGTGTCATTTCTGCATGTTCTGCTGACTGTGTATTTGGCCCTTTGGGTGCCCATGACACCTGAGTGCAGACTTGTGCATATGTGTCTATATACCTAAAAATGTTGTAAGCTTGCAGAGGGAAGCAACTACAATTTTTACCTATGTAAAAATTTTTACCTATACTGTAACATCAGTACTTGGTATTGAGGAGGAATAGGGCAGGACTTTGTAGTGCCCCTAAAAAAGATTCAGTTATTCATGGTGTGGGTTTCCAGCTTATGCCTCAAACTTTCCAAAACCCCACACATCATCATTTATTCAACAGATGTTTATTTAGTCCTCACTTTGGACCAAGTACTGCCCTGGACACTAAGGATATCGCCATGAACACGATAGAAGCATATATGAAGCATATATTTTAGTGTAATATCACTAATACAGACATCATTTTTTCTGTCCCTATCTAAACATTCTCCTAATATTCCTAATATCTCTAGCCAAATGTATTAAATACAACAATTTAAGGTTACGCAGTAACTATAGAATTCTGTGCTTAGTACTCTATAATTACAAAAGAATAAAACATGATCTTTATAATTAAGAACTTACAATCAAGGGAAAAAAACATGAAAAATACATGAATAAAAACTTAAATAACCACAATTTAAAACTAAATCTAGATAAGATAACAAAATGATGGCGATGATGATTTAATAATGACAGTTAATACTTATTGAGCCCTTGCTAAGTGCCAGGCACATTCTAAATTATTTACACATAATATCACTGATCACTTAACAAAAGTGCTTAAGTGGTTGTGTTGTCTTTTTTTCTGCTTCCCCTTAGGTGGAAGCTGGAACTATACTGCTCTATATGTCCTTCAGGTATGGTCCTGGGCTACAGTGCCACAAGAGAAATTTGCATAGAGATTTAGAAGGTGGAAGCAAATCAGCAGACCCTACTTTCTGAAAGTCAGTGTGGGGTCCCAGATACTACTGCAGCTTCCTTACGTTGTTGTGAATCCGTTAGCTCATCTTGTTGATATGTAGCAGCTCCAGGCTGACAACTGCCATCCACTCCCATCCCCCCCACCCCGCCCCAGGTCTTATTGGATCTTCCACTTCAGTATTTCCAAATTCTGGAGCCAAGTCCATGAGCAGCTTGGTGGCAAACAGCACCAGGTTGTTCTGCAGGTCACTTATGCCAGGTTAGAGGCTGTGAAAACTAGATGTGAGTTCTCCTTTATCTTTGTGGGTTAAGTTACCTTATATTCTCCCTGACAAATACACTATTCTCTAAAACAGCATCACCACTTTCAAGATCTCCAAATAATCCAGAACAATATGGAACCAATGATATACAATTATTGCTGTGTAGTGTCTGCCCTTTATTTGAGCAAAAAGATAACCCAGTTCAAACTAACACTGTCCCATAGAATTGATGAGATAAATTTAAAATTATAAAATTTTAACCCAGTTTATCTAAATGGGTTCCAGTTTATCCGTACTCTATCCCACTCCATCCACTGCAGCTTTCCTTCCTAACTGCAGGTGCTGATAACCAGCAGTGACTTCCAGCACAGCATCTGATACAGGGGATGAGCTTTTCCATAGGCTTCCTCACCAGCTCTCATAACTGTGTAAAATCTAATCCTTTTAATAAATTCCTTATTCCATGTGGTGCTCCTTCTCTAATCAAATCCAAACTCCCAAATTCATTTTATTTTTTTATTTTTTATTTTTTTTAAAGATTTTATTTATTTATTTGAGAGAGAGAATGAGATACAGAGAGCATGAGAGGGGGGAGGGTCAGAGGGAGAAGCAGACTCCCTGCTGAGCAGGGAGCCCGATGTGGGACTCGATCCCGGGACTCCAGGATCATGACCTGAGCCGAAGGCAGTCGCTTAACCAACTGAGCCACCCAGGCGCCCCACTCCCAAATTCATTTTAAGCTGAATTCAAGTACTATTTCTAATAATATTTCTGTTACCTTGTAACATTAATTTAGTTGTCTGTAAAATTTGTAGATTTTTAATCTTAAGTAATTAGGACTATATTGTCACCCCTATAACTTATAAATGGAAGATATTCATTATACTCTGAAATAATATCCTATGTTTTCTATTGCTCCATATGTAGGAAGAATACACATAATTATTATTTCTCATAAGTAAACTAGAACCTACTCAGTAATAACTAATGCAAAAATGAATATATTATTGCTCATAGGAGATCTGGCTACATTGAAACACTAGAAAGTAGTTGAGTGTGTTAGACTGTGGGAGAATAAAACAAGAAACAAAAGAATGGGAAAGAAAAAAGAACACAAAATGAAACAGCAAGGTAAGAAAAAAAAGTGTCCCCAAATCTAGAATTAGATCTAACTAGATTAGCGTTCTGCACTGGTCTTCCTCCCCTCTTTTTTCTGAGAGCAGTCATCATATGTCATCCTCAGTATCCTTTATCATGATCAACTCATGACCTTTTATCATGTGTGACATGACATGACCAACTTAACCCTACTGCATGTCAAACACACACACACACACACACACACACATATACACACACACAGTTACATTCAGGGGGATTTTGAAGTTTAGGGAAAATAAAAAGCTATTAATAGAGTGGTAATTCTCCTTTGTATCTACTTTTAGCACCTTTATATTACTTTTAATATATTTGTCTCTGAAGCTGTATTTGAGTTTATGGAGTACTTTAGGGACAAGCTCTTCAAAATAAATTGCACAGCTATCAAGCCTTGTATACTCCACTGGCTCAGCCTAAAAAAAATGCCAGTTTATGCCAGTTAAGATAAAGAACTTTGCAAAAATTCTGGAGCAGAGTAGATTGAGGTTAAATGGTCAATAAAATGCAAAAGCAGGGTAAACTTCATTCTTATCACCTGTATAGAATCAGTATGTTAAAAATAGAAAAGCAATACCCACTCTAGATTTAAAGATAAGGAATAACAAGAAGGGGCTGGATGAGAAGAGTTAGTGTTATTGTAATAGGGAAAACACAGCCATGAGCAGTCAGACTACTAAATCATCTTCATTTATTCATATATGTAAAATGCTTCATTCATCCTAAGTACCATCATGGGTTGAGGCTACTAATCAAAATAAAATTCATGCAAATATATGTACATGATTTGCAGATGAGCCATGGCCTCCAGGTTTCTGGAAAGTTGCCAGTATTGTCCTTGATAAACCAAAGTTTAGGGCCTTCCAAAGCTCTGAAATTGTCTTTTCTTTGTTAGAAATGCAGAGCTCATGAAGAGTGGTAAGGGGAGACAGTGAAGTAGGAAGGAGGGATGTTAAACCAGACAAAATCTTTCAAAGAAGTATGGCACACAGATCTTCTTTATACCACAGAAGAGTTCTGAGCTCTGGAATATTTATTGTTTCCAGCTATGAAGAAGATCACATTCAAAACAAAATCAGTATGAAAGAATTTGTTATTAAATTAGATTTTTAAATTATATTTGCTTAGAGAATGTGATTTTTAGAATTTCTAAGTATAAAACAATTTTATAATTTTAAATTTATCTCATCAATTCTATGGGATAGTGTTAGTTTGAACTGGATTATCTTTTTGCTCAAATAAAGGGCAGACACTACACAGCAATAATTGTATATCATTGGTTCCATATTGTTCTGGATTATTTGGAGATCTTGAAAGTGGTGATGCTGTTTTAGAGAATAGTGTATTTGTCAGGGAGAATATAAGGTAACTAAATAGAAGTTAAGAGGAATTAATAAAGCTTATTAAAACTCAGTAAAAAGTTCATGAGCATAGGGTACATTTTTCATTCAACCATTCATTTATCCATCAAGTATTATTAAATACTATATTGAGGTAAGGTGCTAGGAACATAGTGATACATGAGACACAATTCCTACCTCTAAAGTACTAAACGTCCAGTAGAAAAGATGGACAATCAAATTGTAAGGGCATGTAGTGAAGGGCATAACAGAAGAACACTGGGTGCTGTGGCTCTTCAAACGAAAGAGCAAATCATTTTGCATCATCTCCAAAGATGGCTACTACCCATTTCTTCCCTCCTTGCATATACAGGTGTTCATCTTTCAAGAGGTGGAGTATCTTTTCCTGTCCTGTACTATTCAGAGTTCTTCAGAGAAATATACATACTTAAATCACTAAGAGATTTATTTATTTTAAAGGCCACTTGAAGAATGCCACTTAGAGGCAACCCAAGAATGAGAAAGAACCAGTCTGGCAGAGGTAGGGAAATGAGCACTCTACACTTGATCTTAGCCAAAAGGCTGTGAAGCGATAGGAAATGAGCACTGTAGACAAAGGAATGGGCAAGTGCAAAGACCCCAGGTAGAAAAACTTGGCAAATTCAAAACAATGAGACAATGTCGGTGTTGCTTGAGTAGAGTAACCAAACTCACTAAAGTTTATTATAAGGAATTGGCTCATGCGAATATAGTGTCTGGCAAGTCTCAAGATCTGCGTGGTGAATCAGCAAGCTGGAGACTCTGGAGAGCTAATAGTTTAGTTCTGGTGTGAAGGTTAGTAGGCTTAAGACCCCGGGAGAGCTGATGTTTCAGTTTGAGTCTGAGAGCAGGAAAAAAAGTTGATGTCCCATTTAGAAGGCTGTCAGACAGGGAGAACCTGTTCTTACTCATGAGAGTCAGCCTTTTTGTTCTATTCAGACTTTTAACTGATTGGATGGGGCCCATTCTTATTAGGAAGGGTAATCTGCTTTACTCATTTAAGTGTTAATCTCATCTAAGAATACACTCACAAAAACACCCAAAATAATATTTGATCAAATTTCTAGGCATTCTGTGGCCTCTTCAAGTTGACACATAAAATTAACCATCACATCTCCTTTTAAATTTGGGCTGGATTTGTTACTTGCTTTGACCAACAGAATGTGGCAGAAATGTCATGATGCCAATTCCATTCTGAGTCTAGATTTTAAGAGGTCCAGTATCTTTAATGTTCTCTCTTGAAACCAGCTGCCACATAAAAAAGTTTAGTCTGAAACCACATTGTTATAAGAAAGCCCTTGTTATTCACATTGAGTAGCCACCTAAAAATGGGCCAAATCACTAGACATTTGAGTAAGGCTTTGTCTTTTTTACCCCAAGCCAGCCACCCAGGCCTCCAAGCTGAATGCTGCTGAGCGAATGACTGCACATGCAGCAAAGAACCACCCAGCTGAGCCTAATAAAACCAAGACACTTGAGAAGTAATGAATTATGATTGTTTTTAATCCACTAAGTTTTGGGGTGTTTTGTTATGCAGCAATAGGTAACCAAAACAGGACTGAAGGCCCCTAGTCAGCAAAAGCTTCCCAAAGATCATATTTAAATTAAGTGTAAAGACTGTGTTGGAATTGTTTAGCCAAGCAAAGAGAACAGAAAGAGTGAATAGCATGTTCCAAAGGCACAGACGCAAGAGGAAACACA
The DNA here is from genome assembly GCF_004348235.1 of Phoca vitulina. Taxonomy (NCBI): domain Eukaryota; kingdom Metazoa; phylum Chordata; class Mammalia; order Carnivora; family Phocidae; genus Phoca; species Phoca vitulina. Next base: position 4,638,604 of record NW_022589711.1, read on the forward strand.
ATATTTTGGGAAGTGCAAGTCATTTAGTATTGGTGAAGTACTCTACTTATCTCCCTCAATAATTATAGAGCTTTCATGTGCGTAGGATTCTATTTTAGGTTTTAGGGATTTAACAGAGAACAAGTTTGTCTCCAGTTTTGTGGAGCTTATATTCAAGTGAGGGTGAGAGATAAAGGTAAACTAACAAAGAAGATGGCATCAAATAATAGTGAATGTAATAAAGGGATAACAAGGTACAGGGGAGAACTGTGCAAGTGTGTGTGTGTATGTGTGTATGTGAGATATTTATTTTAATGGGTAGTCATAGAGGTCTTATTGTGAGGGTGACTCAACCCATGATGTGAAAAATCAGAAAAAGCCTGTGTGACAGAGAGTAGGGAAATGAGCCCTCTGGATGAAGGAGCGGCAAGTGACAGGTAAAAGAACCGGTCAAGTCCAAAGAAATGAGAGAATGTCAATGTTGCTTGTGTAGAGTAACCAATGAGAAGAGCATCAAGAAGACATGAGAGAGGAAGGAGAAGCTTGTTCATGCAATTCCTTTTAGGACATGAGGACATGGGAAAGAGTTTGGCTTTTATTCTAATGGTTGTTAGAAATATGGGAGTGTATTAGTATTCTATAGCTGCTATAATAAATTATCACAAATTCTTAAAACAATGTAAATTTATTATCTTAATAGTTCTTGAGATCAGAAGCCTGCAGTGAGTTTCACTGGACTAAAATCAAGATACCAGGAAGGTTGTGATCCTTTCTGAAGTCTCTTTGGGAGAATCTGTTTCCTTGCCTTTTCCAGTTTCTAGAGGCCACCTGTATTCCTTGCCTAGGGCTGCTGCTTCCACCTTCAAAGCCAGTAGGGTAGCATCTTCAAATATCTCTTGGACTCGGACTCTTCCTTCTCTCACATATGATTACCTTGGACCCACTCCGATAATGCAGGAAAATCTCCTCATCTCAAGGTCAGCTGATTAGCAACTGTCCTTGTTATTTAATTGTGGACTTGGTACAACTAATTAAGTAATATTTGCCTTTAAATGTGATCTTTCTTACATATTTTGTTATGCATTTCTAACCTGGTAAGAAGTAGGTATATAGTTATGCAGTTATACAAATAGCTGTATCATACCATGAAAAGATAAAGAAACTCAGTAAAGGCATTTTGAATGTCCTTGAACATTGTTCTAAAGTTTTCTAGACAAAACTGTATGTATTATTATTATACAATATCATATGTATTATTATTCTACACATATCCTTTATAAGGTTATAATCTATATTGAGATTTTTTATAGACTATCTTTCTTGAATTCTTTTTTTTTTTTAGAGAGAGAGAAGGAGAGCATGGGGGTAGGTGCAGGGCAGAGGGGCAGAAGGAGAGAGAATCTTAAGCCCAGTATGGAGCCTGACATGGGGCACAATCTTACAACCCCGAGATCATGACCTGAGCTGAAATCAGGAGTTGGATGTTTAACTGACTGAACCACCCAGGTGCTCCTATATTTCTTGAATTCTTAGTGGTCAGTTAGAAGAAGTTACGAGAAAAGTGTTTCATTCTAGTTTGTATAAATTTATTTCACTAAAAAGAAGCTTAGATATAGGTGAAAAAGAAAAAAGGATTTTTTTTCTATATGACTACCAGAATGTGGAACATTATAAATAATGCCATCAAATTTTCAATGAAAAAATATCAATTAGACTCTCCTTAACCAGTTTTATTTAGTCTTGCCTAATTAATTTTTGTCACATCAGAACTTGAGCTAGCAATCTGCTTGCAGGAAGTCATCAGCTCCTGGACCAAAGGTGTTTTGAAAATCCTGATGGAGTTCTCTGATACTCTCTGGCAGCTATTTGCTTCTATGCTGGAAATACTGTAAACATAAATCTATTTATTTCAGTACCAAGTGTTAACAATAGCTGATACAATCTTTTACTGAGACAATCATCCTTTTGGTGCTTCCTCTAAAAAACATAGTTCCTTGGGCTGCATAGGTGGTGCAGTTGGTTAAGCATCTGACTCTGGGTTTCAGCTCAGGTCGTGATCAAGCCCCTCCTTGGGCTCCGTGCTCAGCACACAGTCTACTTGGGATTCTCTCTCTTCCTCTCCCTCTGCCCCTCCTGCTCGTGCTCTCTCTCTCTCTGAAATGAATAAATAAATCTTTAAAAAAAATAGTTTCTTCTCTACAGTTTATATAGCATGTCCTTTAGGTCAGTGTGTATATGGAGGGGGATAGCAGGGACCACTTGATGACCACTTGATGACGATAAGACTGAATAGTCTTGATTAATTTTATGACAGTTACAAAAATATGAGAACTAAGGAGACCAGAATTGCCTATTTATTTATTTATATGGCATTATATGGCATTTATATGGCATTTATATGGCATAATTCAAAATTCCTTAGAGAGAATCAAGAGAATGATCACCCTGAGTATGCAAACATATTATGAACACTGATGGCATTGAAAAACCTGCAGAGCCTCTGAACCATCTAGTAAAATGTGTGTTATATGTGCCACCAGCTGAGAAGGGTATTATAAATGTAGAAACAAAATCTTTAAAGAATCAATTTGTTCTAGTAACCTGTGCCAGGCTTTGCACAAGAACACGAGAATGCTTCAGTTCATCCTAAAAGCACGTATGACTGTGGAAACATGTTCATATTGATAATATCTTACTTGTACATAATTGACCCGGACGAGGCTCAGCTTCTTGTTGATTTGACAGCTCTTCTCGTGCTGTTAGTTTGACAAATAGAGTGGTTCTCATTCACACAATGGTGTTGATCTGATTAACAGAGAGAATACCAGACCTACCTAATTATTTCTAGCCACTTCTCTCTTAGAAAGTAAGTGGGAAAAAAATGCTATTCCACAAGAGAGTGAAGGTTTAAATGACATCTAAACAGTTTTATAATTCTCAGTTTGGGAAAGGCAATGAGAGGACTTTGGCCATTACATCAGATATGAGCCTAAGTTATAGATAAATTATTATAGTCTTCATTACTGTTGATCAGAGTGACAATATATTAAAATAACATAGCAGAAGATAACATAATAAAGTAACTTTGGTTCTTTCAAAAGTGAAAAAGTTTTATTGTTTATTATCAAATTTTTTTTTTAAATATGATGAAAAAACTTAAGATCTCAGGTGAGAGAATTCTACTGAGTTAAGGAAACTGTTCCCTGGGTAGAATACAGAGAATAATTTATTATCTTTTTTAAAAAAAGATTAAATCCTTCAAGACCAATTTTGAATTAACAGTCTTCTACTTTTTATCATAACAGATCTTTAATGATTTGACTTTCACCATTAGCTTTAAAATACTAACTTATCGGGGCGCCTGGGTGGCTCAGTCGTTAAGCGTCTGCCTTCGGCTCAGGTCATGATCCCAGGGTCCTGGGATCGAGCCCCACATTGGGCTCCCTGCTCTGCGGGAAGCCTGCTTCTCCCTCTCCCACTCCCCCTGCTTGTGTTCCCTCTCTCGCTGTGTTTCTGTCAAATAAATTAATAAAATCTTAAAAAAAAAAATACTAACTTATCAGCATAAGAGGATACATATAATTTATTAGATTTTCCACTTTAATTATAAGGATTACTCATGCATTAATACTAACCCAGTCTTTTTTTTTTTTTAAGACTTATTTATTTATTTGAAATACATAGAGAGTACATACATACACATGCAGATGTGGGGAGGGGCAGAGGGAGAGAATGTCAAGCAGACTCTCAGCTGAGCACAAAGCCTGACTTGGGGCTCGATCCCACGACCCATGAGATCATGACCTGAGCCGAACCAAGGGTCTGACACTTAACCAACTGAGCCACCCAGGCACCCCCTAACCCAAAGTCTTAAAATCAATTAAGGATAGTGGAAATTATATTTATTTATTTATTTTTGGGAATTACATTTAAATTTATCCTTCAGAGCAACACAATCAAAATTGATATCAGGGCGCCTGGGTGGCTCAGTCGTTAAGCGTCTGCCTTCGGCTCAGGTCATGATCCCAGGGTCCTGGGATCGAGTCCCACATCGGGCTCCCTGCTTGGCAGGAAGCCTGCTTCTCCCTCTCCCACTCCCCCTGCTTGTGTTCCTGCTCTCGCTATCTCTCTGTCAAATAAATAAATAAAATCTTTAAAAAAAAAAAAAAAATTGATATCAAATGTGTGTCAGATACCTTTTACGATTTTATCAGGATAGAGTAAGTGTAGTAAGTTAGTTCACATAATTTTCCACACTGTCTCCCGTTCACAAGAAGATTTCTTTTAAAAGACATCAATATGATAATTCAACTTAGTTTAATACATAACTTATGAAAATAATAATAATCTTTCCCATAAACCTAGCATAAGAAATTTAGCAAACTCTAAATGACTACATTTGTCATACAATAATTTTATTCAGGTGTTACACAAAATATGCTTGCTGTAATAGAATGCGAAAATGGCCAGAAATTCTATTCCTATATGCACCCTGCCTTTTGTAATGTGGCTTTGCAGCTCTATCCATTAAGCGTTGGAATCTATTCTTCCAAACCTTGAGTATGGGCTTGGTCATGGGACTTGCTTTCAGCAAATGGATATGATCAAAGGTGACATAAGATGAGGCTGGAAAAACATTGCACCAGAATTTCTCTTGCTGCCTTTGGGTACACTGCCACAACTGAATGAGTCCATGTTAATGTGCTGGATGATGAGAGACATGTGCCAAAGTCATCCCCATCACCCTAGCTTGTAAACCAACTGCCAGATATATGAATTAGGCTATGTAAAAACTTCTAGCACTAGACAGCTAGCCCAGAGAAGAAGAACAAGCCAGGCAAACTACAGAATCATAAAAAATAACAAATGTTTATTTTTAAAGCAAATTTTTATTTCACAGCAAAAGCTAACATACAAAAACTGGTACCTGAAAGTAGATTTTACCATAATAAAACCTAAAATAAATGATACTGGCTTTGAATTCAGGCTGTTGATGAAGGCAACTTTTCGTAAGGGCTGGAAAAATGGTGAACAAGGTTAGGTCACAGTGGGACATTTGGCAAAACTTTCATCTGCAGGAACTTGGATGATAGAAAGTGTACCAGAAGAACTTGTGGTTCTATTTAAGGACATTTTTGGACAGAATGCTAAAAGTGTCAATTGACTTCTTTTAGCTGAACTTAGTAAAATATGGAAAGCAAGATGAGCTAAAAAATGAACTGTTTTGTTTATAAGAATTTAGAAGAAATGAAAAGTCATCCAGAATTTGCTATGTTAAGAAACAAAATTGTGTTTTGTCTTCAGTCTCTCAAGCTGTTAAAAATTCACAAAGTAGTAAATAGCCTTAAGTGGGAAGATAAAATCAAGGGTGTGGGTAGAAGACCCTTTGTAATAATTTCTAAAAGTAATAAGTTAGACAAAAGAGACCTCAGGAAAATACAATAGACTCCTAACACTTCTAAGGACATTTTTTTCCCCCACAGCAGCCTGACACATAAAAAGCAGAGAGAGGTCTATCTTGAAAAGAATTAGATGTAAATTTTAGGGGTAGAAAATTTTAGGAATGACATAGAGTTGTGAATGAGGTTCATGGGAAATCCATGAAGTTTTTAAGACCATTATACTGAAAAAAGAACTGCCAGTTTGGGCTGAAAGAGATTGCAATAATTCAAAAAGAGTAAGATTTCTAGGCTCATAACATTCTATGGCTAGAAATCAGAATGAGGGGACACCTGGGTGGCTCAGTAGGTTAAGCATCTGCCGTCAGCTCAGGTCATGATCCCAGGGACCTGGGATGGAGTCCTGTGTCAGGCTCTCTGCTCAGCGGGGAGTCTGCTCTTCCCTCTGCCTGCCACTCCCCCCGCTTGTGCACTCTCTCTCTCTCTCTGACAAATAAATAAATGAAATCTTAAAAAGAAAAAGAAATCAGAATGAGAATCATGACCATTTCATGTGTAAAGATACAGAAATCCAGAGGTGGAGCCAAGAGTCTCAGAGAATAGTGGACAAGAAAAATCACTCTCAAGCAGAAGTGGACTCTAACCATAGCACATTCCCAGAGCCAGACTAGGGCAACCTTTTAATGTGTGTCTGGATGGATTTCAGAATTGGTACAAACCAATGACTGCTCTGTGCCTCCCATTCCTCTCATTTTTGATTAGAGGCAACTATTGTGGCTATTTTGTTCCCACCTCACTCTTTTATATTAGGTTAATTGGCAGCAGACAATTTATGTTTTTGGTTCACAGTTGTCTGGGTGAAGAGCACATGCATCCAGTGAGCCACATCCATATGTAGCCTAGAAGCAGATCATGAGAACCTGGACTTCAAGCCAGATGCCATAAATGGGAGTGACTTTTGGCATTTGGGAAGGGTGAACATATTTTACACATAGGAAGAATAAATTTGTGGTCAGAAGTCAGTCTGGGGTAGATTATAAAAATTGCTGCAAATGTTTCATCTGTTTAACATATCCCTACAATTTAATTTTATTGATCCTCCATCAAGAGGTAGAGTTTATTTCTTTAAAAAAAATTTTTTTTTTAAATTTTAGAATTAGAGAAAGAGCACGAGTGGGGGGAGGGGCTCAATCCCAGTACCCTGAGATTATGACCTGAGCCAAAACCAAGAGTTGGATGCTTAACTGACTGAGGCACCCAGGTGCCCCTAGAGTTTATTTCTTTAATCCAGTTCTTGAATCTCTGCTTGGTAATATGACTTGCTTTTGGCCAATGAGATGTTAACAAATATGACAGAAGCAGAAGTTCTAAAGGACTTGCATATTGGAACTTGCTCCTATTTGCTGTATTTGAACCTTTGCAATTAATACCATGTGACCAAGCCCAGGTTACTCTGTTGGATGGTGATAGCCAAATCATCTCCATCACCCCAGGTAACATTGTTGAACCAACTGTCTGAGGCTATCTGAGACCATCCAGCTTTAGCTGAGAGTCCACATAAAACAAAACAAAACAAAACAAAAATCTGCTTAGCTAATTCATTATTTCATATGAAATAATAAAATTATTGTTTGAAACCACTAACTTTTGAGGTGGTTTGTAATCCATTAATAGCTAACTGATAGACTATATTACTTACTGTGAAAAGATCAAAAGGATGATACACAGTTCCTTTAAACCAAAATTAACAAGCTAATCGAATTCATTGAAAGAGTCACCTAGATTAAAAGGAATATTACACAGTTGAGGATACCTAGAACTCCTCTGTATTTATTTAGCAAATATTAAATATTCAAAGAAGCTTTCACTAGCCCATTTAATGATTATAAGTTATCAGCTTAATGGTTATTTAAAGTAATATTTCATGTCTAGAAATCAACCTTCAGCATCACATTTTGACTTTTTCTGAACATGGAGAGGATTCTTTTTCTTTAAGGAACAGCATATTTAAAGCATAAAAATCCAGGTTTTTACTTATCTCCTTTAAATTTAAGAGCTCATATAATATAATTTATTAATGCCTCCCTCAGGAAGGCAAATGTATACCAGTTTGTTTCCTCAGGAAATACTTAACATACAATGAAAGAACCTTATCACACTTTTGATCATGCTAGGGAATTTTGTGTTACCTCTTCCCTCCAGAATATGTCATTTTTCTTAGTTTTAAACCTTGGATATTGAGACCGGATGAGATTGTATAAGCTCGTGAACTGTGGGGTATGGAGTTTATATTTAAAGAATATTTCTACCTATTTTTTCCATATAAAAGAGAGGAAATTATAGACTTTTACAGATATCTTAACAGAAGATCATGAAGCTTCACATAAGCCAGCAGATCATTCCCATTCCATCTACCTTCTTATGTCAACACACTTTTCAGGCTGCTTCAAATAAATGTTGAAATCAAAGCAAGACCCCTTGTTCTCTAAGCCATGCCAAATCTGCTTCTATTTCTTTAATTATTTATAAATGTTTCCATTCTTTTCACAACAGAACTGTGTGGTTTTTTTTTTAAGATCTTATTTTTAAGTAATCTCTACACCCAACATGGGGCTTGAACTCACAACTCTGAGATCAAGAATTGCATGCTCTTGACTGAGCCACCCAGATGCCCCAACAATAGAATTGTTTTAATTAGGTATTCCTATATTACATAAAAATGAGGTTTTTGTATTCTATAAACTTTTAAGAATACTTCCAAAATAAAATGAGATTTGGTCAACAAAGTACAATTATGGACCTTGGATTGTCTGAAACTAAAGCCCTTCCTTCTGTAAGGATGACGGAGAAGCTTTTCTTAGTAACAAGCAACAACATATAGAAGTGATAGCATTTGACAACTTAACGATAGGTGGTTATAGAAAGGCAGAGAGAAGTAGAAACCAAAAATGATTCCCATATTCTTGACTTTAGCAACTTAGAGGAAATTTTTGCTGTTATTTATGGGAAGGGAAAATGAAGGAGGAAAAGATTTAAGAGATGAGGGGGATGAAAACTCAGTTACATTTTAAATGCTTGTGATACATCCAAATAGAGATATCAAGTAGGGAGATGGATATATGAGTCTGGATCTCAGGAGAAAGTTCAGGGCTGGATATATAAATTTGGAAGAGTTAATAGCTAACAGAAGAGATAAGATCATTCAGGGAGAGAGTTTAAGGAGAGACCACAATGAGGCTTAAAACTGAGCCCTAGGAAATAATTTGACAGAAACCCACAAAAGGCCAAGTATTTGGAAGCTCCTATATTTTTATTTAGGACACTGATGTACTCAAAGGAATTCTATGGGAGATGAGAAATATGTAATAGGATCAGTCAACAATGACATGTTTATCACAATAGAGAAAAACAAAAAGGAAGATTTACCTGTCTAAGCTGGAAAAAAAATTGAGTAAATTATGAATGTCCTTATGATATAATTCAATGAAGGGTGTAAAAAATCTCAGTATAGTAGAATTATTTAGCATAGAAAATTGTTAACATATTAATAAGAAGGAGAAGCAGACTATCAAATATGTATAATAAAATACTATTTAAAATTAAATATAAACACAAAATAAAAAAGAATAGAAGTACACATCAAAATATTGTATGGCTATTCCTTGACAGTGTGAATATAGATATTTCTGTGCTTTTTTCCCTTTGTTTTGTAGTAAAGTTTTACACATTGAGTATAATCATGGTTGAAAAAAAAAGTTATCTGAAGCATTAAAATGGAAAATAATAATCACATACGAAACAATAGTAACAAAGGATATGTAGGTGGAAATTTTTGTAAAAATAGCATTATAATTGTTGGGTGCTTAGTTTTTGCTGCGTGCTATGCTCTGCTAAGTGTTTTATGTGGATTATCTCATGTAATTCTTATAAAAATCATATAAGATGGGACTATTATTACCTTTTTGAATTTAAAAAATAATTCATTAAGATTTTATTCTTAAAACAGTAAAATTGAGAGGAAGGTCCAGAGATTTTCCATATTTCTCCTGTCTCCAACCTGCATAGCCTCCTCCTTTATCAACATCCTCCAGTAGAGTGGTACATTTGTTATAATTGATGAGCCTCATTGACACACCATAATCACTCAAAGTCCATAGTTTGCATTATGGTTCACTCTTCGTGCTGTACCTTCTATGGGTTTGGATAAATGTATAATGACATGTATCCATCATCATAGTACCATACAGAACATTTCCACTGCCCCAAAAATCCTCTGTGCTTCACCTATTTATCCCTCACTGCTCCCAACCTCCAGCAACTTCTGATCTTTTTACTGTCTCCATAGTTTTGCCTTTTCCAGAATGTGATATAATTGGAAATACAATATGATCCTTTTTCTTCTATCATTTAGTAATATGCATTTATAGTTCCTGTCTTTGCCTGGCTTGTGTAGTAACATTTCACTGTCTAGATGTGCTACACTTTGTTTATCCGTTCACCTACTGAAGGACATCTCGGTTGCTTCCAAATTTTGGCATTTATAAGTAAAGCTGATATAAACATCCATGCGCAGGTTTTTGTGTGGACATGTTTTCAACTACCAAGTAGTGCGATTGCTGGATCATGTGGTAAGGGAATGTTTAGTTTTGTAAGCTATTACCAAACTGCCTTCCAGAGTGGCTGTACCATTTTGCATTCCCACCAGCTACTGTATCAGCTTTTAACAATTGACAGTCATGAAGCTTAGAGAGGTTAAGCTTGACCAATATCACACAACTACTAAATAGTAGAGCTGATTTGTGTGCAAACGTATTTAATTCTGGAGAGGGCTCTCATATTCAGGACACAAGTACAGGGGGGAGTGAGAGTCATCTACTTCCTAAGGATTACCTCAGTGGCTAAATGAAGTAGGGATCAGCCAATTGTTTTCACTTCTCCAATAAAACAAGCTGTGTCTACAGCAGAATCCAAGTAAGCATCCATGTAGGAATAATGACTATTATTTAACAGATCAGTATTTACTTATAAGCTTCTTTTTTTTTTTTTACCTTAATCATATAGCACTGGGTGTTATATGCAACTAATGAATCAATGAACACTACATCAAAAACTAATGATGTACTATATGTTGGCTAATTGAATTTAAATTAAAAAATCATAACTATATATGTTAAGAAAGAAAAAAAGAAGAAGAAGAATGTAGCAGGAGGGGAAGAATGAAGGGGGGGAAATCGGAGGGGGAGAAGAACCATGAGAGACAATGGACTCTGAAAAACAAACTGAGGGTTCTAGAGGGGAGGGGGTTGGGAGGATGGGTTAGCCTGGTGATGGGTATTGAGGAGGGCACGTTCTGCATGGAGCACTGGGTGTTATGCACAAACAATGAATCATGGAACACTATATCTAAAACTAATGATGTAATGTATGGGGATTAACATAACAATAAAAAATTTAAATTAAAAAAAATCATAACTATAATCTCATATACAAAATATATTTGTGGGTATGGATTAACATGATGAAAACAATTTTTTGAGGACGATGAGAGTATAGAAGTAACCTCAGAGATAATCTGATCTAACAGCTTCATTTTATAGATCAGAATGTTCAGCCCAAAGAGAAAAATCTGGCTGATAATAGCACCAGAAATAGAAATGCCCCATGCTGGAGCTCTTTTCTTCAGCTGACCTCAAAGTGTGATCTAGGGATCCATGAGACCTTTGCCAGGATCCACAAGGTCAAGACTCATCCCATAGTAATACCAACATGTTATTTACCTTTTTCACTCTCATTCTCTCATGAATTTATAGTAGCGTTCCAGAGGATACATTCCATATGACTTCATAACAGAGTGAAAGCAAAAGCAAATATGTGAATACAGCCAGACAATTAAGCTAGACAATAAAGATAGGTACAAAAATGTAAAACAATATCACTCTTCTCAATTATATGTATTTTTGTAAAACACACTTTTTCATAAAAATGTATTCATGTCCACATGCAATGTTTATTTTTATTTTAGTTAGTAAACATTTCAAAATTTTCTGTTTTAATTTCTAGTATAGTAAATATCAATAGGTATGATACCTTGGGGTCCTCAATAGTTTTCATTAATTTAAATGTGTCTTAAGGTCATAAGTTTGAAATTGCTTTATTAAAGAATATTTACTTATGATGTTTTTAAGCTTTGTTCCTATTAGTAAAATGGTATTAATTTTAAAAATATGAAAATATTTAATAAAATATTGACTCTAATAAAAATTAATAAATAATATTAAATAAAGATTAATAAATTTACTAAATAGTCAATAAATATTTAAAGTTTCAAATTTTTATATATCCTAAGATTTTTTCTTAATATTTTTGTATTTGTGACCAAGAAAAGACTGCCATATTATAGTGAAATTTATATCTACAAATCCCATATTTCAATGTTTAATCATGCTTTTCAATGATTAAATTAAATCTTACATTAAGTGTATTTTTTTCTTATTTTCCTACAGAATATTTCAGCACAGAAAGCAATTTCATAACCTAAGTTAGATTACATCTCATCTTTATAACTAATTTAAATCATATTTCTTGAAGTTAAAGAAGCATATTGTTTCAGGAAAATTAGATGCTTTCCCTTGGTATTATGGCACGCTTAAAATATATGCTAATATTGCAGTGAGAATCATTATTGGGTTTCTCTATATAGCACTGAAAGGAAAAACAATTAAAATTGCTTTCGAGTATCAATAATTCATGAGGGAAAAGTCTATCCCTACTAGACTATGTCTTAAAAAAATCTTAGTGAGACAAGAGGGAGCCTCCTGAATCTCTCCCAGGAGAGAAGCCCTTCCCTCCACTTTATGAGGGAGTTCATTTCAAGCTGCCCTTGGGCTTCTAAAATAGCTATATATCTTACTATTCTTAATCTGTCTTCTCTAGCATCTTAAAAGTAGAAATGAAACCTTCACAAGAAGCCACTTTTAAAAGTAAATACATGCATACATACATACATATACACATACATGCATGCATGTGTAGGGAATACCTTCTGCCGTTTTTGATTAACCAGCATAGCACCTAGCATGATACCCTCCCTGTTGCAAGAGCCAGTAGATAGCCATTTAGACATTCCATCCCCATCTACGTTGTAGATATCCCATCCCTCCAGCTCTTCTTAAATCTCCCAATTGCTTGAAACCTGGGGTTTTCTAAATGATTTCCAGGCCGGCTGCCATATCTGATTTTTAATAGGAATCTCTAAAGTGAACTATAATTTGAAAATACGTAATGAAGGACACTGTGGGTTTCTCAGCTTTAGGCAGTATGTTCTGTCGGGTAAAAGAAAGCTCTGGCAAACAGCAGATCCAGATCTTTTCACCAGCTGTGCCCCCGACTTGTTCTATAATTTCAGTCAAGTCACTCTAGCAGCCATTGTCTGTTTCACCAGTGGAATCTACAGAAGTCCTAGCCTGCCTGACTCCCTAACAATGATCATGTGAGGATTAATGAGATAAAGGCTGTGGAACTATTTTGTTCCCCTGGGGAAAGATACTCAGAAAATAAAGGTATTAGAGAAAATCTCTGGATATGGCTTTCAAGAACTCAGATTCCCAAGTCTCATGTTGTATGCATGTTTTCCTGCAATTAGATTATTATTGCTTTTTCTTCTGCGATGAAAACAATACCAAAAACCAATCTCCTTTTGAAATAGAACAAAGAAAGCACACTTTTCTCTTGTTTCTTTTGTGTAAGATGAATTTTCTGAGTACCACGAGCTGGCAGCTTTACCCTCAGATGCACTACATCTGTTGACTGGACCTGAGTTTTACACACTCAATTGCACATTGTTTAATTGCCCATCTCTGCCAGTAGCATAAATATATTATATATTTATATTTTAAGATCCTGTATATATTTGTACATACGTATAAATATATATTGGTTCTGCTTTTATTGAGTTTTGTGCTGCAAATTAAAACAACAACAACAACAACAACATGGTCCTGTCTATGCATTTTAACAGAAATAAACCCCCTCAAGCTTTCTGTTTAAAATCATGCCCACAGGCATAGACTGTGAGGCATGCCTGCTATGATTTCACCTTCACATACTTCAAAAGAGTGTGTGCATGTTTGTGTTTGGGGAATGGATGATATAGGGAAAGAGGGGTGAGGAAGAAGATCCTTTGTAGATGTAAAATATTCCCTGTGTATTGTTCAGCATCTAAATATCTGAATTTAATGCTTTCATATGGCTCTTCAATTTCAAATGCTGGGCTTTGACCGTATTTTATCATGGCCTAATTTGATATTATCCCATCACCAAATATCCTAGGAACACTTTCTTTCATACATCAATCTCTCAAAGAATGGATAAACTGCTCTTAACTCCACATTAAGGCTAATGAAAACTTTTGAAGAAGTTGCAAAGTATTGAAAAATGAGATTTAGCATAAAAATGCCTTCCAAATAAACCACAAAAAAATGCCTTCTGTGACGGTCTGTGGTGAGGGAACCTGCCGGCTCTGTGGTGCTGACATCAGGAATTCCAACAGCTCCTTCTGAGTTGGGGAGATAATTGCTTCAGTAGAGTTCATAAACTCACAAGCTCAATTCATCCAGTAAAAAATCCTAAGTAAACGTTGCTGGAAAATAAAATCTCTGTGCATGGAGGTCGCTGCGTTGCAACATGGAGGATTACTAGTCTGAAGACTGTCAGTTTTGAAACCTAAAGCAATGCATTACCCTGCAGGGCCCCATCCATGCCAGCTAAAACAGATGTAGCATATTTGTTTCTGGAGTGTACTCTGCTAGGGAAAAATGCCTCTTTTTTTCCCCCTTTCTCATTTAAAGATTGAAGGTTAAGAAAAATAAAACTTGCTTTCCCGTTGAGATGTATGCTACATTTCAGTATTGAATAAATGTGCATAACGTTCAGGCCCCATGACATTGGGGCCTGAAAATAAGGTAGGGTATTAACACAAGAACATTATCACAATTCACACTGTAGTATTAGCACTTTCTACTATTGAAAAGTGGATTTATTTTAATATGAGTGAAGATAATGAAAATATAACAGTTAGGAAAGAATTCACCATATAGGGCGAACATTCAACTTACCGCTAATATTCTAGCCAGAAAAATAAACCCTAAACATCAAAGTAACTGTGAAATTCACATTTGTTCATTGACTGTGAAATGAAATCCATTGCTAATAGTCTAAAGCTTTTACGGTTTTAAATATACTTCAAAACTGAATAATAGTTACATCCTTTATGTAAAGTCATATTTCCCAAAAAAGAAACAAAACAAAGCAAAAAAAAGGAAAACCTATACAAGTCAAAACCACATCAATTATAAATAAGTTAAATTAAGTCTATCCCCCAAACGAAATCAGGACTAAATCATTTAAATTCTTTAGAAATTCTAATTTCATTAATAGAGCATATTAAATTTAAAAAATGATATGTTTAAAGCAAATTTCCCCTTCTTGTTAGAAAAACTTTCAGTAACTCATTTTACATGTAAAAGCTTCTTAACCTTTGTGATCTACTTTTTTCTTGCCACGATGATAGGAATAAATCAGTGATGGGACTGAGGCATTCTGGTGGAAACAATGCAAGAGTGTTAAAAAATAATGTGATTTATCTAAAGGGAAATGAAAATCAGAGGAACTCTATTCTAGAAGCCTAAAAGGAAAATGAGTCATACCCTCCCAATGTTTACACTGGGCCCTGATGGTTAAACAATAACCTTGGAAGCTAACAGGCACTGTAATACCACATGATCTCTTACTAGATAAGGTATCACAGTAAAATGAATGGTGATCTTAGAATCAAAAAAGCTTTTTTTGCCCACCCCCCACTCCCAGTCTCTGACAACTACCAATCTGTTCTCTCCACCTATGGGTTGGATTATTTTTTTAATGCCACCAAATTTCAATTTATTTATTTTTATTTTTTTAGTTTCAGGTGTACAGCATAGTGATTTGATAATTCTATATATTATTCAGTGCTCACCATGATAAGTGTAATCACTTTCTGTCTCCATACAATGTTATTACAATATTATTGACTGTATTCCCTATGCTGTACTTTTTATCTTTGCGACTTCTTTATTTTATAACTGGAAGTTTGTACCTCTTAATCTCTTTTGTCTATTTTGCCCACCCCCCCACAACTACTTCTCTTCTGGCGGCCACCAGTTTGTCCTCTGTATTTAAGAGTCTTTTTTTTTTTTTTTTATGTATTTCACATATAAGTGAAATGATATGGTCTCTTTCTCTGACTTATTTCACTTAGCATAATAATCTCTAGGTTCATCCATGTTGTTGCAAATGGCAAGACTTTATTCTTTTTTATGGCTGAGTAATATTCCATTATGGACATTTTCTTAATCCATTCACCTATCCGTGGACATTTGGGTTGTTTTCATAGCTTGGCTATTGTAAATAAAGCTGCAATAAACATAGAGGTGCATATATCTTTTTGAGTGGGTGGAGTCAAAAGGTACAATCTTCCAGTTATAAAATAATTAAGTCATAGGGATGTAATGTACAATATGACAACTATAGTTAATATTACTGTATTGCATATTTGAAAGTTGCAAAGAAAGTAAAAGTTATCATCATAAGAAAAAACTTCTCTATGTGTTGTGATAGATGTTAACTAGACTGATATCACGTTTGTAATATAAATATACTAAAAACAAAATAAAATCTAACATTCATTGAGGGCTTACTATGAACTGAGCCCTCTGTTAATTGTGATACATGTTATTACAAACATGTAATACTTAGAACAGGCTAATGTGACAGGTACTGTTATAATTCCCACTTTAGTGATGAGGAAATCAAGGCTCAGAGATGAAAATGGATATGTAGCTATTTCATATTAAAGCCGGGGTCAAGGTCCTTAATAACCTCCGCCACTGCCTCTCTGAAGGCTCCAGGATGCACATTCTGCAATGGAAGAGTTTTAAGTGACCCACCAGAACACTCCTTTTTATCTTCTCACATTAATGGTAATTCTGTGATGAGATTAACCAGAGCAAGCATGGCAAACAACTATGAAGTTTTAAAAAAGGATCTTCATTTGGATAAAAAGGCAGAAGAGAACAATTTGCATCTTTTTTTTAAAAAGATTTTATTTATTTATTTGAGAGAGAGAGTGCACAAGCAGGGGGAGCGGCAAAGGGAGAGGGAGAAGTAGACCCCCTCTGAGCACGGAGCCCGAGATAATGACCTGAGCTAAAGGCAGACTGACTAAGCCACCCAGCCTCCCTGTTTTGCCAGTTTCTTGAGGATTGGGAAAACAGACAAAATAAAAGTAACATTATCATTCCCAAAGGTCACTAATAGTTAATTCATGGCAGGTAGTGTAAAAAATAAAAACTGAAAGAGTGAATTCTGAGGGAAAATAGATCAAACCTACATGGCATCTGTACCAATCACTGTTTGAGAATTGGTTGTCTCCAAAGCAACTATTATGAGATGGCCCAAGATAATTTTTTATAGGAATCATATTCCACAATCATTTCACCTATGCTGAATGCCAGTGTCAGCCAGTCACTCGGATAAACATTTACTATTAGAATATCAATATCCTTTATGTATGTAAAATTCAATCTTGATTCAGTCCGGCCTCTGATTTATCTGCATCATTTGTTATAAAGTTAGTTTAAATTTTGCCAAATCTCCTACTCCAGTCTATCTTATCATAGACCTTTTAAGAAATCTTTGCTCTAGAAAGTTTAATTGTAGTGTGTTAGAAAAGGCACGCTTACCTGATATTTAAGAAACCTGGACTTCGTTCCCCATATTGACACGGGGCAGCCATCACTTTGGAGCAAATCACTTAACCTGTTCAAACTTCAACTTCCTCGTCTGAAACATAGGTGGACTGAAATGATTACTCTTTAAGCTCTACCTTTCTGTGATGATGGGTCTCTATCTGAGAGCTTTCACTTCTATGGAAATTAGGTCATGGGAGCCCTAACCTTGTAAAGTCAAGAAGGAATGAATAGAGACCTAGAGAAAAGTTAGCAAGTTGAAATATCAAGGGCATTCTACCTTAAGCAAAGTGTCCGTTTCCTTGGTGCCCTGGCATATTCTTACTGGTTTTATCAACTGTTTATGAGCATTTCTCTGAATTTTTGATATTTTAACTTCTTAGTCTTCTTTAAACATTTTGTGCCACACCTTGAAAGTTACAGATACTAGAATGTTAATGAAAATGTCCTTGAAAAAAGACCAAGAAAACTGATTTATGAGGTACCGTTACTTGAGGTCATCATTCCTAATTTTGAACTAAAATGAGCATCAAGAGAAAAAAAATTATTCCCAAAATACTGTGCTCTCGTTTGACTTATATTTTTAAAATTGTTATCTTGTGAAGCATATTGCTTATGTTTGTGTCAGGCTTGCCCTTATTTTGCCCAATTACTTTTCAACTGCATTTGGCTGAGCATTACTGTAGAAGAACGCAGTTCTAAAGTTATCTGTTTGCATATGGTTCCTTCAGGAGGGATTCAAAAGATACATTTATTGTGTTTATTGAGAAGACAACCCTTTGTTTCTCCCAAGCCTAAATATATTTTTCTAAATGCACCCTCAAAATCAGTGCCTGCCTCTACACTAATAAACTATAGGTCTTTCTCAGCTCATATATTATATTGGAAGAGGAGGCATTGTTTAGACACATAATCATGCTACTGCTGACTGTTGCTATAAAAATGAAGTTTCATCTCTGCACGATTTCCATTGCTTTTCCTTTGAAATCTGGTGTTTATTGCAACAGAATTTCAGATTTTGCAACATGAGAGTCTGAAAGACAGGCCAACACAGGCGGCTCTTTGGAAACCAGAGACCTGGTACTTCCAACAGCCAAAAAGCTGGCCAGACACCAGGAGGAGGGGAAAGACATATCAGGTAGTTTGTGTTGATTCCCCCAGATGTATTTTGATTATTTGCTAGAGGGTTTCTTTTGACAAAGCAGGGACTTTTTTTTTTTTTGGTTGTTCTGTGTTTCTGTTAACCATACTCTCCTGGAAGAGACTTTGACCATCTGGATGTGGTTTTTATTTCTGTGAGAAGGAACTTTTGTGTCCTTGACATGCCACTAGTAAAAATAAATGCTCAATGAAAAAAGCATGGATCAAGATGCTATATATTTCCAGGTCAAATTAGGACAACTATTACAAGTTATTTGGTATATACAATTAAGCATGTGAACATGAAAAAATGCACTTATTACAAATTTACTTACCGGACGTTTCAGAATAACTTGACAGCTAGTTTGGAACAGGCATATTAAACATAACATCTGCACACAACATGGTCATCTGTAGGATAAAAGGCAGCTAAACATGTGTCCATGCACTATATAAACTAGTGAGAATTTTGTACTTTTATTTCAGGAGATCTTAATATACTCATTTTCATTATAAAAAACAATTACGGATTTAAGATATAGATTTGAAATTTGTAGCAAACTGTAGCAAAAAGGATAAAGCAAATCAAAGAACAGTGTTTGGGGAGCATATAATTTTTCTGTTCTTTACCCTTTACTCCACTGGCAATACCTTTGCCACAACTCATCTTCAAATATTGCTGAGTACTTTATCCAGGCAGTGAGGGTTTATTTTTGCTTCTGAACTTGAAAATTAAGCAGCCAGTGAGGTAGATTCCTCAATTAAATCAAATGATCCATATTAATGTTGACACTCAAAGGAACAGCTTTGTTTATTTTATACTGTAAATAAAGACAAAGATCTTTGTGTGTGTGTGTGTGTGTGTGTGTGTGTGTGTGTGTGTATTGGCTGTTATTTTTACTTAGGTACTTATTTCTATACCTCTGTTCTAAAGAGCTAAATCCCTGTTGGGATATGATGAAGTCTGATCTCTTCTAGGTCTGTGTATCAAATGATTTAGCTTTCTGAAGCTATCACTTTGGACAGTGGCCACCAGGCTTCTCTGTCATGGAAGTTTGCATTTCCCTGCCTGGGGTGGTGAGATATTACTGTAGCCCTTAACTCTATTCTTGTGCCATACCTTTCTTTACTTCACTAGTGAGTCTTAGGAGGCATGGAAATGGCATTAAACCTAGCTGTGTCTTTGCCATATTTCGTGAATTAGAGTTTCTTTTTAAAGGATCGCCATCCAGGGTGCTTGGGTGGCTCAGTCGGTCCCACTCTGCTTCTCTCTCTCCCTATACCTGTCGCTCCCCTTGCTTGTAGTCTCTCTCTTTCTCTGTCAATTAAATAAATAAAATCTTTTAAAAAAAGGATCACCATCTAAAGCCATAAGAATCTTTTTAAAATTCTACCGTTGTAACTAGGAAATTATTTAATCAATCTAGTTCGTATAGAATATGTTATTTTTTTGTTACAAGGTAAAATTTTTCTGGATCACGTAACTTAAATAAAATCTAACAAATATGTACTGAAAATTCCTATGAAGGAGTTATTTTTTTTAAGATTTTATTTATTGATTTGAGAAAGAAAGAGAGTGAGAAACAGCATGAGAGGGGAGAGGGTCAGAGGAAGAAGCAGGCTCCCCGCTGAGCCGGGAGCCTGATGTGGGACTCGATCCTGGGACTTCAGGATCATGACCTGAGCTGAAGGCAGACGCTTAACCGACTGAGCCACCCAGGCGCCCTGAAGGAGTTATTTTTTTAGGGTTCTGCATATTTAGAGAGTCTGCTTATAATTCTGCAGCTGATCACAGACACCATAATTAGTTCTGTTCTTAAATACTAGGTCTTTGTAAGCACAGCAACATCCTTTGAAAGCAGTGTGAAAACAGGGTGTGCAGCTTGCAGGGAATTCTGGTCTAGCCAATGTGTTTGATCACCTGGTTTGGATAAACAGAAAGGTTATACCTCATTTTAGAAAAGGTTTTGGAAATTAGAACAGAAGTTATAATTAGGTTTTACTTGAATGCCATACACTGTGCAATTATAAAACAATGAGCTGGATAAATGAGATTACATTTCTACTTTTATTCTAAATATCAATATTAGGCATTTATCATGAGACCCTTTAAAAGCCTCTACTTTTAAAATAGTCATGGTGATGGATGACTTAAATCCAGAAAATAGCAGACCCTAAAAGCAAGATAAACCACAAGGAATTACTTTCTTTCAGTTTAAGAAAGCTTAGACCTCTTAACAAATCAGTAGATGATGTATTACAATGATTTTTATATGAAAAACTATTTCTACCATTTGAACTGGTTGCATCACCTATAAACTAAAAATGTGAGTAGGTTTTAAAGCTTTTTCTAAAGGTTGTTCAGTAGCATCTTGTTAATAGAGAATGAGCCAACCCTTTGGCTATTTGTAATGCCAGTTAGGAATTGTTCGGGAAAAAATGAAGCCTTGATGGGTTATGTTGCGCATAAATAGTATATTCATCGCAAGACAATATTAGGCCTATTCTAAATTTAGCCCTTTATTACTCATAATCTGCCACTGTGAATGTTTTTACTCTTCTTTAGTAAGCTCTGCTACAGATCATGAGAG
The DNA here is from genome assembly GCF_004348235.1 of Phoca vitulina. Classification (NCBI taxonomy): domain Eukaryota; kingdom Metazoa; phylum Chordata; class Mammalia; order Carnivora; family Phocidae; genus Phoca; species Phoca vitulina. The sequence continues at coordinate 4,659,496 of NW_022589711.1, forward strand.
TGATTATTATATAACAGGAAGTTCTCTAGCTGATACTCTCATGTTTTCCTTTCCACATCAGAGGAATGAAGAAGTTCTACATACTAAAAACAAACAAACAAATGAACAAAACCCAAAAGTCAACAAAGAAAATGCACCTCTAAATATAGGGGCGCTAAAACTTTAAGGACAAACACAGATTATTACACTTCACATGGATATGTTATGCTATATGGGTTTATTGACATTGATACACCTGGGGAAGCTGTACCCTACTCACCAGGTGCTTTTCACTCAGGAACTTGTGTGTCAAGAGTTTCACTACCTGGACTTTCCGGCTGCATCAGGACGGAAGTGACTGTGGTGGCAAACGGTTGTGCTAAAAATGTACTAGTTGTGTGAAAGTGGGGTGAGGACTGGCAAGCAGTCTAAAAATTCTAGAAAGCCAAAGGACCCCTTCAGTGAGGTAGGCCAAGGGGAAAATGAATTTTCTCATTTTATAGGTCTGAGCAAGCAGGAAATAAACTCTGTAAGCTTGAACCTTGAATTATCTAGTATTAGCAATACTAGATAATCAGCAGGTGTGCTGACAAGGCATTTGATAAAATTCAACACCCATTTTAGATAGAAACTCTCAATATAATGTGGTAGATGAATGTTATAAAGTGGCAAAATATATCTACCTCCACCTAAAATACAGAATTGTACCCATATAAATTAGGGAAAAGAAAAATTTGATATTATGGCTGTTCCTTAACCTTCACTAGCAATATGTGAAAGTACTTGTTTTTCTACATTCTTATTAAAAGAATGCCAAACTGTTAGGTTAGGAATTGTAGGATAGTTTTAATTTGTAATTACCAAGTAAAAAGTGATATTGAGCATTTTTCATATTTAGAGTAATTTTCTTTTTTGTGAACTATATCCTCACAACTTTTTCTACCTGCTTGTTGGGCTTCTTGATTTGTAAGAGCTCTTCAATGAGCTCAAAAAAATTTTATCACTTTTAAATCTGTCTTGTGACTTTCTTTATGGTAGTTTTGCTATCCTAAACTTTTTTAGGAATTGGAATTTGTCAATTATATTTTTAATGACTTGTGGGTGTTTTTTTTTTTTTACTTTAAAAAATTTTTTTTGTTTTTGCTTTTCGGAAGGCATCCATATCTCGGAAGTACTAGCCAATGCAAATAGAAAAGATGGCAATAATACAAATATAACATTTTTGAAGAGAAGGTAAAATTATTATATTATTTGTTAACTTCAATATTTTATACTTGGAGAATCTTGAAGAAACAAACAAGTTCAGATTTAAAGAATTCAGAAATATATCTGAATATAAAATTAATATACAAAAATTAACCACTAAATAAAATATAATACCTGGGAAAAGAAAGAAATATGCACGATGTATATAAAAAGAAGTTTAAGATGGTACTCTGGAATGTAAAATCTGTCTTAACCAAATGCAGTGGTGGACTATGTCCATTTAGAGGAAGCCTCAACATCATAAAATGGATTAAGTGCCCCTAAATTAATCTATAAATCTAAAGCAATCCCAATAAAAATATTAGAAATTTAAAACTTTTATTATAAAGTTTATATGGCAAAACAAAAGAGAAAAAGTGAATTGGAAAATTGAGAGAAAAAGACTAATGAGGTATAAACACTCCTGTCACACACTTTTTATTTAATATTGACATTGGAGGCAGGGTGTTGAAATAGATATATACCAATGGAAAAGAATATAAAGAATATAAAAATTCTCTATAGACATTTGAGAAATTAATATATAACAAACTGTCATTTCTAATTAGTAGAGATTGGGTTATCAAAAATTGGTGTTGGGATGGCAAGGTAGCAATCCTGAAAAAAAAAAATTAAGTTGGTGCTAAGCCTTATATCTTGCACCAAATAAGCTCCAGAGTGAAATATTTAAGTTCATTAAAGGAAGTTATAAAAATTCAAGAAAAAATAGGGGGAAAAGTTTATTTATTTATTTACTTATTTATTATTTACTGATTCATCACTTACATATGAGTGCTCATCATAAGTGCCCTCCTTTTTTAAAAAAATTATTTAAATTCAATTTAGTTAACACATAGTGTGTTATTAGTTTCAGGGGTAGAATTTAATGATTCATCAGTTGCATATAACACCCAGTGCTCATTATATCAAGTGCCCTCAATACCCATCACCCACTCAGCCCATGGGAAAATAAGTTTTTTAAAAAAGATGGCATGTAGATGGTTTTCAAAGCAAAAAATAAATAAATGAACTTCAGTTCCTATAAAAAATTCTGCTTAGCAATAACCACCCAAAAGAAAGTCAAAAGACATTAAAAATTGAAGAAGGATATTTTGAACTCATTGATATTCTCTTGCAAATCAAGAATTCCAATAACCAAGAAAAAAAATTGGCAAAAGATGTGAGGAGAAAAGAAATTACAAATGATTTTTAAGCATGAAAACATTCTCAATAACACTTGTCATAGGATAATTACAAATTAGAACTATTCTGTTGTGCTATTTGCGTTTAGAAGTTTGGCAAATACCCAAAATCTTAATCATCCACTATGCTGGCAAAAATGTGAAAAAACAAGCATTTTCATAATTTGTGAAGGTTTAAATTGATATAATTCCTTAGAAGGATAACTTGTCAATATGTAGCAAAATTAAAAATGTGCATAACTTTTGACGCAGCAATTCCACTTCTAGGGCTTTATGCTATGCCTAAGTGTGTGTATAGGCAAAATTATATATGTACCAAGCTATTCAGTGAATAACTTTTTTGCAAGGGTCAAAAGACTTAACACAATGTAAAGTCCATTTGCAGAGGATGGAGTAAAAATGTTACACATATTCAAAAAGCCATTTAAAAGAATAAGGGAAAATTTTTTTCTTTGTTATACTGATATATGAAGAACTCCAACATTTGTTATTAATCGGTTTAGTGTAAATAGAGATTGTATTCTATCATTTATGTAAAAAAGCAAAAATAAAATAGTAGTATCTTTTGAATTTTATTTTATTTTATTTTATTTATTTATTTTTTTTAATGGGTGGTTTTTTTTTTTTTAAAGATTTTATTTTATTTATTTGACAGAGAGAGAGAGAGACAGCTAGAGAGGGACCACAAGCAGGCGGAGTGGGAGAGGGAGAAGCAGGCTCCTGGCAGAGCAGGGAGCCCGATGTGGGACTCGATCCCAGGACCCTGGGACCATGACCTGAGCCGAAGGCAGACGCTTAACGACTGAGCCACCCAGGCGCCCCAGTATCTTTTGAATTTTAAAATGTAAATATTAACTATTCAAATAATAAAAATTTAAGAATAATGTGAATATTAGACATTACTATTCTTTAAAATAGTTCAGACTTTTCTTCTGAGACCCAAATTCCTGCTCTGTCCTCCCTTCCCCTTCCAAATACACAGTCTTTACTGGTTGAGGGGTCTGGTGTTAAAAAATACGGTATGACACAACATTTCTTTTAGTTTTTTACAATAAGAAATTCAACTCTAAATCAATGTTATAGACTAGCCTCTGGATCTAACTTTGAACCTCAATAAAACATTTATTTAGGTAATGTATTGAACTATGTATAACTATCACTCCCTTTATCTCCCTTAGTAATTTTTTTTTAAAGAAGAGTTTTAAAAATTATAGTTCTTAGTGAGGACCAAATAAGTGCATTTTAAGAATTTTCCATCCCATTTAACAGAGGGTGATTAAAAAAATGTTCCTGTTATATTACTTCTAGTTCTGGATTCCATAACATTTATTAGTAATCATAGAATACCTTTAGGTTAATTTTAGAAAATATTTTCTCCAACTATACCCAATCTGTTTTTTTTTTTTCCTCGTCAAATGCCAACTCTTGACATGAGGTAAACCTATCCTAAGTGTTGCATTTGGATGGCCACTGTTGAGACATAGGCAAATGTGTTGCTTTTCCTACTTTCTCCACTGACTCTTCCATTTACTATCTGAAGCATAGTAGGAGTAAAAGAGAAGGAGTGTGAGGATTTACAGCATAGTTCCAGTTCGAGCTTTTAAAAATTGAAATCTTTAATTATAGTTACCCAACTATGGAAGACAAAAAAGACTCAAACTAGAAAACAGAATGGGAGTAGGATGGTGTATATACTAGGCATGTTTTAAGCAGAGAAGAATAATGGAAGTGCTGAGCAACCTTCCAAATGATAAATCATCAGTTTGAAATGTTATGAATTCCCAGGATATGTTCATACCTAAATGTAAAAGAAACCTCACACTTTAAGGTTAAATACAAATTATTATTATACACTTTAATTGTCAATAGATAAACAGCAAACTATATATTATAAAATAACAGGCATATGAGCTAGTGTATCTGGAAGCTTTTGTTAAACCCTTATGTCATCTACTAGTGCTAATTATGTTTTTATTCTAATAATTAAAGTCATTCTTACAACAGTCAGTGGCTCAGCAACATTTATTGAGCTTTTCCTTTGTGTTGGAGCCCTGATATCAGAGATATGGCACTAAGTTAGAAATTGTCCTCTGATAAGTTATCTGGCTAAGACTCATGTGAAAACATACATGTGCACAACACATACACACACATGCATGCACATGTGTGTAGAGAAACTTCTTGTTAAACATCCATAAAAAGAGTAAATTACAGAGTGAGATGCCACATAAAAGGATGATAAATGTCAGAAAAGAAGAAGAAGAAAATTCTCTGAGGTGTTAAGTTTTGAGCCATGTTTTGAGGAAGGAATAACATAGAAAAAGATAAATGAAGGTCGATAACAGAAAAGAGAATGACAGAGTCGTTAATGGGAAGGACATGTAAAAAAGATCATTTTCAGTTATATTTGTATATGGTTTATTACAGCTTTACAAAGCCTATTTAAATTTTTCTCTTTTCTTGACTTAAAATACATTTCTGCCTTTTATTTCATAATCTAATTTTTAAAAAATATTTATTATTTATTTGAGAGAGAGAGGGCATGCAGGGGGAGGGGCAGAGGGAGAGGGAGAGAGAATCTCAAGCAGACTCCCTGCAGAGCACAGAGCCCTATGCGGGGCTTCATGAGGGGCTTGATCCCAAGCCCTGAGATCATGACCTGAGTTGAAAACAAGAGACAGAAGAGTAACTGACAATCTAATTTTTACATATCTTCTGAGTTTACATTATAGGCTATATAGGAGTATATCATCTTATGAATAAATACTGTTATCTTCTTCTTGCAAAGGTAACATAATGAAAATACTTCTATATTTAACAATTTCTATATTTGAATAGCTTTTCATGCTATTGCACTATCAGAACTTGTTTGAAAAACAAGTAATTTTTATAAATATATGATAAAGTTAAAGAATAAATATTTTTAAAGATTTATTTATTTATTTATTTGAGAGAGAGCATGAGCACAGGGAGGGGAAGAGGGAGAAGGAGAAGCAGACTCCCAGCAGGGAGCCTGACTTGGGGCTGGATCCCAGGACTCCAGCATCATGACCTGAGTCACCCAGGCACCCGAAAGAATAAATATTTTTAAAAGGGATCATTTGACAGAATCCCTCCTTATTTTTAAAATAACTCCATCATATGAAATCTTACTCGAAATTTCCTTAAGAATAGAAAGGACAACAAAGCCAGAGACATCAGAGAAATAGAGAAACAATTATAGAGGATGAATAAAAGCTAAACACGGGGGATGTTCATACACATTTAGAGCTCTGTGTGATACAGAGATATCTAGATAGCTTTTCTTCATAGTCATTCTGCCATTTATGAATTTGCTAGACTTTCATGTTTTTAATTTAAAAGACTGATTTGTTTTTTCTTTACTAAGACTTTGGAAAACTGTCTTTTAGTTTGTAACTGTTATAATTATTTACAGAGTTTGGTGGGATTGTCATATTTATGTGTTTTGAAGAGAACAGCCCCTCATGCTGTGTTTGCTGCACATCAAGCTTAATCTGTTTCCTCTCTTCTCAGCTTTCTAAGGCTATCCCTGCTGCTGAGGTTCTACTTTAGTTTCTTCATATGTATCCCTAGACTTAAATTTTCCCTTATTTAGCAGAATCATTTTATACAGATTCTTTTAAAAGTATACTTTATATTTAGAACATTTTTAAATTTGTGGCAAGATTCAGTGAAAGGGACAGAGAATTCCCATATACATCCTGCCCCCTTATCTGCATAGCCTCCACTACTATTTCCACCCCACACAGAGTGGTACATTTATGATAACTGATTAACCTACAGCAACACATTGTTACCCAAAGTCCATTAGTTTACATTAGGGTTCGCTCTTGGTGTTGTATATTCTATGGGTTTAGACAGATGATTGAAGATCCATCATTATAATACCATACAGAATAGTTTCCCTAACCTAAAAATTTTCTGTGCTCTGACTATTCATTTCTCCCTCCCCACTACCCCTGGAAACCACTTATCTTTTTACTGTCTCCATAGCTTTGCCTTTTTTGGAATGTCATATAGTTTAAATCATACAGTATGTAGCCTTTTTTGGATTGGCTTCTTTCACTTAATATGTAATATGTATTTAAGGTTCCTTCATGTCTTTTCATGGATCAATATGTTAGTTATTTGGCACAGTATGTCTGGAATTACACAGTTTATTTATCCATTTACGTACTGAAAGACATTTGATGTCAATGTTCTGGATCTTGGCCATTCTAATAGAGGTGTAGTGGTATATCATTGTTAGTTTAATTTGCAATTCCTAATGACATATGATATTGAACATATTTTTCATATGATTATGTGTCATCTGTGTATCTTCTATGGTGAGGTCTCTGTTGAAGTCTTTTCCTCATTTTTTAACCAGATTGTTCATTTTCTTTTTGTTGTGTGTTTAGAGTTCTCTGTATATTTTAGATAACAGTCCTTTATCAGATATTTGAAAATATTTGCAAGTATTTTCACCCAAATTGTGGTTTGTCTTCTAATTCTCTTGAGAGTACCTTTCACAGGGCAGAAGTTTTTAATTTTAATGCAGTGCAGCTTATCAGTTATTTCTTTCATGAATTGTGCCTTTGGTGTTTAATATCTAGAGTCCTCACAAAACCCAAGGTCATCTAGATTTTCTCTTATCTTCTAGGAGTTTTACATTTTATAGTGAGGTCTGTAATCCATTTTGAGTTAATTTTTGTGAAGGTTACAAGGTTTGGATTCTTTCTTTCTTTCTTTCTTTCTTTCTTTCTTTCTTTCTTTCTTTCTTTCTTTCTTTCTTTCTTTCTTTCTTTTTTGCATGCAGATGTCTAGTTGTTCCAGCATGATTTGTGGAAAAGACTGTCTTTGCTCCATTGTATTATCTTTGTTCCTTTATTAAAGTTCAGTTTTCCATATTTGTGTGAATTTCTGTTCTCTTTTATTGATCTGTATCTCTGTTCTTTCATCAGTACCACACTGTATTGATTACTATAGCTTAATAGTAAATCTTGAAGTCAAATAGTGTCAATCTTCCAGCTTTGTTTTTCTCCAGTATGGTGTTGGCTATTCTGGGTCTTTTGCCTCTCCTTAGAAATTTTAGAATCAGTTTGTTAATATCCACAAAATAACTTGCTGAGATTTTGGTTGGGATTTTGTTGAATCTAAAGATCAAGTTGGGAAGAACTGGCATCTTGGCAATATTGAGTCTTCCTCTTTATGACTTTGGAATATCTCTCCATTTATTTAGTTCCTCTTTAATTTATTTTATCAGAGTTTTGTAGTTTTCTTCATGAGAATCTTGAATATATTTTGTTAGATGTGTACCTAAATATTTCATTTTGTGGGGTATTAATGTAAATGGTATTGTGTTTTTAATTTCAAATTTAACTTTTTCATTGGTGGTGTATAGAAAAGTGGTTGACTTGTATATCAACCTTATATCTGGCAACTTTGCTATAATTGCTTATTAGTCCCAGGAGTTTTTTGTTTTGTTTTCATTTGTCTGATTTTTTACCTACACAGTTATGTTATTTACAAACAAAGACAATTTTATTTCTTCATTCCCAATCTGTATACCTTTTAGTCTTATTGCATGATCTAAGACTTCTAGTATGATGTTGAAAAGAAGTGGTGAAATGGGATATCCTTGCCTTGTTTCTGATCTTAGCAGGAAAGCTTCTAGTTTCTCACTGTTAAGTGTGTTGTGAGCTGTGAGCTTTTTTAAAGATGTTCCTAGTCAAGTTGAGAACATTTCCTTCCATTCCTAGTTTGCTGAGAATTTTTATCCTGAATGAGTATTGGATTTTGTTACATGCTTTTTGTATATCTTTCAATAATATGTGATTTTTCCCATTTAGGTTGTTGCTGTGATGGATGACATTAATTGATTTTCATGTGTTGAACCTGCCTTGCACTCCCAGGATAAATACTGCTTAGTATTTATTGGCTTTGATTTACTAATTGTTTGTTGAGGATTTTTGCATTTATGTTTATGACAGATATTGATCCATAGTTTTATTTTTTTTTCTTTATTCTAGTTTTCTTGTAATGTCTTTATCTGGTTTTAGTATTAGGGTAATGCTGTCTTCATAGAGTAAGTTAGGGAGTATTTCCTCTGCTTCAATCTTCTGAAAGAGATTGTAGGGAATTGGTATAATTTCTTCCTTAGATGTTTGGTAGAATTCACCAAATCCAGACTAACTCATCTGGGCCTGGTGCTTTCTGTTTGGGAAGTTTATTAATTATTGGTTCAATTTTTTTTAATAGATATATTCCTACTCAAGTTGTCTATTTCTTCTTGTGTGAGTTTTGGCAGATTTTGTTTTTCAAGAAATTGGTCCATTTCATTTAGGTTATCAAATTTGTGTGCATAGTTATTCAGAGTATTTCTTTCTCCATCTTTTTACTTTTAATTTATGTGTCTTTATATTTTAAGTGGGTCTCTTGTAGATAATATAGTTGGGGTTGATTTTTTATCCACTCTGAAAATCTGTGCATTTTATTGGTGTATTTAGACCATTGGCATTTAAAGTGATTATTGATGTAGTTGGATTAATATTTATTATATTAGTTACTGTTTTTTTTCATTGTTCTTGTTTTTTATTTCCATTTGTGTCTTTCACTTTTTTCTGCCTTTTGTGATTTTAATTGAGCATTTAAAATACTTGATTTTCCCCCTTTCTTAGCATACCAATTATACTTTCTTTTAAATTTTTTATGAATTGACCTAGAGTTTGTAATAAACAACTATTCCAAGTCCACTTTCAAATAAACCATACTTCTTGATGGGTAGGGCAAGTGCCTTGGAATAACAAAGTATTTCTAATTTCTCCCTCCTTATATTATTGCTGTCATTCATTCTACTTCTACATAAGTTATAATCATCAAATACATTGTTACTATTATTAAAAGTTATTTACTTCCACTTATTCCTGCTCTAATGCTCCTCCTTTCTTTATGTAGATCTGAATTTCCAACTTGTATCATTTTCCTTCTCTCCAACTTTTTTTAAACAGTTTCTTGTAAGGCGGGTATACAGGCAACAAATTCCCTCAATTTTTGTTTGTCTAAGAGAGTCTTCAATTTCTCCTTCACTTCTGAATGATAATTTCATAGGATGAAGTTTTCTAGGCTGGTGCATTTTTTTTCTCTCAACATTTTAAATATTTCACTTCACTCTCTTGCTTGTATGTTTCTGAGGAGAAATTAGATAGAATTCTTACCTCTCTTCCTCTGTAGGTAAGGTTCATTTTTTCCCTCTGATATCTTCCAAGAGTTTTTCTTTCTTTTTTTTTTTTTTTACCTTTCATTTTCTGACATTTGATTTTAATATGCCTACATGTAGTTTTTTCAGCAATTTTTTGCTTGGTGTTCTCTGAGCTTCCTGGATCTGTGGTTTGGTGTGTGACATTAATTTGGAGGAAATTCTCAGTCATAGTTACTTCAAATATTTCTTCCATTCCTTTCTTTCTTCTCCTCCTGGTATTCCCATTATCCATATGTTATACCTTTTGTAGTTGTTCCATAGTTCTATATTCTGTTCCATTTATTTAGTCTTTTTCCTCTTTGTTTTTTTTTTTTTTAGTTTTCTATTGACATATTTTCGAGATCAGAGATTCTTTCCTAAGCTGTGTCCAGACTATTAATGAAGGCATTCTTCATTTCTGTTGCAATGTTTTTGATCTGTAGCATTTCTTTTTGATTCTGCTTTAGAATTTTCATCTCTTTTCTTACATTACCCCATCTGTTCCTGTATGTGGTCTACTCTCAGTTACAGTCATTAACATATTAATCATAATTATTTTAAGTTATCGCTTAATGATTCCAGCGTCTCTGCTATATTTGAATCTGGTTCTTATGCTTGTTCAATCTCTTCTATTGTTTTTTTTTTTTTTTTTTCTTTTTAGTATGCCTTGTAATTTTTTTGTTGAAAGCCAGACATGGTAAAAGGAGCTCTGATTAAAAAAAAAAAAAGCCTTTAGTAATGTGGTAAGTATGGAGGAGGGGAAGTGTTGTATTGTCCTGTGAGCAGGTCTGTCTTTTGGTGAACATGTGTTTATGAGCTATGAACTTCACAAGTACTTCTAGGTTTCTCCCCACCTTTACTGGAACAAGATGGCCAGAAAGGGCTAGAGTTGGGTATTTCCCTTCTCACAGGTTGGTAAAGCTCTGATAAAACTCCAAGAGGTTAGGCTCTGGTAAAAAAGTTTCTCTTGAGAGCAGGCCTTGTTATAAAAACCAGAATGCTCTGGCTTATTTAAAAATGATTACTTTTCCTCTCCCCCTCCTGAAATATGAGGAGATTTTTCTCCGGTATTCACTGTGAGAACCCAGTAGATCTTTTGGAGGTAAAACTCCTAAGTGTGATCCTCCCTCCCCCTGGCCCAAGACTGGGTCCCCCTGGAGTTTTTAACTTTCAGACTTGTCCACACTGAGCCTCCAGCAATTCAATCACAGTTCAGGTTTTCCTATGCTAGCACTGGTTCCCATGGATGTTTCTGCTGGTGGGTTTTGATGAGGGAACAGAAGGCAAGCTGAGGACAAAGCAGAAGCTGACACCCCACAACCCCCCCCTGCCCTCATGAGATATATGTGTCATTCCTCATACATTCCTGGCTGCCCTAAAGCTAAGGAAAGGAAAAACAAAGAGTTAACATGTAGAGATCACAATCCTGCAAGACCTGAGTCTCCCTCAGTTTACAAATGTCTTAGCAGTTTACAAGAACAAAGCATTTCTATCAATGGCCTAGCTTCCAGAAGGAAATGTAGATACAATTCAGTGTCCTTATAACCTGCAGCCCATTGACAGATACTTGAGGTGGGCAGAGTGTAGTGTTCCTCCAGGAAGTTCCCAACTACCTGTTAATGCCTTGCTAGAGGGAAAACAACCTTAACTTAACAATGGCAAGGCCTCAGGTATCCTGTGAGTCTTCTTTAACACATGAAAGATCTTTCTCGAAACCTCCCCCAACCCCCTAGTATATAATCAGCCACCCCTCACAACCCCCGGGGCAGCAGCCCTCTCTGCCCACGGGTCCTGTCCCTGTGCTTTAAGAAACCACCATTTTGCACCAAAGACGTCTCAAGAATTCTTTCTTGGTAGTCAGCTCCGGACTCCACCCCACTGAACCTCATCTATATTCCAAAATCCCTTCAGGTTTCTGCTCTGGTAAGTTGTGATTCTCTGTATCTGCCTGTCTATCTCTCCAGTTTTATGGATAGCAATTAGCCCTGTGACCTCACTCTGATGGATCTAAGAAGAGTTGTTCATTTTTCATTTTATTCAGCATTTTACTTCTTATTAGGATGTGATGACAACTTCCAAGTTCCTTACATGTCAGACCGGAAATCTAGATTTTATTTTACTCCTTAGATTTAATCATGACTGAATTTTCATATCAAGCCCATATTTGAAACCATCAAAAGAGACTTTTTGAACTGTTAAATGAGTTTCCATCGGTTTCTATTAAGTAAACTTTCTACCACATGGGAGAAAATCAGGTCTAATCCTCAGTGGCCTACCATACCTAATTATTTCACTGAAAAGCATAAAAATCACATTTTCTCTATAGCTTGACTGCTTACCTTAAATTATTTAGGAGGAAGTCAGAAAAGGAAAAAGTGACTTCTAATTGTTTTATTCAAAGCAATTTTACTTTTTGCCTTTGCAAAAATAATTATTGCCCGTCCTTGGATAATGGACAGTACAAGACTAAAGCTTCAAACTCTTCAGAACCAAAGTTATATAAACACAAAGTTTTGTAAAAAATTTTAATATTTTAATACATATGACAAAGTTTATGGAACCCAGGTAAAATGTCTTGATTTAAAACTTCTTTCTTCTTGGATATTACAAATAATCACCACAATTTCTAGTTTTTATTTATAGTGGGTGTTTTCTTCATAACATTTTATTCAATTAAATATTGCTAATTGGCTATTAGAACTCTTTCATATATGACTTTCAGTTACCATTTTTTCCTAAAAGTAAATTGTATGATATCTTAAAAATCTTTTCTCAGTTGAATTATATCTAAATCTCTATTTTTTAATGGGAAATACCATGCAATTTATAGAATTCAGTTATATACATCTACGTTTTTCAATCTAGATAAATTTAATTAAGACACATTTATACATAGGTTCAAATTCTCCCTTTCCTGTTCACTATCTTTACAAACTTTGGGCAAACTATTTTACCTTTTCTAGTCTTGGTTTTATCTTTAGAAACATGGAGATTAGAATGCTTTTGTCATGAATGGTTATAAGAGGTAAGTACTTAGCTTAAAGACTGCTTTTAGAGACTGTTCCAAAGAATGCTCTCAGGAATTTTGAGCTTCTTATTCCATTTCCTTTACTTATGGTTACTCCAGGTTATGGTATCTGCTATGAATATCTGGTGCCCCTCACTGGCAGCATGTAGCAGTGGGTAGAGTTATAGTCTTGTAGGATCTAATTGCAGCTGATCTCACAGTGCCACATAATGTCAAACTATGCTCATAGCTGATCTGTCTAAAATGCCCCTCAAACTGATATTGACATTTGTGAATAGTCTCAGACATAGAGCCATGAAAAGGTTGAGCTCTACGACCTCCCTAAAGACCTTTAGAATGTCTGAAACTAAATGTTTCATGTAAGTAGTAGAGAAATTCTTTCCACAGAATAGATGAGTACAGAGCATTGGCTTCTTTATAAATATAAGATTTTTTTCTAAATCAAGTATGAAAAAGAAGGTAAGACTAGAGAATTTCAGTGTTCTACTTTGTATACAACAGAAAGAGGTGAAGGTACAGAAACAATGTGAAGATAAACAATATTATGTTTTATCAAGTACTTTCACACATTTTCTCCTTTGAAACTCATAGAATTGTCACATAGCAAAATGGTAGATATCTGTATCTTCCTCTACATATGAAAAAAGAATGTCAGAGTGGCTTAATGACTCACTCAATATATATGAAGGCTCATGGATGGAGCCTTCCATTATTTTATTCTTCTTTATGCAGTTTGGAAATTGCAATTATAATAACATAATTTCTTTATCTAACTTGTTCCCTGCTTGTACTCCATCACTTATTAGTTCTCAGTTGTTTCTTATGGGTGTTTTCCTGAGAGATTAAAAAAAATGTTCTAGGTAACTTCTCCATTTCCTTATTGAAGAAGTATTTTTATACTTTCCTGGAGAGATAACAATTCTACTCACTCTAAAAATATTTTAAATAGCTCAGGTGGCTGATGTCAACATTTGAGGGTAGTATTCAATCATTATAGATACACTGGAAATCCATTCTTTACTATACCCTATTCTACACCTTGATACTTATAATATCATGTTATATGGTTGCAAAACATTTCTTAGATCTTTCTTACTAAATTGACCTGTTGAACAAGTGAGTATTTGGTATAAAAAGCAAACATGAAAGATGAATGTAAAGTTTCAGCTGTACTTATTATTTTCATCCTAAGAAAGTACTCATTTAGTTATCTAAAAAGTAATTTGTTATAAATTTTATTTTGTTACAGAAATAAAATATGTAAGAATTATGGATAAATGAAAGCAATATCCTATTAATTTGGTTACATATCTTAATGTTATTACCTCTAATAATGAGATAATTCTTAGAGGTATGATATGCATGTAGACAGGTGCTGACCATGTGCTCTCTGCTAGGGCATATCTGAGTAATTGACTACAAAGTGAGTACCTTCTTATTTTCTTTTTTAATGCATTATGGCTTAGTGCCAAGAATGACTGTGTTTAGGAGCTCAACATATTAAAACTTATTTTTACATATTTGGACATCAAAGAGATACTTGAAAAAATATTATATTACAAAATAAAATAACCAAACCACACATGTGTAGCCAAGGAAGAAAGGTAAATTTCTACTCCGTGGCGATTTTGGTGGTGATGGGCATTGGAGACTTTGGCCTATCTGAATGTCTATGAGAGCTTCTTCATTCTTTTTGCACCATTTGGTGAAGCCATGTACTCTTCCTTTCTCCATTTTTATCCTCGGAGTCACTGTCAAGCCATAGCAAAGGATCCCTGAAAAATGGACCCAGCAGTAATCTCTCTACTTTTATATGTTCTAAGGATGGTCCTGATAATATTTTCTTCTTAGACTGGCATGTTTCTTTTAGAAAAATAGCAACTTTTTCCTCCTCTCCTGTAAAATGTTCACTTTTATTTTACATAGGAAAAAAATGTCTGTACTTAAACGAAAACTCCCAATTTCTTTGTATATATAATGAAAATTTTATAATGTCAGATACAAACGTTGTTAGAAAATAAGAGAGAATTTTAAGTTTTAGTGACATAATTTAATATATGTGCATTAGTAGTCTATTCATTTTTTTCTCTGCTCACATTTAATTATCCATTTTCAAACATAAGATTTTTATCACACTGCCTAAATCAATTTTCTGTTTAAAATTTGTATGGATTCCCAGCTAGACATTATAAATTTCCTTTCATCATCCAATGATCTAAAGAAGTGGACATAAACAGAATGCATCCAACCAGTGTTTTATAATAGGCAAGAGAACTAGTGCTCATGGAGTACCTATTATAAGAAGGACTCATTATTCAAATTTGACTGACTTAAGTCACACAAAATCTCCATAAAATGTGTCATCCTCTAAAAGAAAATAACAATCAATAATGTCACATAGCTAGTGTAGCCAGATATAAGCTAGAGTCTAGGTTTTCCTGTTTCTGAATTCCAAGCAAATCATTATCTTACCTAGAAATCCCAGTATAGTATTTTTATATCCCAATGATAACAGCTGAAGTATCCTCCCTTCCCTCCCCTCCCCCTCTCCCCTCCCCTTTCCCTCCCTTCCCCTTCTCCTTCCCTTCCTATCTCTCCCTTTCCCTTTCTTCCTTCTTCCTTCTTCCTTCTTTTGGCTTCCAAGAAATCAACAAAACATTTTTTTTTTCTTTGCCTAATTTGTAGTTGTACTTCAAAGCCCACACAGTTTCCACTACAACGTTATTCTTCACTAACC
The DNA here is from genome assembly GCF_004348235.1 of Phoca vitulina. Taxonomy (NCBI): domain Eukaryota; kingdom Metazoa; phylum Chordata; class Mammalia; order Carnivora; family Phocidae; genus Phoca; species Phoca vitulina. The sequence continues at coordinate 4,674,927 of NW_022589711.1, forward strand.
TCAGGCTGCCATGCTGCCTTTGATAAAATTTCTATGCCTTTAGATAGGGTTGGCCTAGTCCTTCACTTGGCTCTACAGCGGGGGCAATGATGGAATTAGTAGATGAGTACCAGTTGTAAAGAAACCTAACCCACTTTCATTCTTGTAGTTAGGCCTATTAGTAATGTAACACAAAGGGCACAACAGGGGAATTCAAACTTGTAATAGGAGTTTGAGAAGTGATGTCAGGGTCACACTAGCAATTTATGTAGCTATGTACAAAGAGAAAGGAAATATGAAGACCAAAAGAATAGAGGCTGTTTCTTTGCATGATGGAACTTCAAAAGTCCTATATTTTGATCAGACATTTGGTTTGCTATTTTATATGGGTTGGAGGGATATGTAGCCCTATCTCCACAAAGCATTTTTCACAACTTTCAAGGTTCAATATACTTTCTTATATTTTAGAAAAGTGATTGCATTTTGCTCATATGCTATCCTGGTTTGACATTAAATCCCAGTGTAAATGAGTCCAAATTATATTTAATTCAGGACAATTTCCAGCTGGTTGCTCTGGAATAATCTGCAGTGATTTAGGTAGGAGGACATTGTTTTGAGAGATCAAGTGGTCCTCTCAACTTATACCAGGTAACAGTGCTGATACTGTCCTGGCAGGGACCACTGAAACTGAGCCCTGGTCATTATTATAGAAATTTTAGTGTTTACTAAGAATCCAGTGAAATTAAGTCAACTCCGAGATTCATATATTTGCTTTATATTTTACTTCTGCAGTTATCCCCACTTGGTTTGGAAAATGATCTTATGTTCTTTAGATATTTTAAAAAGAGTTATTATCATAAAGGCAATATAAGCTCAGTGCTCAATATGACACACACACAAATGTTAAGCCTTCAGTTTATTTCTCAATTTAAATTTGGGTATTATCCCATGCATTTTAATTCCATCCTACATGGATCTGATTTCTCTCTCTCTCATTTACCTTGTTTTCTGTGATGCAGGCTAGTCTAAAAATCTCATAATATTAAACCTTTTGTGTAAAGTCTTCTAGAAATACACAATGAAACTAAATTACTCTCTGAGCTAATATACTCAGAGTATTCTATATTTTGCTCTTTAAATGTCATTGTTGAGGCTATGGAACTCACTTTCAATCTTTATGATCTCCAGCTTCTCAATTTTTATCTTCCAGTTTGGATCTGCTACTCTCTATTTTCTAGCCATTCGCAGGTTCGCCAGGTTTCATATCTCCTAAGCAAATCAATAAGACCTATGAAATTGAACCCTTCCCAAGACAGATTCTTTGAGCTCACTTCCCTATTCCACCCTCAATTCATACAATCCTTTGCAAATTGATCCCTTCTCAAGATCAGGCAGTGTTAGAATATGAATAGTGCACAATGGCCTCAATTCTTCCTCTTCTAACTTTGTAGGGCTAGAGGAGAAGAGAGAAGAAAGTGAGTAATACCACCTCAATTTGCATAATGTGTCCTTACCTTGGGCCTGCTGTTCCCTGAGTCTCTCAGGAGTAAGCATGCCATACTGGGAAATATCAACCCTGAGTGTTCAGAGGACAAGTCCCTTTAGAGCATAAATATTTTATAAACACTTAAGTATATTTATAAATACACATGGTATGTTAATATGCAATGTATTTTATAGATATTTTATAAATACTTGTAAATATTTTTATAAGGGTCTTGAGGATGGGTATAGGAAATCAGGAAAGATGCCAGGATATCCTTCATGACCATGAGCTCCCCAGCTTTATTCTTCTCATGCTCCCTGATCTAGGGTTGCCCTGGCAGATGTGTGCAGGTAGAACAAACATGTTCAAAATTTATCCTAACATTTTCCCTAAAGGTGGAAGTGGGGGCACCATTAGACAAAATCAGGCTAAAACTCCCGTCTTTATTGGGAGGGAGTCTATCGTAAGGAGTAGGTCCCTTGGGGATCGGTCCAAGGCCTTCTGTAGCATTTTTTCTTCTGCTTATATGATCAGGCATTGTTCTAACCAATTTGATACTTAAAATGACTCATTGAAGCAGGTATTACCATTATATTAATTTTATAGGTGATGAAACTGATGCACAGAAAAGTTAAGTAATTTGTTCAAGGTCATAAACCTAATATGTAGTTGAGCCAGGACTCAAACAAAGGCAACGTGATACCAGAACCTGGGCTCTTAAACATTACATGTTACTTCCTCTAATATTAGATACTGATATCCTATCTTTTTAGTGTATGATCTTCTTATACTTTGGCGGACATAATTAGTCTTATGCGAATCTGTGGAATGAAAATTACACTACTGTGTTTTCAAAACTGACAGGTCAGTAATGCTGTAGATGCTGTACAGAAAACAGAACAAACTATAATTGATAATGCAAGCATCAATGAGTGAATTAAAGCATCATTTAAAAGAAAGAGCTCCAGGCTTTTGGCACATTGCAGAGGCTGCAAATAAGAAAGAAGAGGATATTGTATGTTGATAAAATGGAGAATGATTTTATTTTCTACAAAAGTCATAGTAGGGATCTGCCTTTTCCTTTTTTTTTTTTTCAGTATACTCTGGACTGAACAGTATCATGGTTCACTAATCTGCTGATTCCAGGTAGCTTTAGTTTGGGTCTTTGTCAGCTGTCTAGGAGCTCTGAGCCTAGCTGCAGAAGAAGGGAGTTTACTCTTCAGCACAGGTCTAATGGAGAATGTAGCAAGTCTATAGTGGACTCATAACTGTAACATGAAGCCATGTAGGCTCCCTTGATCTCATTAATTTAGATATAAAAAGGAGACCCAGAAAGATTTGTATGACTTTAGGCTTTCATTTTTCTATCAGACACATTTCTATTAAAAGGACAAGACGTAATTGAAGACAACTGGTACAGACTAACTTAACTTAGTAGGCAGTTTCTGTCTCCATGTTGTTCTATTCCTCCTCCCCAAATGTGGCTTTGCTGTATTTTCTCATTAATACATTTTCTTTACAAATGCAGACTGCTTACCTTCTTACATCTTACAGGGCAATGAGAAAGAACAGAAAAGAAGGCAGAAGCCAAACTCTACTTTGAAATTCTACTCTGAACACCTACTCTTCAGACACTAAAACCTTTATGGTTTTATTGTAGTGCTGCCCTATCCATTTTGGCAGCTATTAGATATTGTGCAGGCTATATGAAACAATTCATCCTTTTAAATCCTTAACCACAGCAATAAATCAAGGCAATAAGAGCAAGGGAACCTGATGGGCATGTGAATAGGTCGTGGCATAGAGGGGATATTTAAGAACATCGGGACATCCATTTTGCCAAAAAGTAATCTACTTCTTGCTGCTTCCAGAATAGTCAATCACTCACCATATTTCCACTTTCACCTGGAAATACTCCTTGGCAGAAAAAACAAATCAAACAAAAAGCTTCTGCCTAGCAAAAATAAACAATCAATAAAATGAAAAGGCAACTTATGGAATGTGAGAAAATATCTGAAAACCATGTATTTAATAAGGGATTAATATCCGAAATATATAGGGAACTCTTACAATTTAATTTTAAAGTTAATCATCATAGAAATGGAAATCAAAACTACAATGAGATATCACACCTGTTAGGATGGCTATTATAAAAAAAAGATAATAAATGTTGGTGAGATGTGGAGAAATTGGAACCCTTGTACTCTGTTGGTAAGGATGTTATAGCCACTGTAGAAAACAGTATGGGAAATCTTCAAAAAATAAAAAAAATAAAAAATAGAACTACCATATAATCCAACAATCCCACTTCTGGGTGTATAGCCAAAATAATTGAAAACAGGATATTGAAGAGGTATCTGTAACCTACTCTTCATTACACCATTATTTACAATAGCCAAGAGATAGGAACAACCTAAATACCTATCAGCAAGTGAATGGATAAAGAAAATGTATATACATACAGTGGAATATCATTCAGGTTTAAAAAAGAAGGAAATCCTGCCATAATTGATAACAATAGAGGGTATTATGCTAAGTGGAATAAGCCAAATACAGAAGGACAAATATTGTATGATTCCAATTACATGAAGTATCTAAAACAGCCAAACTCTTAAAAACAGTAGAATGGTGGTTGCCTGGGGCTGTGGGTAGGGGGATATGGGGAATTGCTGTTCAATGGGTATAAAAAGTTTAAGTTATGCAAGATGAATAAGTTCTAGAGATTGCTATACAACATTGTACAGAGTTAACAACACTGAATTGTGCACTTAAAATTTTGTCAAGAGGACAAATCTCATGTTGTATTATTACTGCAATTTAAAAGAATGAGGCTGTATCAACATTCTGAATCCAAAGTTAAAGTCAGCCTTCTGAATCAAAATGGGGCTCACTCTTATGAAATTCTGGAGGCTGTTTACAGAGCAGGATTAAAGGAACCAACAGGAGATGTTCAGGTACTCAGGGACTTACACAGAGGGAGGCCATTACTGCTCAGGCCTGAAAAGGCAAGCAGGGGAAACTAACTGAAGTGGTGGAAGAATTAAAGACAAGGACAAGCCCTGTCTAGCATGATTGCAGTCATAAGAGAGACCATGGCTAAACCATGGAAATGACGTGAGAAGGGAACATGCAGAGAAATGCCCTGGGTACTGTCTGCTGATGTCCCCTCTACCCCCACCTTAGGGCCTATGCAGAAACGAGAGGGCAAGGTTATACCATGTATGGTGTGAGTCATTAGGGCAAAGCATAGGACTGTGAAGGGCAAACTATGAACCTGGAGGGAGCAAAACCGGTACAGAGAGTGAAGAAGGAAGTGATGGTGTTTTAAAATATTCCTTACACTGCTGTGTTATAGTGGGCAGATACACAGACCTCATGAGGAACATAGGCTTAAGAGTTTCCTTCATTTTTCTTTCCTATTTTATACTTGTCTCCATGTGGTAACTACATTTTATTTTCAGTTAACTCTACTTCTATTTGAAAGAAGTCCATGCTGTCATGAAACATTTTCAGTGTTCTTCATTATTCTTTGATGAAAAGAAAACATGTAGATGAATCCTTGAAACATATTTAATCTGATGCTATTGGTATTCAGTCTATGAGAAAATTTTCAAGGGCTGAAAGGTATGTCCTCAAGAGAATAACCATGCAGGGTATTTAGTTCCAAGAATTCTACCTGTCTTACAACTGAAGCATGCAAAGGTTCGTTTGGAAACCTGATTCTCTTTAGGTATTCTCCCTTTAAAATTTAAGAGCGATTGTGTAGGTCATTAATATGATATTAATGATGAAGGGAGCAAGTCATTCATTTCTCCCAAGGAAGACTATTTTGTGTTTGGTTGTTTTGAACGAAAAGGTGGGAATATAGATGAGGTATTTTTGAGAAAGTTAAATTTCAGATATCAAATGTTATTTTACTCTTAGTTTTAAAGATACTAGTATAAGAAATGCTTCAGGAACTTTATAGCAATTATGAAATGCTTTGTTCCTTTCACATACTTATAGCTATGGGTGTGTGTGGGGGGGAGCATTTTTAATAGAAGCTCATTTAATAGAAGAAAAATTTTAATACTTGATTATTTAACTGAATATAAAATATAACTATTAAAATTTCAGCTTCATTTTCAAGCATTAAGCATTTAAGCTTTTTTTTGATCAAGCAAATCCCAGCTTATTTGACTGAAATAAGAGAATACAACATTGAAAGGTTCTTAATAGAGTCTCAGAAGGATGAAATGAGAGAATAATAGTTACAGATCTTGTAGTTTAGGTTGGGTGTTTTTTTATTACAGTTATTCTTCCTATTTTAAAATTTTCTATTTTGAGTACTAATTAGCTCCATAAATGTTCAATTATTGAGTTTGAGCTGTGAGACAGAAAATTGAGTATGTTAAGAAAAAGACAGTAGCCATTAGTGTTCCAGAAGGAAACAGATTGCACACTAAAAATGGGATAATAGAAATGAGGCAATATTAGGAAGACTTTATCACCACTCCTGAGACGAACGGGATGAGGAGAGGGAGCAGTTATTGAAAGCCTATGAGAGTGATAATTCTAGGCAAGGTACATCTGCCAAGAAATACTTTTTTTTTTAAGATTTTATTTACTTATTTGACAAAGAGATAGAGAGAGCACAAGTAGGCAGAGAGGCAGGCAGAGGGAGAGGGAGAAGCAGGCTCCCCGCTGAGCAGGGAGGCTAATGTGGGGCTTGATCCCAGGCCCCGAAGGCAGACACTTAACCGACCGAGCCACCCAGGTGCCCCAAGAAATGCCTTTTAATTAGAGGAACACAGCTTCTGCTAACTCTCAGCCAAGCAGGGAGGGAGCTAGGAGAATAAATACTCCTACCTCTCTCTCCTTTCATTTCCCTTTTCTCCCATAGTTGAACCAACTGGAAGCACAAAGTAAAAGAGCCGGAATGATGTGATCTATAGAGATCATCTGGGCATAGAATAGGGTAAAAAAAAGAAAAGCTGGAAAAGTATAGAAAATTGATCAAAAAAATAAAAGAAAATTGATTTAGAGGGGAGAAATAAAAAATATGCAGCACAAGATGCATGCTTGGAAGCAAAGGGACTCTATGGTTCTGATAATATCTGCTAGAGTTAAAGTCTCTGCATGAGGATATATCTCAGAATGGAGCTGACCACCAATATTTAAAGTAAGGCAAGGCTGTAAGGACTAAATACATTTTTTAATTCAGTTCAGCCAGAGTTTCAAAGTTTTATCTTTGGCTCTACGTTGAAGAGAGCTACAGTTTCCCATAGATAATTATTATTTCATAAAAAAAAATAGAAACAAGATACAGGGTGGTGGTCACCGTAGGTTAATGCTCTGTTAGAAACAGCGGGGCAGCAGAGCTGTAAGTCAATCTCAAACATTACTTTTGCAGTGTAATTGCCAGCAGGGCTTCAGAAATTTAGACCAAGTAGTGTTTGGAGAAGGCTTCATTAGAAAAAGATGATGGAGGGACACCTGGGTGGCTCAGTCGGTTAAGCGTCTGCCTTTGGCTCAGGTCATGATCCCAGGGTCCTGGGATCGAGCTCTGAGTCAAGCTCCCTGCTGAGCGGGCAGTCTGCTTCTCCCTCTGCCCCTCCCCTCACTTGTGCTCTCTCTCTCTCTCAAATAAATAATAAAATATTTTTAAAAAAAGAAAAGAAAAAAATGATGGAAAAGGAATACCACCAAGAAAAGATGTCAAGGAAAGAAATTAGGAAAATATTTTAAGAAGTAAATATTTCAAGAATAAAGAGTGAAAACAAAGCAATCCTTGATTCATATCAACTACAAATAAAGTGTCAATATAAATAATCAACCCATTTCTATTGCTATTATTTATATTTCTGTTCAAGGAACCCCTGACATTTTGGGTTGTATAACTTTGTGTTGGTGTGTGTGCGTGCGCACACATTCATGGGTGTAACTATCATCTAGAACATGGAATAGTTCCTATCATCAGGCAATAACTAACCATTAGTTTATGTCATTTAAGTAAAACTTTTTATCTTCATACAGACCAATGCAATGTGAAAATATCAAGTTCAGTCAAGCACCTATGAAAATTCCACACCCTCCTTTTGTAATTCAAGTACTGTAACTTATGGGTGAGAAATAACAACTGTGATGAACCAAAAATTTTTCAGTTTTAGGTGTTGGGAATGCCCAAGAAAAAAAGAAGAGTCTATCTTGAAGCCACAAATAGAGCTTGAAGCTCTTTATTATAAAATAAACAGCCAAAGTGGATGGTACAGAAAAGATAATAAATGTTTTTGGAATTCAGAAGAAGCAGGGAAGATTCGAGTCGACAGAAGAGCCTGGGGAAGGAGTTAGAGAGGCAGCAGATCATGACCCAAATGTTCAGTTGTGTGAAGGTTTGGAGTGCATTGGGTGTGGGTACCTGGAATTTTAAGGCAGTCCAGGAGAGTGCTCTCAATATAGCAATCTTAAGTTACCTTGGATTTTCAGTGGGGGATATCTATGCCAAAAGCACTTGTGTAGGAAGGGTGGTCTGCAGGAGAAAGGTGGAGGGTTATAGGATTGTTCCCAGGCTTTTCCTTGAACTCAGACTTTCACATATTATTACCATTCCCTCCTAACTGGAAATAAGAAGGCCTGTTTTAGGACGTTGTTGAAAGGAGTAAATAAATTAACACACATGCAAGCAATTAGCATAATGCTTGGCATCTCGACCAGCAAACATTAGTTATGGAACTTCTTTTCTTTGGGACTGAGATCAGGTGGCTGGAGCAGACAGTGACAAAGGTAGGTGGTAAAAGAGAAGTCCCAGACTTGGGCAAAGGATACTGACAGTAAAGTTTTTGTGAAGACACTAATGGACAATTTCTACTCTTGCTGGGGATCTCTGTAAACGCCATAGAAAGGGAAAAAGTGATTGGCTACAGTTTTAATTTGGAAAGGTTCCAAATGTAATGGAGGAGCCTAGCCTGTGATTTGGAATTTACTGCTGCATTTTATGTTCATCCCTCAGCAGTCTACTTTTCCTTGCTCACTTTCTAAGAGGGTATCATAGACGAATTCAGAAGCTGAGAACTGGAATTTTATCTCGCATTTGGCACATCCCTGTCACAGCTCAGAATTTCTTTCATCTCTTCTGTCAGTGGCTAAAGATGGTTTGACTTAGGCATAAACTCAAAGGAACAGTCCACCATGACTGTTTTATCCCAATTGTTGGCTACCCCAGGTAAAAGAAAGAAGGATGGGACACAGAGGCATTGGTGACAGAAGCATGTGGAACTATACAGTACAAGGGGGATGAAGAAGATGGGAGAAGACCCAGATTCTGGTGTGAGAGTCTTCTGCGCACATTACCATTTAGGAAAAGAGAGGCAGCAGGAAGTGTCCAAAATAAGCGAATGAAATCATTTAACTAGAGTATCCATCCTCAGAAATATAGTTGTTTTTTTTTGTCTTGTTTTTGTTTTTGTCTTGTGTTTTCTGTAAGGGCCACAATTAATATGAGAGCGCAGTTTATTCTGGGGAATTACAATGCTTCTCAAATCTAGTGCTGCTAATTATTTCTGTCAGATTTCAATTTCTGTTTTTCCTTTTCTGCTCTTACAAGCTTTTCATTGCTCTCTCATTTTCCTTCCTTTGCCTAAAGTTCCTTGTCAGGTAGAAAGCCCTTTTGTCCCCTCGTCCAGCCACCTTACAGTCTGTTCTTTCCTGCTCCCCTCTACTCTCCTGTCTTTTCTTCCTTATTCTGTAACCATTCTTTTTTCTTCTAATTGTTAATGGATCCTTTACTAATTCTGGAATATGCCTGTGTTTAATTGGTTATCAAATATCCTTTAGTCAATGCTCAGGAATATGTCTAAGTAAATTCTCTTTTTTGCTTATTTGTCTTCCCTTTCCAAAAATTATTCTCATCTTTTTAATTGTTTTCATTCACATTCTAGCCAGTCACTAAACCTATTTCTGAATATTATTTTTTTTTAAGATTTTATTTATTTATTTGACAGAGAGAATGCATGAGAGAGCACAAGCAGGGAGTCCAGAGGGGGTGGGAGAAGCAGGCTCCCCACTGAGCAGGAGGCTCATGGGGGACTCGATCCTAGGACCTTGGGATCAAGACCTGAGCTGAAGGCAGACACTTAACTATCTGAGCTACCCAGGCATCCCAATTTTCTGAATATTATTTTCTAATATTCTCTGAGGGATAAGAGTGTTTTCAGCCATTTTGAATAAAGTTCATTGTTCTTTCCTTAAGATATCAATGTTAGGCAGACTGCTTTTAATGTCCATATTTGTTGGCTTAGATTGGTGGTGATATTAAATCCTTATTAACAACCCCATGTGTAAAATGTGAGATACCTATATACTTGTCAAAACATGAGATTTCTTTAAATTAAAGTGTTAAAGGCATCACCTTCTTTTTTTTTTTTTTAACAATTGTGGCTTAAAAATTATAATTCACTTTATGTAAGAAATAATAAGAGAATTTAGTCAAAGACATATTCTCTTGGAAGTAATGAATTCTAGACAGATCAACATGGATCCTTATTCCAGATCTGTCATTGTGCAAATAATTTCACATGTCTTCATTTCTGTAAAATGGGTATGCTAATGCCGTCTCTTTCCATGTTGCAATATTTAATTAATGATTATGTTGCTTTTGCATAATGTGCATTCATATATTATTAGGTTAATAGTGTGCATTCTCAATGTACTTTAACAAAGTGCATTGGGAGCTAATTAAAAGGAATGTAATTTGTGCTTTTGGGAAGAAAAGTGTTACCGAAGTGTAAATTAGGGAGGGAAGTGGCAGTTAAATCTATACAACATGTCTATTACCACACATTTGAGGCTTAACTCTAATTACAGATAGGACATGTGAGCAAACAGCATCTGGGAGACTTCCACTCATTTCAGAAGGTCCTTCTTCACTTGCATGAAAGAAGGCTATTCATTTAATAACCAAGATTATTAATAAGCCACTTTCTGCTCTGAACAAAAGGTTAGAGGGAAAAGACCTCTTTCGGAATCAGCATATTGGCCGTATTTATTCTCTTTTGGAGACAGTATCTGCCCAACAAGTGTCACGAGAAAGGAGTTTATTATTCAGTCCTTTAGACAGAGGACAGCGTTTTTGTGGATTGATAAACTCTACCCGGAAAGGGCACTTACACCTGATGGAAGAAGAAAATTCTGTAGACAGATTTGTGCCTGTCTTCAAACCTTTCAACCATCTGATAACCCCTGAGGTTAAATAGCTGGTAGACATCTGTAGGCAGAAGTAAGAGAAATGAGATCATCAAGGAACGGTATCGTGCTTACAACATGTGGCGAAATGAGTGGCTCTTCACCATCTGTTATTTGTGTGTGTATTTTATTATGTAAATGTTCGTACACACTGCATTCTAAACAAAGGAACATTACTTCCACTTTGTTGGTGCTGCCAAGCTTGCGTATGTGTCCTGGAAAAAGAAAGTGGCAGACAGAAAATTCAGGGTTCATGTAGCCACTGTGTCCCCACTCCTTTCACCAAGAGGGTGAGAGACTCCAAGTAGGTTGGATTCCTTTTCTACATCCTGTTAACAAATACAAAGCTTGACTGTGAATGGAAAGCAATGTCTTAAATACTACAGTTATGGTCTAAAGCTTCTTTTGCTGGGGTCCACGGGAAAAAGATACTGGAAGCTGGGATGCCCTGGGATGGTTCCAGTGTACACCAGTGATAAATCCAAGCTAGAAAATAAATTTGGACCGAGAAAACAGGCTCTGTTCAATTTTCTCTCATCTGTTTAATTCCTGGCACATATCTCTGGGTCATGGGAAGGTTCTGGTGGGCGGCTGTCATTGTCTCCCCCAAAACAAGAGGGGTGTGTGTATGCATGTTTGGGAGGAATGAAAGTGAGGAGATTTGGGTGACACATACTCTGGCTTAAATTTTCATAAAATTACCAATTTAAATTGAAATGTAATTATCCTAACTGGCATCTTTTTGGCAGCAGCTTAAAAAAAAAATCCCTCGGCTTTACTGTACCAAGCAAAAGCCCAGAGGAGTCCTGACACTGGCCTTTAATCAAAAGCTGAAAAGACACAAAAGCTTTCAGATAATCTATGCCAAGCTATCTTGGACAGCACGGAATTGCCTGGAGCACCCTTCTGGTGGCATTTAAAACACCTGGTGCCCTTAGAAAAAAAATACATCTGCGTCTGCAATTTCTCCTTCTGTAATTCCCTTCAAATCTCTCTATCTCAACCCATTCTCCTGTCTTTATAAGTAGGGATGCTACAGTGACAGTAAAATAAAGCAATTTTATTTACCGAGAGAATGACACTTGTCATTGGCTATGCCTGGAGGTGACAGACTCAGGTGCCCATCTGCACAAACATTTCCTCACTGTTTATTTCATGTGGTTTAATATAATTAAACTATCATTGTGCTCATTGATTCAGCTCAAATTTTAATTTGATAATTGGGGAAAAGGTGTGCATTTGAAATGGAGGCAATTAATTGACACTCTAAATGCAGTGGAACAGAAATAATTTAAGTTACACCATACTTAGTGGTGACTTATACTGTTGTGTTTATGCAGATTCTTTTATGTAGCTCCTGTCATTAATGGACAGAGGTAAATAACGCTACTCGGCCTAAGTCCTTTCGAAACAGGCCGTCTAATTCTGCAGTTGGGACAAATTTTTGCCGCCACAAACAGTCCCATTCATTTTGTAGTCATTGGCTTTTCTAAAATAAAGACATTCTAACTTGAACAACAATCTAGTCATTCATAACTAGTCTCACATATATGCAACATAATTATGCAGATTGTCACATAATTTTGTCAATAGATAGCCTGATCCTCACTGGAACAAACATCTTGCACAAAGAAATAATGAGAATGACAAAGACACAATTTCTCAACTTATAATACCTATCTTTCCCATGATTTGAATAAAAGGAAGGGAAACAACTGGTTATTTATTTAATTTTTATCCAATACCAGTTTTACTTTAATTTGCTTCAGGGGAATTTATATATTTTGATGAACTTACTGAAACTTAAGAAGGAAACATATTTATGGATAAAGCAAATTTTTTTGTGTTAATTATCTTCCATCTGGAAACAAATATGCTTTCATATTTTTTAAGAATCAAGAACAAAAGCTAGTTTGTTTTAACAACTTACAAAATCTTCCTCATTTTCACTGGAGCTCTTTTATTCACAGAGCCTGAATAAATACTTTTAATCAAAACTGAAGCAAGTTCAATTTTGCAAAATGCTAACCACCACAAATTATACCTGTAGTAAATAATGTTATTTAATAAGAATTATTAGTTGTTTCTACATATGCCCTGAGACGATTTGTTCTTAATATAAAGGATTGGAGCAGCCGCTCTGCCTTTTAGATGAAAGCTTATGCTCTTGCTTCAATCTATTATTTAATATTTTTAATATTCAGTGTAACCATGGATGGACCTAGGAAAGTTTTGGCAGGTCATTTCAGTTAAGCAACCACACTCTTTTTATTAAAGCTGGAAACCTCATTAAAATAGGCTCTGTGAAGATTTTGTAAACTCTAGCTTCAAATCAAGGTTGGCAATAAATGCTCCAAAAAATCTTTTTATATACATGTGGTTCTTTTGGCACTTGAAAGTTTCTGAAAGCAAGAAATGTTAAAAAGCGGAAAAAGGAAGAAACAAAGAAAACAAACAAGTAACACATGAAATGCACACACATAACACACATACTTGTGTACATTAAGTGTCGGTGATGGGTGACTCCCAAACAAATCTATTTCTATATCTTGTTTTTTTTTTTATTATCTATTTTCAGACAAAATTCTCTGAAAATATCTTTGCTATATCAGCTAATATAATAGTTATAAAGAAAGGAAGACACTACCTTAAACATAACCTTTGGCCGTAACCAAGCCCAATTGAAGTCTTCTGAAAGACCAGAGAGTTTTAAGGCTGCGAGGGAGCTGATAGATAACTGATCTGATAACTAACTCAGTAACAGCAACAGATTATGGTCCAGAGATTAAAGACTGTAAACTCAACAACTGGTTTGTGATGGGACCAGGGTCATAACACAGATCTTCTCCAGACTCCCAGAGGAATGCTTATTCTGTGTGACGTTGTTCATAATTTCAATATTCCTGCTTGAAATGTTTTCAATTTGACACTGTCTGACATCTAGATGAGTAGTAGATCCACTCATGATTAGGACAATTTTTATTATTTTATTTATTTACTTATGTGCAGAAAAACCAAATTTCACAAATCTGCTTCCTAAAATATCCTAATTTTCATTAACCCCTTAAACATAAAGAACATTGATACAGTGGTGCAAATATTCTTTAAAATTTGAATTCAACAGTAATCCTTTTTCCTAATCTATGTTGTTTGTTCACTAAAGAAAGATTCTTCTCTTTTTCTCCAGAATTTTCTTCCCAGGATTGAGAACATTTTTTGAAAGTTTATTAATCACATAGAAATACTATTTAGGTAGGTGAAGATATTAAATCCTTAACTCACAAATAATAGCTAGGTAATTAATAGGTAATTTTCCTTTGGTTCAGGCTCAGTATCTCATTAAAATAATTCTTCTTTTTAAAAATGGAGTATCAAGTCAAGTGATCAATATGTTCTGTTAATGCTAATTTAAGTGGCAAAGGCCGTTGCTCATGAAGGAAACCCCAAATTCCTCAATTTGATTTTAGTTCAGCTCAACAGAGCTAGTATCTAGCTCTGGTCTGGGTTTTTAGGAAAAAAAAATATGATAAGAGTTCCTCATCCCAGATGAGTTGAGCAATTTATGTATATACACAAAATCTGCCACAACATTCAAGAAAGGTACAAGATAGATATAAAAGGGGTTATATGTGCAATACCTATTGTTATGGGTATTAAACTGATGCTATATTCTTATCTGTGGAATAACTCCATATGTTTTGCATTACAATTTTTTTTTTCAGTCTATCAAAATAAGTTGTGTGAGGAATGTGGCTTCTGGGTCTGTTAAATAAATACTTTTTCTGGAACCACTATTTGCCAAGGACACTATCAGTTGAAAATAAAGTAGTGAGTTTATGCGAGGAACCTACAGCCTACAGTTTTAACTGTGATAGGGTGAAAAACTAAGAGCTGTGTCACTTATCTGGTGTGGGGCTAATTGAGGAAGGTATTTTTGAGTTATGAGAATATTTGGAAATGAGTTGAGGAGTAGATAGAAATGAGTTAATATAAATTCAGTGTCTAGATCAAGACATAAAGTTATCAGACAAGTCACAAATTACCTGTGGATAGCAGTAATTGTTGCATGTTACCTACTGTTACGGTATTTCTCAATTTGGGGGATGTTTTTCTAAAACTGGAACACGTGGCGGTTTCTCAGAAACCCTAACCTTATTTACCAAATTATTTCTTCCCTTTAGTAAAAAAGTAAAATTGACACACTCAGCAAATTGCGATCCTAATTTTCAGTGTTATAAATAACCCGAACGTAAGTTGGAAGAACTCACTGTGGCCACTAGAAGATAACTGGCACTCATGGAAACATTCCCCTAATTTTCAAAACCTTGACATTAAAACAGCAGCTTCTACTTAGTTACCCTATCTTCTCCTCTCTCTGCGTATTAACATTGGCCTGCTGTTTTACAGGCTTTCCAAGTGTGCAGGAAATTTGGCTGAATTTGCAGTTTTGTTTTAATATATTCCTGGAAATTTTATCTTCAGCAGTTCCGTGTGCTTTCAGCGAGTGGCTACAATGGACGCAGGTTTTCTAAGTCCGACGAGGTCCTCATGCCTAACACCATCGGCTGCAAGAAAACTCACGCAGCGGCAGGTTCTGTTGGCCTCCGAGAAACGGCCGGTGTGTCAGCTCGCCATCTTCCCGCCACTTTTTTACATGAGTTTCATTGTAATAAAATCAGGGAGGAGATCTCAGGGCCATGCAGCTACTCATGCCACTTTGGAAAGCCTTAATCATTGCACTAGCAGGTTCGAGGCCTTATTAAAGCAAGAGAAGCAATGTGTGCAGGACTCCTTTTCTAAAGCGTTGCCCGTGGCAAAGACAGACGCCTCTGGAACGCATCACACGGAGAGCAGGGGAACTCCTCTAATCAAGTGTTTGTCCTTGTACCGGCATTTCTGTCATTCCCAGAATAGGTTTACATGTAGTCTCAAGGATGGCTTATCACTCTGAATGCGAGGGGAGCTCTCACTCTGCAGGCTGCAAGCTGCAAGCTGCGTTTAGGTATCGGGAGTGCTTCGCTCTAATTTCTGTGTTCAGTATCCAGTTCAGAGTTGATGTGGCTTTCTGCAATACTGAAAGATGAGAGCCATCCATGCCTCAAGTCCTCACAAGAAACTTATAGGACAATGTCCAGGCCGACAAGGTCGGCCCTCGCGCTCAGGGATCGGCAACCTTCCTCTAACCCAGCTCCCCAGCCCGGGGCCACCTACCCAACAGCATCAGGCTGCTTAGAATATGGGCTTGTTTCCAGGTGCGAAGGATAGCACCCAAAGTTCCCACTTGAGTTGAAAGTCTGAAAAGCTGAAACCGGTCTGCAATTTAAATTTTATTCCCAAACAGTTTAGATTTAGTATGCTTTAGACCGAGAGGCTGAGCACCCAGAGATGAAAGCTATTGTTTTATGTGTTAATAAGTATAAGAATGGGTTTTCTGTAGCTAATAACACTCCTCTGAATCACTGCCTTATTTACAGTGGAAGAATGTCATAGATATCATATTTCATCAGCAGTGATGGCTTGAATATGTTCCGTGAATAATTACAGTATCTTTTCATCTCCCTTTTGTTATAGGAAACCTTTATAGTAAAGGCTTCTAAAATATGCAGTGGGAGTGTGTAATCCAAGTATCAAGTCTAACGAGAAATTGTTTTGGCAAGTTCAGAACCCTCTCAAAATTCATGGGTTTGGAGTTTCATATCTAATTGGAACCTTTTAATGTTGGAATAGGTTTGCTCTTAGGAAAACAGTGTAAAGCTTTTAAGCAAGGGGGAAAAATCTTTAAGAAATACTCAGCAGGATTCTGTGACATTCAAATTGTGTTTATTTAAAAACAGAAACTCCTGTGTTCTGGTGTCTTAACATAAAGAGAATCAAAAATGGGAATTAAACCCACGTCTACAAGCATTACGAGGCGCTGAAAAATTGCTTGTGCAAAAGACTTTGTGAGTTGCTCTTGAGCCAAACAATTGAAAAATATCTTGAGAGTGTCAGAGATGTAATGGGGGATTCAATATGTTGCCATTTGCCAGAAATCTCAGAGTACGTGCTAGCTAGTAAAGACCTAACTCACATTGTCACTCTCCTAACATTAACTTACACCATCTTAAGATCACTTAGTGATGCATTCCTAGGTTTTCCAGGGAGGAGAACATCCTTCTTCCCTTTTTTAAAAATGTTTTCTAGCCCTCACTTTTGAACTTTCATCTCTGCAGCAAGGCAGGCACATTGATCATACCAAGTAGTCAAACAGTCTCTGTATGTTCAGTGCAAATGACTCCCATATGGTTTCACCTTAGTGAGAATGTTCTGTGTATTGAGTATAAAGAATCCTTTGTAAACATGAATCTTAGAAAGAAGTTGTCAGTGTAAAGTATCATAATGTACAGGTAAACCTAGCTCCAGAAACATTACCTCTTGTCAGTAACAAGCAAAACACTTTGGCAGCATCTATCAAATTGGGTTTTTGGAAAACTAGATCTCAAAGATGGAAAGAATTAGAAAAAAAGTTTGGGGTGGGGAGGCTCCCTGGTTATGCCCATTCTGGGGCTTCCTGTTTTCATTTTGATAAAGTTTAACTTATCATATAAAAAAGTGGTTCAAGCATTTTGCATTCTATCAAAGATAGGTTTCCCTATGTCAAGGACACAAAGACTTTCTTCCCGTATTTCTTTTAGAAGTTTTCTAGTTTTGATATTTAGGTCTAGAAATGTTTTCGGGTTAAGTGTTGTATATGGTTTTAGGTAAAGATCAATGTTTATTTGTTTTCCCATGTAAATACCCAGTTGTTGCAACATTATTTTGGAGAAGGCATTTCTTTTCCCCAATGAAAGGCCCTTTTACTTAAAAAAAAAATCATTTTGCCCATTATGTTTGGATCTATTTCTAGACTCTACTCTCTTCTATTTATCTATATGTCTATTTTTTCTGCGCTACTACATTCTCTCAATTACTGTATATTTATAGAAAGTCGTGAAATCAGAACATTTAAGTTCTCCAATTTTTTTCTGTCGCTTCAAAAATTGCTTTGGCTATTCTTGTTCATTTGCATTTCCATAAAAATTTTAGAATCAGCTTGTCAACTTCTGCGAAAACATGCTGGGATTTTGATTGGGATTGCATTGAAATTATAAATTTGGTGAAAACAGATTTCTTAACAATACATACATAACCACATATAATTAGCAAAATCACAATATTAACATTGGTAAGATACTATCAGCTAATTTACAGAGCTTCTTCAAATTTGATCAACTTTTGCACTGATGTTCTCTTTCTGGACCACGATGCAATCCAGGGACACACGTTGCAGTTAGTTTTCATGTCTCCTTAGTCTCTTTTATTCTGGAAGAAACCTCAGTCTTTGTCATTCATGCCCTTGACACATTTGAAGAGTACTGTTATTTTGTAGACTACCTCCCAATTTTTGTTTGTTTGATGTTTCCTCATGATTATATTCAGGTCATTCATTTCCAGAAAGAAAACCATAGAAGTGATGCTGCACTCTCCTCAGTGTATCGGTATCATGTTAAGAGGTAGACATTGTCACTGGGTCTTATTAATGGTGATATTCACCCTATCTCTTGGTGGAAGAGGTATCTGCCATTTTCTCCACTATAAAGTTACTTTTTTTCCCTTTTAAATTAATAAGTATGTTGTACGGGATATTATTTCTTCAAATTGGATGCATTCTAATATGTTTTCAAACTTACTGACCCTTTTATCTCTATTTCTCTTAAGCCTATCCAGTGGATTTTCTGTTTCAAGTGTTAACATTTTCAGTTCTAAAATTCCTAATTTTCAATATTTGCAGAGATGCCTTATGTTTTCATTCATTACAAGTGTAATTTTCTTTATGTCATTGAGCATAATTATAACTGCTTCTTTAAAGAACTTGTCTTAATAATTCCAACATCTGCTAACCTTAGGGTTGGCATCTGTTTAAAGTCTTTTCCCTTGAGACTGGATCACATTTTCCTGGCTATTTATGTGTGAATAATACTGGACTGTATCCCAAACATTCAGAATATTAGGTTGGGGAGAATCTGGATTCTGTTATATTGCTCCAAGAAGTGTTGATGCCTTTGTTTTTGCAGGCAATTAGCGTGGTAAGACTCAAAGTGCAAACAGGCATGTCTGTGGTGGGCAGCAGCTTAGATCTCAGATCAGTTCCTTAAACCATAGCTCTGAGCTGCTTTCCATTTGTCCCCTTCAATATGTGGTTTAGTGGTCAGCCAGAGACTTGGGTTGAGGTTAAGCACAGAAATTGGGATCCTCTTTCTCTGGCTCTCTCCTTTCTGTTCTCCTCTTCCTCGCTGGTAACTCCAGTTGTCCTGTGCCTCTTGCCTTACTTCTTTCAGCCGGTATGCCAGGGGGCTTTCTATCCATATTTGAACTATCCCTACACCACACCATTCCCACTGGGACTGAGGCTTCCCTTAGAACAAAATTGCAAAAAACCTGAGGGGCTCAAACTGTCTAAGTGCTTTCCCCGTTGTGGCTCTGCTTCAGAATCTGCCTATCATACTTCAGTCTCCAGGACCTCAGGTAGTTAGGTTTATAATTTTTCAAGTTTATCCAGTTCTTTCTAGGATGGCTTTGTTGGGTGATCATTTCTCCATTAACAGGAGGACTTAAGAAATGTTTGGAAACTAGATTTTGAATGGCAAAACGGTGTTGTCCTAAACATTATAGTGAATATAAAGAATAAAGTACTTGAGAAGGAGACTCTTAGATAAAACTTCACTTAATGTGATATAGTAGACTCCTTTGGGTATTGCCCAGCTTATCATGAAGCACTTAATTACTCTCACCTACTTCAGACCTCCTCCTTTTAGTAGGTAGCAGCCATATTTATACAATGTCATCTTGAGTATCTGGCCAGAATTAATTGAAAAATGATTGGACACCCCACTCTGGGACCAAGTCATGTTTCCTTGAGAATTAGGAATTAGGATCCAGGGAGTTCATCTCTCCAATATGGCTTGAGATGTACCACATGTACTTGTGTCTCTGCTGCTCTTCTGCCATTATATGACTTGAATAGGAGGGAAAAAAAGGGTGCCCAAAAAGGGAGACAAAAAGGCACAGAGAGAAGCAGAATGAAGAGATAGTGAGAGGATGGTCCCAGGGGCTAATAATCTTCTAGTGCTCCTTCCAGTCCTACCTGACATCTGGCTGCATTATTATTATTATTTTAATTACTATTACAGATCCCTATATCCTAATACAGGGATTTTTCCTTAAGCTTTCCATACACTTTCCATATTACAGGCATTGTGAGAAGGTTTACATAGCTATAGTGATGAGTATACACAGAAAAGCTGTGTCAGGGACATTAAGTTGGAAAGAAACAAGCTAACATTTCTTAGTACTTAAAGGGAGATGATTTTTAAATCATTTGTTAAAATCACTACATCCTGTTCATTTGGGTGTAACCAAAAGAAAATAGAAGCTATATACTATATATATATACACACATGTGCTGTGGATTTTTTCCCCCCTTATTTAAGTAAATGCTAAATAAGATAACGTTGTTAATTATAAACTTTGTAAGTGCAGTATTTGTGTCCTGTCCTGGTGCTCATTCCCTTCCTTTGGGTCAATCCCATTACTATAATTAAGTTTCTGCTTAATCAATTTTATTTCTGTACTTAATAAAAAGAGGCAATTTTTCTAGATGTCCTGTTTTTCCAATTATATAACCACTAAGAAATCAATTGCTGAACAAAAGTTAAAGTAATATGATTTGAACATGAATTACTCTCTAACAGAAGGACATAATGAGCCAGATGAAAAATCAGAACCTGTCTTCCCATCCCCCCAAATAAATAAATAAATCTCAGCAAAAGCAAATCTTGGGATCCTTTGGATTTGTCAAACATTTCATGGATCTTCCAAAACATTTTGGCAGGATAATTCCCTAAAGTGATTCATTATCCATCAATTCATATTTCAATGTCACTTAATATTTGTTGAATATTCACAACATGCTAGCATTGCACAGCTGCTGAGAACATGATTCTCCGTCTTTCAACCTCACACTGCGTGTTTTTTTAAAGATGAAAACAATAACATATTTTAAAATTTGTCAAGAAGATAAGAGAAAATTGGTCTAAAAACAAATCAGTATACATACCCTTCAAGAATTAATCTCATACCCACATTAGGAAGGTTATCATTGGTTCTGAAAGCACAAAAATATGCTCCTTATATCCATTTATATATATTTATATATTTCTTATTTTAGTTATATATATATATACACATTTATATGTATCTAGCAAATTTTATTCAATTTTGATATGACTTTTCTCTATCTATGTATACTTTGTTTATTTTTTTTAAGGTTATTTATTTCAGAGAGAAAGAGAGAGTGAGCACATGCGTAGCATGCTCCTGAGCATGAGCAGGGGGCGGGGCAGGTGGTGAGGGGCAGAGGGAGAGGGAGAAGCAGACTCCCCACTGAGCAGGGAGCCCAATGTGGGGCTCGATCCCAGGACCCTAAGATCATGACCTGAGCCGAAGGCAGATGCTTAACCGACTGAGCCACCCAGGTATCCCTGTATCTATGTATACTTTAATTCTGTATTACTTCAATAAAAATTTGTTTTATCCACAATGTAATTTTTATCCATAACCTAATTTCTAAATCTCTATTGAGATATATGGATATTTCCGTTTCTTAACAAATACTGAAATTTCCTTTTACCTGTTCCTTATTTGTATTTGCTTTCTAATTTGAAAATTATCACATATATACTTGTATATTTTTTTGGTTCCCATAAGAAAAAGCTCTAATCTCCATTTGCCCCATAAATCAACAAGCTTCACTCCCTTACTTCATTCAAGTATCTACTTAGAAAGGCCTTTCAGGTCACGCTATCAAAAATAACATATACACAGCTCCTGATGTAGTTTTTCTTAATCTTCTGATGGATTCTAAAATGTTTCAATTAAGATAAGATACAAAAAAAGAGTGCTTTTTTAAGTGCTCATATAAAATCTCTTGATTTGAATAAATGTGAATTTTTGTTACATTTCCTTAACCTAAGGAATAATAAGGGTTAGATATTATTAGCTATTATATGGTGTCATAACTGTTATTTTTTTCATAGTAAAAGTAGAGATACATAAAGAACATGAAACTCTACAAGAAGTCTAAGAGGTTGGCTTTGGAAAAAATAATTAAATTTATTTATCGTAGTGATTTCATGAAATAAACTGAGTTAGTATGGCTCTAGAACCTCCCATTTACTATCATTTTTACTCCAGAATAACAGGCTGCTTCTCCCTCCCCCCTGCGCACCCAGATAAGAGGAAATTACCCTGTGGCATCTGTTTTTTCTCCTTTTGTTTCTTTCAAATAAAATATTGTTTATTTCAGTCCAAAGTTTCCTTAAAATGTTGTATTTGCCAGTTTGCTTTACATTGCCTAGTATATTTTAAACTAACATTAAAAGGAAAAAATAGTGATGAGCATTATAATTATTTATTAATAGCCCAAACAACTACCTGACTTTTTATTTTGTTCTTGCTTAGAATTTCTTTTCATATTTCAAAGAGGAAGAGTGTAGAAAATAAGCTGTTTAGTTGAAGCTGGGTTTGTTTTCTGGAACTAGGGATATAAATCATATTAGCTGGAAGCTTAGAAAACAGATTTTCACTCTGTTTTCCTCAAAGGAATATAGAGGAATAATAAAAGGTTATAATGATATCAACACATTTTTGTTTTTCTGAGAACAGAGTACTATGCCCCAGTAGCCTTTTTTTTGCTGATAGGAACATGTTAAGGTGATGGTGGTTTTGTTGTTATCTACACAGATATCTGCTTATTTTTTCTATTAATTTCTTGACCTGAAAAGTTTATATGATAAGTGATAATTTGACTACAGATAAATATTTCTGCTGTATACTCTCATAGCATCTTATGCATATCCCTATCTCAGCACATTCTTTGTTGAAATTGCATTGATCTCTTTATAGATTTCTTCCTCATTAGACCATGTGCTCCTAGAGGGCAAAGTTCATGGTCACATAGTTTTCACACCAAGCATAACAACAGAATCTGTATTGTTGAGTCACTGAAACAGCCAGCTGGATGAGGCTTACATCCTTCCCCCAGGTATCTACTTAATAAGTGGGTACAGTTAAATGTTAAGTTTTATCCCAGAAGTTTAACCAATATTTAAGTTACTCCAAGTTTGCAAGCATAGCCAACCATTTATGTCTCTTGCATCTGAACTCTCATCACTTCATTATAATAGATTAGAACTCATGTCCCAACTACCTCCCTCTGATAAAATAACCTTATGACCTTAGAAACCATCATCTTTTATAGATGATGATGATGATGATGATGATAAAATTACCTCACTCTGTATCTCATTTTGTTTTTTAAAAATCACATGTAGTTGGCTTTGCAAAATTAAGCAGGGTAATTTTACCTGTGATTATAGCAAAGGCTCAAAAACAGAAGTTCAATATTAAATCTATTAAGAACTACTGTTTATTGAGTGCCTAAGTGATACGGACTTCTATATTTTAACCTCATAATAACCCGTTTGAGTAGGTATTAGCATTCCCATTATTCTAACTATGTAGTTGGAAACCAGGACTCAGAGAGGTGCAATACATTGTCTACATTTCCTAGGTTGTACATCCAAAAAATGTCGAAGCAGGGATTAAACCCAACTGTTGTTTTTCTTTTCTCAAATTAAAAAGAAAAAATTTAAGGCAATGTCTTAAATCCGTGTTACATGTAATTTAGTTTAGAATCAATGACATATTCACAAAACCATCACATAAATCAGCAATAGTAGTTACTCAAAATTGAAAATAGGAAAATGGGAAACCTCTAAAAAGTGAATTTTGACAGTGTCAGAGGCAAATACTTTTTCCAGCCTTTATTGTCATTATTAGTACATAAACCAAAACTGTTGCCTCACATGTCACTCATACGTTTCATTGTGGGGTTCTTTAGAGATAGTCGCATCTATGATTTCATGCGCATCTTTGACTGAACTCTTTTCATGAGGCATTCATTTTATAGCCTTCATTCCTGAAAAATACTGTAGCAATCACCTGTATAAAAATAATTTTATGTCCATATAAATATAGAGAGAAAGATAAAATTTCTTTGGGTATGAGTAAAAGAGCACATGAGAAGAATGAACAAAGAGAAACTCTTAAGAGATAAACTTGACCAGCAATTTCTGTGCTCTTTTTAGAGCCACTTTTCTATTGGTGATTGTAAATATATATATATGAAATCAAATTGTCCCTGTGTCATTCCACAGTTTACATGCAGACACTAAATAAGAAAATAGTAGGGTTGATCCAGGATGAAGGTTTTGGCAGGTAGATGTAATAAAGCGATAAAGGTACAGAGAATGAAGGTGATTGGCAAGAATATTTAAGGAAGGAAATAAAGAAGAATAAAGTAAAAGAGAAACTGATATTTAACGAAAAGGATAAATATAAACATAAGAATATAATTATAGTAGAAATAGTTCAAAAAGTAAGCACCTGGAGGAGAGGCGTTCATGAGAGAGCAGGTACTTGAATCTATGATTTTGGAGGTGGAGCATTTTAGGTATGAAAAATTCTAGGTTATAACCTAGGAATGAGTGGCAGAGGGAGTGCTGAGGAGTCAATTACTGGATATAAAGGAAACAAGGAAGCAAGAGGCCTGGTTATTGCTTAGATGATCAGCCACATGGACTTTTGAAATGACCCAAGACGGGAGAACTTGGGCAGAGGAATCATGTCAACCAGGTGCAGAGGTATTCCGTGATGAGAAGTGACTTGGAAGTTGGTAGATGATCGAGATGAGGACCTGAGCCTCAAAGAATGTTAGTGTTAACAAGAGGGTAGGGAACTAACAGTCTGGGAGTCACAATGGGGGATATTGAGCAAATGGCCTCACTTCCGGACCTTGATGTACCTAACTTGTGAAAGAATATGTAGCCTCTATTTGAAAGGGATGCAGGGAGAGTGTTTTCAGGAAATCAAGACTTAGTTAAGATCTACCGAGTTCTAAGATCTACTGAGAATGAATGTGAACATAACCGTCAAGAATGAGGAGCAGATCAGAGGAGCATCACAGACTTGTTCTACCTGACCTCTTTGCTAGGAATGAACAAGCTTCACAGTTATAAAAGTCCCAGGGTCACAAAGTCTATCTTTTTACATTTTGTCTAGTACCTACCAACTTTAGCACCTACCAACTGTCTAGTACCTACCTATCAATGGGGCCTGATAATTCCACACTAGTATTACCTACTAAAGACTTACAAATACTTGATATGAGCCAGTTGCAAAATGCATTTGCATGTGACTGGATGAAAAATAGGGTCTGCAGCAACTAAAAGTATTTCTCCCTGCTTTTCTTGTTCTCCTTTAAAAAATGTACCTCAACCTTCCATGTGGAAAAAAGGGAACAGGAATGACTTTGTAGAGAAACTTTTGAGCAGCAGTAAAGGCCTCCAAAGATGGATTGTGTCTAATACTTTTAATTACAATATAGATGTCAATGACCTTTCAGGAGTGGTAAAATAAAGTACAGATTTTAAATAAAAGCTAGAACTAAAAATTCTTACTGCTTAAAACCTGCATTTAAAAAAAATCTTAACGTGGTTCTTTAGAATGGCTTTACCATTTTACCTTTTCTTCTTTAGACCATAAGTTCTGCTGTATTCTTACCCATCCATTCACTCACACACACTTACCATTAGCTGTCAATCAATGTAATAAAGTAACATCAAAGAAATACATTTCCACATGGGATCAGTGATTTTCCCATGTAAGCCTGTCAGCAAAAAATAAAGTCAGTTTCTTTTTAGAGTCAGTTATTCTAAAGAAACCAGAAGCATTGTGAATGACAGTAAGTCATCTTTAATGATTAACAGAGAGGCTAAACTTTTGGCTCACTGGTTGCTTGTATAATCTACACTTGCTGTCGTCATAAAGTCTAGTCTAGGTTGCCTTAAGAATTGCCTAACTCACTGGTTAGGTAAATTTTGCTGTTATAAATTATAGATACAATGGAAAACTATATAGGCATTTTAATGAGACAGATATTTATCTAATGACTAGAAAGATACTCATGATATGATGTCTTAGGTTAGGTTCCCAGGAAACATACTCTGAGAAGGAGAGACGTGTACAGAATGTTTACTGGGGAGTGAGGAAGTGGGAAGGGAAGGGTTAGGGAGAAGGAGAATCTGACTTGCAATGGGATTATAACTGAAACCTTAATTGATATTACCGAAAACTTTGACCTGAGATGGTCCTTCAGAGGTACACCAAAATGGGGCAAAGTGGGGAGGAGGATTGTATTTCTGCAAAGTATTTCTGCCCTCAGCTACAGGAAGTTCCTGTAGCTGAGGGCAGTTCCTAGTGTGAAGTAGAGCTAAAACTATCAGCAGCTGTCATCCCCAGCTTTTATTTGGCCCTGATGATCTGGGTGATATACCATACCATACCATCCACTGCAGTCATCTTGCATTGCTCAAAATTGGCTTAGTTTTATTTTTGTTTTTGTTTTTAAGATGTAAGAAAGAGAGAGCGCGCACAAGCAGAGGGAGTGGCAGGCAGAGGGAGAAGCAGACTCCCTGCTGAGCAAGGAGCCCGATGTGGGACTCGATTCCAGGACCCCGGGATCATGACCTGAGCCGAAGGCAGCCGCTTAACCGACTGAGCCACCCAGGCGTCCCAAATCAGCTTAGTTTTTATGGCAAGTTCACCCCATTTGGGATATACTTCTTGCAGATTATGGATGGTCAAATTTCCTAGGAAAAGTTACAAAAGAAAAGTTAGTTGGATGAGTTACAGCCCTCAGTGAAGCTGTTGAACGAGAGTTCATAACTGATAATCATCATACCCACTTCAAGAATCCATTCTCTATTGCCTTCACTCTGGGCTAACATGTCTGTGATAGAGGTGTCTTACCTGGAGGGGTGGCCCAGACCTGTAGTCATGAGCCATCTGAACCACTGGTTACCAAATGCTTTTTATACTGTGATTCTTTTTTTGTGCCTTTAACATTAAAACTGGCCTGGAAGCACCCAGAAGACCTAACTCCTCCTGATTGTTAGCGTTAATTCTTCCCACTAGGATGGTGACGCCTCTTTCTGTCTGCTGGTCTCTTAGAGCAAGGAGCACAAACTAACTGTATGGCAGCCATAGCATAAGGTTGGTTGAGACTCTTATTGTGTTCCATGTATGGGGACCTCTGGATGTGCAGAGTTTACATTTGCAAAGATGGCAGGAAAAATTTCTCAAATGGGTCAGTGGGAATGATGTGAAACAGTTCCACTTCTGCTTCTACTTGGCTTCTACACTTCTGTATTTTACTTACTAGAGACACAGCACCATATTGTGATCATTGATTTAAGTTGTATTTCGCAACTTGGTAGATGGCATTTTATCTTCTTAGGTTATCATCTCTATGCCAGCGCCTTACCTGTGTGTGTGTGTGTGTGTGTTTGTGTGTTTGTGTGTTTGTGTATGTGTGTGTGTGTGTGTTTCCCAGCTTTACTGAGATATAATTGACATATAACATGTAAAATTAAGGTATATAGTCTGATAATTTGATACACATATATGTTGCCAAATGCTTATCACAATAGTTACTTAACATATCTTTCACCTCACATAATTACTGTTTTGTTGCTATTGCTATGGTGAGAACATTAAAGCTCCATACTCATAGCAAATTTCAAATATACAACATAGTATTGTCAGCTGTAGTCACCATGCTGTAAGTAGACCCCCCGAACTCAATTAGCTTGTAACTGAAAGTTTGTACCCTTTGACCAATTTCTCTCCATTCTCCTCACCCCTTAGCTTCTGACAACCACATTCTACTCTCTGTTTCTATGAGTTTGATGTTTTTAGATTCCATACATAAGTGATATATATTTGTCTTCTTCTGTCTGACTGATTTAACTTAGCATAATGCCGTAAGTTCCGTCCATGTTGCTGCACATGGCAGGATTTTCTTCCTTTTTACAGCTGAATAATATTCTAAGTACCTGACTTACGTTTTTCAAATTTATGATGATGTGAAAGCAATACACATTTAGTAGAAACCATACTTCAAATTGTGGATTTTGATCTTTTGGGCTAGTGATATGTGATATGATCCACTCCCAGACAGCCGTGTGATCACAGGGGTAAATGACTGATATGCTTTCAACTATTCTGTACCTACACAACCATTCTGCTTTTCACTTTCAGTACAGCATTTGATAAATTCCATAAGATATTGAATAGTTTATTACAAAATGGGCTTTGTGTTCCATGATTTTGCCCAACTGTAGGTTAATGTAAGTGTTCTAAGCATATTTAAGAAAGGTGAGGCTAAGCTATTTGTTTGGTAGGTTAGGTGTATTCAATACATTTTCAACTTATAATCTTTTCAACTTATGATGGGTTGATTGGGCTACAACCCCATCATAAGCCAAGGAAGATCTATGTGTTTGTGTGATACCTATATTCTACCTTTTCTTTATTGATTCATTCGTCAGTGGACACTTAGATAGTTTCTATATCTTGGCTATTGTGAATAATGCTAAGCTGTGTTTTTAAGAAGCCAACATGCTGAGATACCAGGCTGACAGATTCTGGGTGGTGCAATACATGATATAATAAGTGGATCTCATGGCTGTGTCCATTTACATGCCACTTTTCATTTAAAGTGGTTTCTTTATTCTGAAACCATATTATATAAGATCTCATGTTGGTGGATCCAATATGCTCCAAGTCCTTGCCAATAATGTTAACTGGGACTTTCTTAGGGGAAAAGGCAAATATATATACAAGGAATATTTATCAATACAAGGCAAAATGAATTTTTTTTTCCCCTTTCAGGGTAGTCAACAAGTTTCTTTTGGGTTTCAGAGGACTTAGAGACATTTTCTCTAAGGTAAAAGATAAAAGATTGCCTCTCAAAACCCCTGCCACTCAGAAGCAACACAGTAATTGACAGACCTCTTTGGATTCTGAAGGCAGCAAATTTAACAATTTGGAGTACTCTTTCAACCCATTTAGAAGGTGACATAAAAGCTTGCTGGTATTGAGTGGACTCTAGAGCAAGAAAAGGGGTCTGTAGCAGAAAGATATATATTTGGAATATATAAATTTTTGGAACTTCAGTGTGTAACTGTGGTTACTATTAGAGATCAAGACTGGAGGGCTAAAATAATGGATTTTTTTTTTTTTACTTATTAACCTTTGAACTTTAAAAATAGTCTATTTTTTTAAAGAATCAGTCAAAACAGAATTATTCAAATCCCCAAATTTAGATTGTATCTGTCACTTGGCTACTGGTGCAGCCTCCCCTCACTTAGTTCATCCAAGGCAAAGATATATTTCAGATATCAGGAAAACTTTCATACCAGTTCCCCCAAAGTTTGATCTTTTGATTCTGATTTTTCTTTTTTTTCATTTTGTCAGACATTCTTATTTCCACTCTTTGAGTTTTTTACCCACGGGGATTTTATTTATTTATGAGCTCCTGTGTATTTACTGCATGATTCACTGTCACTGGTTTTCATTTTTCCATCTGAGCTAATCTGTACACGAATATAGGTCATGTGGATTTAACTTCTTTAGCAGCGAGGAGATCGATTGCAATGCCGTCATCTGTGTTTTTCTCCATGGAATTTGTGTATAGTTTGAGTGACTGCACCTGCCCACAGTGGGGGTGAGGGACGTCTTTGCAGGGGCTCTGGGGTTATTACTCATGACTCTCTGCAGGAGGAGGAGGGCTGAGGGGAGTTGTCAAAGCGGCAGGAGAGTGTGTGGCAGCTTTCTGTGGTTGGGGGCTGGCGGAGAATGCACCATCCATTTACAGACCAAAGCCAGATCCTCTAAGTTTAGTACTTATCTCCTTGACCTTGCTGACACCTCATTATTGCATGTTCCCATCTTTAAAAATGATGTGCATTTGATGTCTGTGATATCACTTCCTCCTCTCTTTTCTCTGTTACCTAAACTGTTATTCCCCGTCTTCTGCGCTTCACACTAAGCCCATTAATTTCCCTCTACAGAAAGGTAATACTCTATCCCCCTAACTATCTTGGAAAAGGAAATGCCAAGGCAAAACAGAGCCATAAGCAGAGGAGAAGGAGAATTTGATTGACTTGGAAGGCAGAGAAATATCCCAAACCTCTGAGTTTAACTTTGTATATGTTGTTGGTGTTTCAACGATCATAACGATAATTGATCACTTTGCAAAAATCTTGCAAAGAAGGATTGTAGTAAATTATTGAATCAGGAACTGATTTCGATAACTATTTAGTCTATTTACTTCACAGATGAGAAAGGAGATGTAGCAATATTAACCACACTTCTTATGGCCACGTAGTCCTTCAAGGAAGACGTTTTGTAATCTGGAGCATACATAAAATAGGATTGAAAGCTGGTTTAGCAGTGATAAGGTCAGGCTCTCAGAGCGACCTTTGGTGTCTAGGATACACAGGCCACGGAGGCAGAGACAGTCCAGTGTCCTCGATGGATATATAGGTCAGGAAACCCTTCTCAGTCCATCTTTAGGGCCACAGGCTTATCTGTCCACACTTTTTCTGGAAATTTATGGTCAATAATGACAGTAGGCCTCGTCTTCCCAGATTTAATCCTGATGGTAAAGAAAGCATCCTATACCACACAGAATTTTTCTGACTCTGCATTGGAAAATGCTTGTTATTATTCCGGGTTCCGTCTTTGGAGTGGGAGTGGAGCAGAGAGAGAAAGAGAGAGAAGAGAAAAAAAAAGACCCTTGGTTCATGGGCAGCTCATTCTCAGGATGTTCCCATAAAGAAGTTATGTGAAAATTGTCCAAAGGACTTTTTCAAACTACATATAATTTGCTCAGAGTTGAGCTCTATTGTCCTCCAATAAGGTTTCTCAACTCTGGCTATGTATTAGACTAATCCAGAGAGTTCTAAAAGAACACCTATGGACAGGCCCCACCCCAGACAAATTAAATCAGACGCCCTCAGGATGAGATCTAGACATCAGTATTAAATATCAAAGAGATCTCATGTAACTGGAGTTGAGAACTTGAGAACCCCTTCCTGGAGCAATATGTGTCTAATGCCCCTGCTATCCCATGAAAATCCCAGCCATTTTGAGCCATGATTACTAATTGAAGAAAGCTGAAGCAGAAGAAAATCTGAGAACTGTCACTCTCTCTGTTTCGTTAAGGATGGGGCAAGAGCCTGACTTGGGGCCAACACGATGATGACCCCGAAATGGAATTAAAAATAGAATTTACCTCATTATCACTATTACTGCAAAGCAATATTAATGAGTAATTATCTCTGTCACATTTGTCAGAAATAAAAGAAGTATTTTGCCATTTTATTTTAATAGCTAGATTTATTTTTGTGAAAGAGTGGTATCTTTACAAGCAAAAATTTTAGTTTCTTGAAGTCAATATCACTATTGACATTAAGTGATATATGTGAAACATTGCAATGAATTTAAAGAAACAGGGAAGCTAGGCCATTTTTAAATTTATACAAAATGGGAAATCCACACAGTTCAAATTTATAGTTGCATATAAAAATAAGATCATTTAAAATTTACCTCTTTATGTTATTTTGAAGCACCTCATAATGGAGAGAAACTACTTTGTGTAAAGAAGAAAATGTACAAACAGGTGCTAATAACTGTTAGAGTAGATTGCTTAGATGAGGTTTGTCCTTATAAATATTTTCTAAAAACGTAAAGTTGAAAAATATGTTTCTAAAATTTAAAATAGAAAATTATCAAGAATTAAAAATTATGTATTCTGGATGTCCCTTTATGTTTCTATTTTTTAAAGCAGGATTTGGCATTCTCTCTCTTACGTGATCCCATATATATCAGAGGTTCAAAACTGGGGACAGTTCTGTGCTCTCCCCAGCAGACATTTGGCAATATCTGGAGACAGTTTTGATCGTCGCACCTGAGGGAAGATGGAGCTACCGACATTTTGTAGGTAGAAGCCACACGGGCTGCTAAATATCCCCCAGTGTGGGCAGCCTCCCAAAGAGACAATGATCTGGCCAAAGTATCAATAGCACTGAGGCTTAATTGTCTTAAACTAACTTGTTGGGGCGCCTGGGTGGCTCAGTCGGTTAAGCGTCTGCCTTCAGCTCAGGTCATGATCCCAGGATCCTGGGATTGAGCCCCACATCGAGTCCAGCATGTTTCTTTCTCTCTCTGTCAAATAAATAATTAAAATCTTTGAAAAAAATTAAACTAAATTGTTAAAAGCTTCATATTTTCTTTAAAGAACCAATAAATTTTTGATATTTCAATCAATAATGTAATTTAATAACTATTTATAAATGTCAAAGTATCAACTTGAATCTCTAAAATAAGGCCTATACCTTGTGGAAAGTAAAACAGAAATATATAAAATATCTCCTACAATGTCCATATCTTATTTGTTCTTGTCATAAGGCACCTACGTAATCCCTCTTCATTGGTAGAAAAGAGCATGTGCACATACTGTGTGATGACTGCTGTGAATGAGCTTGCTCAACAGGCGTTCCAAAGCCCAACCCCCTTTTAGCGTATGAAACAAACAGAAACAAACAACAAACTACAGTTCCTAGACAGGATTTATAGTCTTATAGTTCCAGATGTGATTTTATATATATCACTATATATATATATATATATATATATGTATATATATATAGTTCTAGATGTAACTTGTATATGTATAGTTATATCTATGTATGTATATTTCTACATGTGATGTATATAGTCCTTTGATTAGATGAACTAGGACAAAGTTTTATTTCCAACTAAGTCATGTGGCTAGGGAGTCAGGGTACCAGGAATCCATTTTCTGGTGCAGATATTGGCAGATGCAGTGTGGTCCTGGAGCTGGCAGATGCTGTAGCAACATCCTCCAGATTTCATATGCAGTTTCCTGCTCTTAGGGCTTCTGGATTGTGGCAGGGACAGCAGCTCCCTTAATAATCTGATTCTGCAATGTAGCTTTCTGCATGATTCCTGAAAACTCCATCCAGAGTTGAGGTCTTCAGCCCTCCTAATGATCCTGTGTGGCATTTAATGTTATATCCCTTCTGGTGATACTGGCTAAAGTAGATTCTTTTCTCTGCAACTGAACACTGACTGATACAGACATAACAAAAAGACAGCGTGGGGAAGAAAAACTCACTTGATGTGCCCACAGAGAACCAATTTTTGACTCTTCGACCTTGGAACCTCATTCTCAGCCTTGAAATGATGGCTGTGGGAAGAACATGGCACATTACCATTATTTATATTATCTCACATAAATTACAAACACAAGTTGCTACTTTGCTTTATGTTTTTATTCTCTAGTTTTTTTTTTTTTTAAATTTATTCAGAAACCAGCTGGCCTCACCTCACATCCAAAAGAAGTGAAATTCTTTCAGTGGTTCAAGAAAAGTTTATGGAGAACAGAAAATCCCATTTGTTATATTGTGAGAGAGTATAATGCAAATAAGGCAACCCAGGTTTTTGTATTTGAATATTAAATTGCATTAATATATGATATAGTAGTGACAGTTATGTGCTTAGAAAAAAGACTCTAAAATGCTATTCTGTCTTCATAATTCTGAAAAAAGGTAATTATGGAATGATGATCTGGAATGTTTATCTACAAAATATTTTCCTTGCTTTTATAAAATTGAGTGTTATAATTTTTCCAAATGTATCTATTTTTTTATTTTTAAAAATTCAACACAATTTCTCCTTCTTTCCTTCTCTCTTTATTATCTCTTTCCTTCACAGTCATTTTTAGCTTTGGGATCCTCTCTTATTTTCTGTCCTTATTTTACTAAGTTATCTAATTAGTCAATACATGTTTGCTGAGCACCTGCTGCCTGCTGAGTGCTGCGCTAAGTTCTGGGAATAAAGAAGTAACTCTCTACTTCTCTATAGCTCTCAGGAGAGTGGGTATGGGTGATAAAAGAAAAGTAAGCACCAAAACAAATGTGAAATTGTATTTTGTGCTATTTATGATGAGCACTGTGAGGGAAAAGAACTAGAGTTACAAGAAAGGATAGCAGGCTAATTTAGACTGAGTCAGTGGAGAGCAGTTTGAGGAAGTGATATTTGAGTTAAGGACTCAAGCATCAAAAGGAATTATCCAGGTTAAAATGCAATAAACTGGATTTCAGAGCAATACTAAAAAGGCAGTGGAGGTAAAAATGGCTTAAAAATCATGTGAAAGAGTCAGGTGGAGGCCAGGAGATGCAAAGATTTGTAGATCCAGTAAAGAGTTTGGATTTTAGCTTAAGTGTAAAAGAAAACCAATGAAGGGTTTTTGGGGGGTGGTGGTGGTGAGACATCATATTGACATGTTGAAAGATGATGGGTTAATGTGTGACAATGGACTGGATGGTGGAAGAGGGGAAGGAGGCAGACCTGGTCAGGGGTTATTATCCTGGTAGTTCAGGTGGACCAGGAGAATGCAGTAGAGCTGAGAACTCTTCAAAGCCAGAATCAATAGGGTTAGGAGAAAGACTAGATATAATGGGGTGAGTATTATGGGTTGAATTGTGTCCCCCCAAAAGATATGTTAAAGCCCTCACTCCCAGTACCTCATAATGTGACCTTATTTGGAAATAGGGTGTTTGGAGATGTGACCTCATTAAGATGAGGTCATTAGGGTGGACCCTGAATCCAATACAGCTGGTGTCCTTATAAGAGGGAAATTTGGACAGAGCTACAGACACAGAGAAGACCACATGAAGATGGAGGCAGAGAGGGACACAGGTCAAGGAACATCAAGGATAGCTGGCAAACACCAGAAGCTAGAAGAGACAAGGAAGGATTCTCTCCTATAGGTTTTTTTTTTTAATTTTATTTGATTATGTTATGTTAGTCACCATACATTACATCATTAGTTTTTGATGTAGTGTTCCATGATTCATTGTTTGCATATAACACCCAGTGCTCCATTCAATACGTGCCCTCCTTAATACCCATCACAGGGCTCACCCATCCCCCCACCCTCTCCCCTCTAGAACCCTCAGTTTGTTTCTCAGAGTCCATAGTCTAGGTTTTACAAGGACCCAACCCTGCTGGCACCTTGATTTTAGACTTTGACCCCGAGCACTGCCAAAGAATAAATTTATATGTTTAAGGCCCCTCCTGCCCCCCCAGCTTGTGATTCTTTGTTATAGAAGTCCTAGGAAACTAATACAGCGAGGGAGAAAGCAGCATTATGACTTCTCAAAATACAACTGACTTTTGGTCAGTGAATAATTTCTATAAGTTTCGCATTTTTGTGACGCCTTCGCAAAACATTTAAGCTTATTTTAACTTCCCCTTTCTAAATTCCTCTAGCCCCTAGGATTTGTCCTGCTCTTTCTGGCACTCCTTTGAATTGATGAAAAATTATTATCATCCCATCTTATGATAGAAATTGGGGAGAAGACAAAGACCATTAAAGCAGCATTTTGTCTTCAGGTTCTTTTAATCATAAACTTTGAAGTATCAGTGTGCGTATACCAGGGTAGGGCTATTAATTCTCAGAATTGGTAAGTACACTCAGTCAGGGCTGGTTACGTACCATGTAGCAGAAATTATTTTAAAGGCAATAATGTTGTATAGTGTTGTATAAACATTAATAAAACTAGGAGGTATCAAAATGGCAATTAAAAGTAAGCTTTGGATAAAAAAAAAAAAACCCTGAATTATTCATACCTCTATTGCTTACTAGCCGTATGATTACAGGATACTAATTTCTACCTTTATTTTTTATGAGAATTAAATGAGTATTTGAACTATTTATTACAGTGTCAGGCATATGGGAAACACTATAATAGATGGTGCTTTTTACTAATATTAATATTTCTATTTGTTGAATGGAATTGAAATAATTAATAGTGTAATAGTGAAGGACTGTGATGGCACTAATAAATATGTAAAATGTCTCTAGTGTTAGCTGAAGTTAGGATGACATCAATATAATCCTCTAGCTTTGTGGTTGGTCTGTTGTGGATTCTTCCAATTATATGTTTGTCAAGAGTGTCTGTGTGGTGACCGTACCTGAATGAATTTCTGAGTACCTCAATGAGTGGGTCTCATTCCACAGTAATTCCTTTAAGAATTTCTTATATCCTTTCTTTATTATTTATCTTACTATTTATTATTTATTATTTACTACACTGCCCATTTATTCAAATTACTTATAAGTTGCTTACCAATTTAATGTTACATTTTTCCTATACTTTGTTGCAATCCATGTTTTCTGTTTATTACATTATTAGAATTACATTTACCTTGTTTATGTTTTTATTTTTCCCATTCGAAACAAAATAAAATCTTCTCTGTTGCTTATGTATTAATTGATTTCTTTCTTTACTCTGTGAAACATTACAGCATTCACTCATGAATTTATCTTACCTATTTTATCATTTCTCTACACTATCACTTTATTTTTTTCTCTCCCATAGTACTTGGTCAATACATGTTAATGATAAAAATAACATATTTCATGATAATTGGTTTTAAAGACAGCTATGGAATGTTATGTAAAGGAATCCTCCAAAGAACACATGGAGTTAAAATAACAGAAATGATGGACATGTTAATTAGCTTGATTGTGATGATCATTTCACATCATATACATATATCAAAACATCATGTTTTACGCCGTAAGTACATACAACTTTTACTTGTCAATAGTACCCCAATGAAGCTAAAAAAAAAAAAGAAAGAAATGCTGGCTTAGTTGCTTTGAAAGTTTACTAATTTGGCAATTGTAGTCATTCTGAGATGGAACTATGTTCTTACTTTTAAACAATAATAAATTGCTTGTGTAAGAAGATTTATCTGTTTTACCTATGAAATCATTCTACAAGTATGATACAGTAAATGGGTACTTAGTTTACCAGAAACCATGAAATGGATTTTGTGCACTTTTCAATATGCCCATTTAAAATATTTAGTGGAATTACTTGCTTATCAATTTATCATTAACTAGAAATTTGTACCTGTGGTGTGCTACGTGATCAGGTGCTCATGTCCATTTTTTAAAGACAGACAAGCCATTAGCAAGTATCAGCGTAAGGTCAAGAGCTGGAAATGCTGGTTTGCTGCCTCTCTGAGGAACCCTTCTTGACCTGAGAAGGAACAGTGAACAGGACTAACAAAGTAAAACATTTGTCAGTGTTCCTTTTTAATAACCATGGGTTTTCATACCTGGAAAGCTTGTTAAAAGGTACAATTGCCTAGCCATACAAATACTGCACAAGAATATTCTTCTTTCAAAATATTAAAATATTATTATAAAAATGAACTGCCCTTTGATCATTACTTCCTCAAGCTTGATTTTTTCCCCCTTAGTTTACATCTCCACCTGACATCACTACCTTCATGAGTTTGAAATATATGTTCTTAGTACTTCTTGTAAATATTTATACGTATTACCTATAGAGTGTGGGGATTTTGTTTTTATTCTCAAAAATAAGTGTCAGTGTAATCTAACAAGTTTTAATCTGTTTTCCATGGTATAAATGTTTCATAGTCCCCTACTGAGAACTTTTGTGGGTTTTTTTTTTTCCCTTCAATTTATTGCTTTTATAAAAAATCACAAAACGAACATCTGTGTATATGTCTCCTGGAGGAAATATGGAAGTATTCCACCAGAGTATAAGATGAATTAAATATTAGGTGTTAATGGAGTTTTGGTTTGGTAGTGTCTGGTTAATTTTAAGAGATAGTATCAAATAGTTCCCAAAGTGGCTCTACCAATTTATTCTTTCATCAGCAATGTATAAATGCCTATTTTCTCTACAACTTCCTTTAAGACTTGGTATCATCAAGCTTTTAAAAGGTCTTATTGATTTAATTTATAAGGTCCTGATTACCAAAACAATTTGCATATTTTCGTGTATACTTATGTTTTTCTGTGACTTCCATGTTAATACAATTGAATCATTTTTGGGTTGGCCTTTTGCCATTTTCATTCTAATCTGTAGGACCTTTTAAGATCTGTTCAGTTTAGAGTGTCATCTCTGGACCTGTGTTATTCCACCAGTGATTTATTTCTGGTCTACAAACTAGTAGGTGGAGAAACTAAAAGCCAATGGACCGAGTTATTTTATGACTATTCGATATCATTTAAGAAAAAGACTTACACTTTATATATTTTTTAAAATTTTGTTTTCCTCATTTTTATTGTATTCTATAAATGTATTGGTCTGTTAAAGATTAAAAATAGAAAAAAATGACTTTGCTACAGAGAGTTTGAGAGCTACTGCTTTTTGAAATTTTATCATCATAAATATTGCAAATTCTTCCTCCATCTTTACTTATCATTTAACTTTATTAATGCTGTATTAGTGGAATTCATGCTATTAAATCTGGTTTAGTCTATGTGTCAATATTTTTATTTATAATTTTTTTCTTTTTTGTCTTATATACCCTAGCCTACACTCAAAAAGGCATTGTCTTATATTTATAATATTTTGTTTTATGTTTTTCCACCTAAAATTTATATTTGTGATAAGTCTGAAATGAGAGCTAACTTATTTGCCCAAATATTCAGCTGATTTTCTAAGAACATTTATGGAATAATGTTTCTTTTCTTCACTGATATGAAGTACCATCTTTTTCAAATACTTAATTATGGGTCTCTTACTGAATGTTTTATTTAGTTTTATGGATTTTGTTGTCTATTCATGCATAAATACCATAAAAATATATTTGATGGGGTGTCTGGGTGGCTTGGCTGCTTAAGCAACTGACTCTTGATTTCAGCTCAGGTCATGATCTCAGGGTCATGAGATTGAACCCTGCAAACAGCTCCGTGCTTGCTGGGCACAGAGCCTGTTTGGGATTCTCTCTTTCCCTCTTCCCCTGTACCCCATTTCGCTCTCTCTCTCTCTCTCCCCACCCCCCCAAAATTAAGATAGCTGTTACTTTATTTAAAAAAAGTATATTTGACTGTGGTAGGATATATTGTCCTTTTTGTTCATCTTCAGATTCCTACAAATTTATCTTTTATGGAAATTTAGAATTAGCCTGCAAAATTATATTAAATCCTATTGGAT
This sequence comes from Phoca vitulina, assembly GCF_004348235.1. Lineage (NCBI taxonomy): Eukaryota > Metazoa > Chordata > Mammalia > Carnivora > Phocidae > Phoca > Phoca vitulina. Next base: position 4,713,666 of record NW_022589711.1, read on the forward strand.
ATTGATTTTATTGATTTACATTGCAAAGACTTTTTATATTAGTTAAGAAAAACTATGTTGAGATTTGCCATCAATGAAGATGTTATATCAGTTTATTTTTTCAGGAGTAATGCCATTCTGTATACTTTTATAATTTTCTCTTTAAAAGTCAAAATATTTTCTTTCAATTTTTAAATCTCTATTCTATTCTATCTCTAAATATACTTCTTTTTCATTTTTTGTATTTTATTTAAGCCTTTTCTTATTTTCCCTGAATCAGTCTTATCTAATATTTTTGTTATTAACTTAAATATTTTCATATAATCCAGTTTTACTTTTGTTGGTCATGTTTGAATTTTTAATTTCATGAATTTTAGTATATTTTTAAATTTTGTTTTGTGAGAATTTACTCTGAAATTTTTCTGCTCTCACAAGTTGAATACTTTACTCATCTTTTTTTATGAAGTATATTCTTAAGCACTTTATACTTTTTATTATTACTGTGAACATGATTGTTTTTGTCTCATATTGGCAGAATTTAGAAAAGCTATTGTTATTTATACATTATACTTTAATCCTCCTGTATTGCTAAACTCACTTATTGGTTCTAACTATAATAAAGATATTAGTTTTTCCCCTCTTATATATTAATGATATATAAAAAATTATCTTTCCAATTCATTTCTTTTCTCATTTTATTGCATTGGCAAGACCTGTAATATAGTGATAGATAGTAGTAGTGGTAGCAGAAATTATAATCCTGTTCCTAATTTTAGTAGGAAAGTGTATAATGTTTTCCATTAGCTGTTTCTGGCATGATGTGCATCTTGGACTTCCAATAAATATGCACTATCAGAGTAAGAGAATTCTATTATCTTCCTAGCTTGCCAGGAGATTTTTTTATTTGGTTTTTGTTTCTTTTACTTGAAAGGTTATTGAATTTTAACTATTTTTTTTACCTTTAATAGTGAATATAACTTGTATGCATAAAATAATTTTCTTAATTTTTACTTTTGGGGCCTTCTTTCGTGACTTTATATGTGGTCATTTTTTGGTAGATATTGTATGTGCATTTCAGCTGAATGTGTATTGCCTTTTGAATGCAGTAGTGTTTACTTTTTATGTTACTTAAATTCTCCCTTGTCTTGTAAATTTTGGTTTATTTTATCTGCTAGTTTCTGGAAAAAGTGTGCTACAGTTCCCATGATGATTGTCAAAATGTTAATTTTCTCTTTTGTTAGGTTCAGAAAGTTTCATAATTTTTAAATCTTTTTCGTGGGTGGATCATTTCTTTTTCAACATGAAATATCCCACTTTGTATTTTCTAATGATCTTAACCTTAAATTTCAGTTTTCTGACATTAATGATGCTACATTATTCTTGTGTAGACTTAAAAAGCAAAACTCAACTCAATAAATCAATTCCAGGAGAGGCATTACCAGTGTAGTACTCAGACCTCAGAGAATGTGGCTGGTGACTGATTATACATGAAGGGATGTAAGAAAGAGATAAAAATGTGATAAGGAGTTGCATTGTAAAACATAAAATGCAATTTTCAGGAACAATTGAAGGGAACTCATGAGTTTAGTTTTGCTGATATTAAGATTGTGGCAAAGATATTTCTACTAGGCCCTTGCAAATGGAGTTTTAGAACTCAAGTTCACCCAGATAAAATGAACATGATAATTTCTTGAATTCTTTTCAAGAATTCAGTTATCATCCAGGAATTCAACAATGATCTTTCCCCCCTCACCTTTACTTCTCTATCATTTAGATAAAGTGTCTGGGATATGGTAAGACCTCAATGAAGGCATGTTAACTTGGACTGGGCAGGGGGCAGCTTTTCCAATTCATACCTCACTTTATTCGTACTACTTTTCTTCATAATATATCCCAGCTCCACTTGGTTTAAGCAACTCAGGAAGAAGGGAAATTTACTCAAAGATTTTCATGGTCTTCAGTCAAGCAGCTTTTCTGGTTTTTAGTGCAGCGAAGTGGTCTAAGAGAGAGTGTAGAGGGAGATAAAGCAGGAATAGAAACCAGATGGTGGGATGTAAGAAACTACAGAAAGAAAACATATGCTTTGGATGTAAAATCTTTCAAATAATTTTGTCAGCAAATAATTCTTGTCTTTCCAATAAATTTGTCAGCAAATAATTCTATCAGCAGGAGGAAGGTAGCTATTGGGAGCCATAGGTCAAGTGACATTTGTTTTCGAGGAAAATAGAGTGTGGGAGGAAGTGTGCTGAACATACACTACAGCATTAGAAATTGAAAGCATAGGGACAGAATTTGGAAATGTATACACGGAAGGATGATTTAAATAGAGCTCAGAGAGAAGAGCAGAAAGCCAAGGATTAAATCCTGGGAAGGGGAGAAAGAAGGTCCCTTCAAGGTGATAGAGGAAAAGCAGAGGTGTGTGGGAACCCAAGATAACTCAAACACCCCCGAGGTCAGAAACCTCTGGCATTCACGTCATCAGAGAAAACAAAATGATTTGATGTGTGTCATAAGCCGATGTAATTCCCAGGGTCAGACAAAATTCTAACAGTCTCTCACTTCCCTTTCTTTATTCTTTTTCAACTTTGAATCCCCCCCACACAACCCTTACTCATACCCTGTGCCCTGATAGCGATTTGCTCATACAGAGTTCTGTATTTCATCTCCTCATGCATCTGAGTCAACTTTCAGACAAGGAGGAGCCCCTCAGCACAGACTAAGCTGTAGTGCAGTGCTTCTGGAGTCTAGGCCAAGATCAGGGAAGAGGCCAGACTATAGAGATTGAAGCCAATCAAATGAGAGGAAACTTACAGGGGAGTAATTTACAGCCAAGTCACAGACCGACCAATTCAGTCACTGTTCAGACGAAGCTATACAAAGAGAATTAAAAGCCAGGAGAAGAGAGGGAGTCTTTAAACGGGGGACCAAAGAAAGACTCTGAGTGAGAAAAGGACTAGTTGCTTTTTATAAGGCACTTCAGGCCTACAGCATGGACACGCAAGGTGTTGATAAATGCTTAGACTTTGACCTGTCCCCCTACTGTGTTTTTTTTTTGCTCCAAAATTGTCTGTTTAACCTTGTTCCTCCCCAGTTATCTCACTTTGTATTAGAAAAAAAAAAAAAAAACACACAACAAAAAAGGAATATCTAATTAAAATTTATAATAGACTTAACCTCCATAAGTAATAATTTATAAGTTTAAAAGGAGTTTTTTTTTTTTTTTTCAAACCTAGATGCATCTCTAATCAGAATGTGTTGGAGGAAGTGAGCAAAACCCTGGCCTGAATGTTGGTAAATTGGACCAATTAACTTGTGGCTTCAATTTAACTATGTTTGAATCAGAAATCTGTATTTTATTAGGCTGAGCCTTTTCTAATTTTGCATTTTCTTTATTTTCCTTTACTTTCTCCTTAGTTCTTAGTAAAGTTATTTTCAAATTTTAGCTTTTCTTTGTTAAGCAAGGAGTAGGATGGGAAAGGAGTTTTTGTCCATTTCTGGGTCTTGCAGCAAGGAGACAATATGGTGTCCCTGGAGGCTGAAATAGAGACAAGAGAACCAAGAGGGAGGTGTAAATCCTGGGAAGAGAAAAATCATTCACACAGCCATGGTTTTTGTCTGTGATGATCTCTGTCTTAATCTACCCACGCTGCTATAACAGAATACCATATACTAGGTGCCTTATAAACAACAGGAACTTATTTCTCCTTGTTCTGGAGGCTGGGAAGTGCAAGATCAAGGCACCAGCAGATTCGCTGGTGAGGTTCTGCTTCCTGATTTATATATGGACATCTTTCCAATGTCTGTGTCTCTGTGTGGTGGAAAGGGGCAAGGGATGTCTCTGGGGTCTCCTTTATAAAGACACTACTTCCATTCACGAGGACTCTACCCTCATGACCTAATCACCTTCCAGAGGCCCACCTCCAAATACTAGCACATTGGGTGTTAGCTTTCAACATAGGAAATTTGTGGGGACACAGTCTATAACAATCTTCCATATAGACTTTTTTTCACAGACTTTTTCTGTAGTTATGTCAAACCTAGTTTTTTGTAATCTTATTTTAAGAACCCGGTGGCATAGTCTTACTCAAATAATTTTCAAGATAGGGACTCAAAATCGACATATTTATCAAGTTCTTCCCATGATGCTTAATCTTCCAACAATGCATACTCAACATGACAGTGAAGTAAAACTGAACTCTCGACAAGTCTTATTTTGTTTTTGTGCTTTCATTAAACTCTTTGAGAATTGAAAAGGATTCAACTTGAAGAATATGACTTCCCTTATTTCATGAGGGCCAGGAATTTCCCAAATGAAAAATATCTCCCCAACTGTTGTTATCACCGATGGAACACTTTTCAACAGTTGATTTTTTTCTTCCATGTTAATTTTCTTAATATTCTTACAAATGATGAAGAAAAGGAAACATATTAAGTTCAAACAAGATGTAACTTAATTAACTAGCTAGCTATCCTCCATGAGCTATCAGGCATAGGAGAACTGAGATTACAGTGCTTCGTATATAGTGGATGTTCACCAAATAGTTATCTGCTGGCTGACAAGAAGAAACGAAACATTTTATAAGGAGGAAAAGAAGACAACATTGAATTATGTGGTCATTAAAAACAACCCACTTATGATTTGGCTTTGACCTTCCCAGAAATATTCCAATGTGTTACCTCTTAGTGGCTTCCTGACATTTAATTCTACCTCCTATTAAATTTTTATAAGGTATAATTTTTATACAGGGAAATAGATTCATCTTATGTGTAGAGTATGTGACAAATGCATGTGCCTGTGCTACCCACACCCCTATCAAGGTAGAATATTTTCAACACCCTAGCAACTTTCTTCCTTTCCTTCCTGAGTCAATTAAACCCTCAGAGGCAACTATTGTCTAATAGCTATCATGACATCAGTTTTGTCTTTTATAAAAACTCATGTAAATGGGGAATATTTTTTGGAATCATCCAAGTTCTTCGATCATTCTTTTTATTACCGAATAATATTCCATTGTATGAATACACCATTTTTTAAATCTATTTTACTTTTGATGAATATCTGTATTGTTTCTAGCTTTGAGCCATTATGAATAAAGCTCCCATGAATATTTTTTTGAAGATTTTTATTTATTTATTTGACACAGAAAGAGAGAGCACAAGCAGGAGCAGTGGCAGGCAGAGGGAGAGGGAGAAGCAGGCTTCCTACTGAGCAGGGAGCCTGATGCGGGGCTCGATCCCAGGACCCCAGGATCATGACCTGAGCTGAAGGCAAACACTTAACTGTCTGAGCCACCCAGGCACCCCTCATGAATATTTTTAAAGAAATCTTTTGTTTGACATATATTTCAGTTTATTTGGGCAAATACCAAGGAATGGGATTGCTAAATTAAAGGATAGATTTATGTTTAACTTTGTAAGAAATAGCCAGTTTTCCACCAGCAATGTATGAGATTTTTGTTCCTCCAAAACATCAGTATTTCAGGTTGTCAAACATTCTAATTATTCTAGTTTACGAAGTGATATCTCATTGTGTTTTGAATTTGCTTTTCCTTGATGACTAATGATACAGAGAACTTTTTAAAGTGCTTATTTGCCTTTTGTATATCTTCCTTATTCAAGTCTTATGCTCATTTAAAAATTTTTAGTTCACTTATTGTTGTTAATTAATTGCAGGAGATCTTTATATATTCTGGATACAATTCCTTTGCCAGATACAAGTGTTCTGAATATCTTCCCCAGGCTGTGGCTCACCTTTTCACTTTTTTTTTTTTTTTTTTTTAAAGATTTTATTTATTTATTTGAGAGAGAGAGAATGAGAGACAGAGAGCATGAGAGGGAGGAGGGTCAGAGGGAGAAGCAGACTCCCTGCTGAGCAGGGAGCCCGATGCGGGACTCGATCCTGGGACTCCAGGATCATGACCTGAGCCGAAGGCAGTCGCTTAACCAACTGAGCCACCCAGGCGCCCACCTTTTCACTTTTTTTTAACAGGTGTTTTTGGATGAGCAACTGTCTTAATTTTGATGGAATCTAATTTATCTTTTTTTTTTTCTTTTGGTGGTTCATGCATTTTGTGTCCTATCTAAGAAAGTTAAAGGGGTTGGGAGAAATTCTCCAACAATTTCTTCTATAAGCTTTATGATTTTGGTGTGTATTTTTAGATTTACAATCCATCTCAAACAATCTTTTTTTGTATGTAGTAAATAGTGGTTAGGGATCGATGTTCTCTTTTTTCCTTATGAATGTTGCCTATTTTAGCATCTTTTGGCAGGAAGACTTTTTATTCACCACTATATTGCATTTAATGTCTTTGTTGAAAATCAGTTGAATGCATGTATTAGATCTATTTCTAAGTCTCTTTGGTTTCATTGAATTTATTTGTTCATCCTTTTTTTTTTTTTTTTTTTAAGATTTTATTTATTTATTTGACAGAGAGAGACACAGCGAGAGAGGGAACACAAGCAGGGGGAGTGGCAGAGGGAGAAGCAGGCCTCCCGCGGAGCGGGGAGCCCGATGCGGGGCTCGATCCCAGGACGCCGGGATCACGACCTGAGCCGAAGGCAGACGCTTAACGACTGAGCCACCCAGGCGCCCCTTTATTTGTTCATCCTTACGCAAACCTAAATTGTCTTGATTAACGCACCTTATTCTAAGTCTTGAAGTCATGCAATATAAATCCTCCAAACTCATCTTTGTCAGGATTGTTTTAGACCATCTAGATACTTATTATTATTATTATTATTATTTTAAATGTTTTATTTATTTATTCATGAGAGTCACACAGAGAGAGAGAGAGAGAGAGAGAGGCAGAGGGAGAAGCAGGCTCCCCGCTGAGCAGGGAGCCTGATGCAGGGCTCGATCCCAGATCCCCAAGATCATGACCTGAGCCGAAGTCAGATGCTTAACCGTCTGAGCCACCCAGGCACCCCTAGATACTTATTATTTACATATATAATTTAGAATCACTTTCCCAAGTTCTATGGAAAAAATTGCAAGAAAAATTTAATGGAATCACGTTGATCCAAAAGACACTATGATCACCTTAGCAATATTGACCCTTGCAATCTGTTAATTTAAAATATATTTTCACTTACTTACATATTCTTTATTTTCTTTTCTTGAAAATTTTTGTATTTTTCTGTGTATAGGAGTTACAGATCCGACTCTGAGACAGATAACTTGCAGAAAGTTTATTGCAGAGCATTCTCTTGGGATAAATACCTACCTATGGTGAAAGCGATGGAAGAGGGATTAATTAGAAGGAGAAGTTGGGCTAAAATGCAGTTACAACAAAGGTACCAGTTTGTCCGATGGGAATATCAAAGTCTGGGATAGACCTTCAAAGTTGTTCTGAACTGGAGCAAAGTGACAAGACTTTTAAGGCCCTTATCAATCAGTTGTTGGTTTTAGGTTGTACTAGGAGGACATGTAGACTTGGATGAGTTTGCTCTCTCTAGCTGACAGCAATTTGCTGAGAGGGCTCACATCTGACAGCTATCTCCTTTCAATGCTAGGAGAATAATTCCTTCAGTACTAAAGGGCTGGCGTGCTGGGTTGCACAGGACTGCATTCACTATAGTTCATCCTTTGTGCCACTTGAATCCACTTCATAAAATTTCTGGGAGCAGATCCATTAGGACTCTGATGGGCCTTATTTCCCAGAGCGAATGTATCATAGGAAGTTTAGTGAGATGAACTATAGCCTCTCTCACTGAAGCCAGTCTCTTGGTCACAACTGATAATACTCATCATCTCCATCCTCTACTAGCCATTCAAGATTCCCCTCACCTTTGGCTAGAAACTAAATTCAATTAGAAAGTTTACTTAGTGGCATGATGAAGAACCTAATATCCGAGGGTACTGAGAGCCTGGTCTTTGGATGTGGCTGCTACACTTACTCATTAACTGGTCAGATTGTGCAAATGGGGCACCAAAAAATGCTGAGGTGTGCCATCCAAGTGCTAAACGTGTTCCTCCGTTGTGTAACAGTAGTTCTAGCTCCTTTTGATAGTCGGGGACACTACCCCTCAGGTCTGTGACTCCTCCATGTTTCTGCTTTTCTTTGGGCACTTGAGTTCAAAGTTCTCAGGCAATAGCTAGAGAATAAAATCTGTTGAGACTTGTTAGGGTGGCCGGTGACAGGGGTGGCAAAGAATAGCACCAAGAGTAGAGCAGCAAGCAGGACGGAGTTAATGCATTCTCTGAAGGAGGAGAGGGACCATACATCAAGAGAGATGTCAGCTCTGAGTTTCTGTTAGGCTGGGCCTTTTAAGGGGTTTTAAGGATGTGGGAGGGTTGCCACTGCACCCATGGGGTGGGGGAGGGGGTTGACTCTTGGCCAGGTAGAGCAGGAGGTGACAGGTTTTTCAAGGGGCTCTGTCAGGGGTTTGTCCCAGATATAGTTGTGGTCCAGCTAGAGGAGAGTACCTTTTATAGTTGTGGTCTATTTTCTGAGAATGTGGGGCACCATGACCTAGAAAAACGGAGTTCGGGTCAAGTACAGACACCTACAAGTTTTATCTGTAATCTTGGCTGGGGAGGGGCCTTTGAATAGAACCCTTTCAATACCCTTGCTGGCACCAATTAGAAGAGTTAACCATTTGGAAAGCCAGGATTTCCAAAGACCTTTACTGAGGTTAGTGTTGCAAGGACCAGAAGCATGGGTTAAGAAAAGTGATGGTAAGCAGGTAAACACTTTCACTTTTGCATCTTGATTTCTAGACCCATGATTTCTGTTAATTGAAGACATAACATTGGTTGACAATTAAGAGTGTATATTGCATCCTTGAGGGTGGTACTCATCTGCACATAATAACATATCAGAACTTGTGCCTCGGGGCATCTGGGTGGCTCAGATGGTTAAGCGTCTCCCTTCGGCTCAGGTCATGATCCCAGGGTCCTGGGATCGAGTCCCACATCGGGCTCCCTGCTAGGCGGGGAGCCTGCTTCTCCCTCTGCCTCTGCCTCTCTCTCTCTCTCTGACTCTCATGAATAAATTAAAAAAAAAAAAAAAAGAACTTGTGCCTCAGTTGTAACCTCAATAAGCCACTCTATTGAAAGGTCAGTTTGGCAGCTTCTGGTGGTGGTGTATGCATTAAGTCCAGTGGTTCCATTGTTGTGTGCCCATTACCACACTTCTCTCTATAAAATCAGTCCTTTGGTTTTGGGCACTGTTTATGTTTGAAGATATAATACTCTGTAAATACTTGGATATTGGAACTGGCTGAAGTCCTATGAAGCAGAAAATATACAGAATATATGTCAACTCTAGTCATGATGAACCACTGTCGGGGTGATGGGAGCCTAATGTGAAATTGACACTAAGTGGTTGTTTGGTCTCTTCTTCCAATGGTGCCATATTGGGGATTGAACATTTTTCTGTGTTCCTGGTAGATTGGATGTATCTATCTATTAATTGGAATGTCTAGTCCACTAGCATTTAATATGATTATGAGAGCTAGTTTGATTCATCCATTTTGAAGAGATGGGGGAGCCTGGTGTAGAGTGGGTTGTTGGGGGGGCTCATCTGATTAAGGGGCCCTGAACCAAGAAGTAGTGGAGTTTGAGAAGCCAGCAGGTTGAGGTTCAGCAGCAGCAGCCCCATGGGCCGAAGTTGAGGGGGATGCGCTGAGTGGGTGGAGGCTGGGGGGCGCGGTCCTGGTCTGTGGCTTCTTGACTCAATCCTGTTTCAATAGCGAATATGTCTCAGCCTGTCACAAATAAAAAGGTCATTGATTATTTGGTGTCAGGAATTTAATGATGCCGAGAAGATTATGGAAGAGATTGAGGCCTTCCAGCTAAGAAAGTTCAATCTCCCAGGGAAGCTAAAAATAAGAGGCGATCTGGAAAGAATTCACAGGAAGATAGTGAGGACTCAGAAGCAACAGATGTGAAGACCAAGGATGATTCTCAGTCGGCAGAGGACAGCGAAGATGAAAAAGAAGCCCATAAGAATGTGCTCCAGCAAGGCATGCAGCTTCCAAACAGAGTGATGCTCATGGAAGATGTGGGCAGTGGAGAACAAGAAGAGGAGGATGAGGCACAATTCCAGGAGGAAGATTCTGGCAGCGATGATGATGTCCTAGTGGAAGATGATGAGGGCAGTGACTATGGCAGCTCAAAAAAGAAAAACAAAAAGATAGTTAAGAAGTCCAAACCTGAGAGAAACGAAAATGCCAAAACCCAGACTAAAGGCCACAGTGACGCCAAACCCTGTGAAAAGCAAAGGGAAAAGTAGGTCACCCCACAGCCTCAGAGACATCAAAGGAAAGGACTCCTCTCAAAGAAGAGGAGGAACCAGAAAGCCCCCCAGAAAAGAACACCTCTGCAAGCCCTCCACCTGAGAAATCGGGGGATGTAGGGTCTGAAGATGAAGCCCGGTCTGGGGAGGATTAAAAAAGTGATGATGGTTTGTGGAGAAATTTTATTTGATTTACTTGACTTATTTTATTTATTTTTAAATATTTGTTTATTTGTGAAAGAGAAAGAGAGAGAGCACATGCAAGAGGAGCAGAGGGAGAGGGAGAGAAATTCTCAAGCAGCCTCATGGGCTGAGTGTGGAGCCCACTCCATCTCACGACCCTGAGATCACTACCTGAGCTGAAACCAAGATTGGGACACTTAACCAACTGGAGAGAGATTTTATTTATAAAATAGAAGAAAAACAAAGTGGGGGAAAAAAAGAAAATCTTCTTATTAAGATAGAACATGATTTTGGCTATGGCTTAACTCATGGGCTTTCAATGCTTTTTTCCTTTTCTTGAAAATAACATCTCCCTCTCTCTCTCTCTCTCTTTTTTTTTAAGAAAACCATTGTATGTTTAATTACCTTTTTGTCTATGGTCTTCTCTTTGCCATGACCCCCCTTCCCAATGAAAGCCATGTCAAAGTAATCACTCGATTGACTGCTTCATCTTTTTATTTTTAATGGAAGGTAGACCACAGTCATAGAGCAATAAGATTTGAGTTGAATGGTATGGAAATCTGCTTTTTGCTGAACGGTAGCAAGTTGAATAGTAATCAAAAACGTAGAAGGATTTTAGTTAAAAATGATTGCTTCTTTCTCTACCTGGACTAAAAAAAAATCAGTTGTCATCTAATACAAGTTTGTGTATCTATATACACAGTGTAGATGTCTAAAAAAAATCATGATGTTAAACTTTCACTGATGGGACAGGTAGGAGATAAAGTTGAATTCTGAATTGTTACTAAAAGTATTCATATTTTTTACCTTGGGGGAAGGGCATGGGATGGTGTTATCTGACCTTGTTTGAGTGTGTGTGTGTGTGTGTGTGTGTGTGTTTAATTTCATCACTTGTTATCTCAAAGAGATCCTGAGCCAGTATCCTTTTATCCTGCTATAGTCTTTAAGGAACTTTTAAAAAAAGAAAAAAAAAAAAAGGTGAGGGCCACCAAAACTTAAGTTGTTCTCTTTTTTTAATGGATTTATTTTTTTGTTTGAGAGAGAGAGAGCACACAGGTGAGTGGGGGTGGGGGGTAGAGGGAGAGAGAGAGAGAGAATCTCAAGTAGACACCCCCTCCCCCGCTCCCACTGAGTAAGGAGTCCGAATCAGGGCTGGATCTCACAACCCTGAAATCATGACCCAGCTGAAACCACGAGTCAGAAGCTCACCCCACTAAGCCACCCAGGAGCCCCCAAACTGAAATCACTCTTGATTTCCTATTTCATTCTCTAATGGTTCACTTTTTTTTTTTTTTTTAAGATTTTAATTTATTTATTTGACAGAGAGAGACACAGCGAAAGAGGGAACACAAACAGGGGGAGTGGGAGAGGGAGAAGCAGGCTTCTCCAAGACCCTCGGATCATGACCTGAGCCGAAGGCAGAAGCTTAACGACTGAGCCACCCAGGTGCCCCTAATGGTTCATGTTTTTGACTATATCTTTATCTATTCTGTTTTTTGGATAAAATTTTACCAAGGATCAAAAAAAACCCCTCAAAACCTAAAATTTAAATGGTAAGAAATATACACCAGAGTGGATCTCTTCTTAGCTGACAATGTTTAGGTTTTAAGCAAATAAAGTACCAGTTAATGTGAAACTCAATCACAAAGACTTGAGATTTTTCCTTTGTGAAAACAGAAAACTGAAATTCTTTTATGCCATAAATGTGCATTCAGATCCCCCCCAATAATATAATTATGATTATGATTGGGTTTAAGTTTTCATTTTGTTATTGGTTTTCTATGGTGCCATTTGTTTTTTCTTTTTTCCCATTGTGTGGTATCAGGGGTATCAGGAGTTTGCTGCTTCATTAAATAAATTGCCTTCTGTTGGATTATTTTACTACCTTTAGAAATACACTTTATCTCCTATATTATATAACTATGCATACTTCCTTCATTTATCTTTATTTTAAAAATAAGGTAAATCTTTAACTTATCACCTTCTGCCTCAAAGTAATATTCTATCACCTCTTATTTAATGTAAAACATTGACAATATACTTCTTACCTGCTTCTATTTTTGTGCTATTGTTTCATACCATTTGCTTCTAAATATATTATCAACTTCAAAATACATTGTTCTTACTATTTACTTTAAAAAGTCAATGGTCTTTTAAAAATTAAGGAAGTGTAAAAGTGTATTTCATATTAACCATATATTAGTCATTCCTATTCTGTATTCCCTCACATAAATTTGAGTTTTTATACGGTATCTGTTCCTTCAAAAGAACTTTCTTTAATATTGATTGGATTTTAAGTCTGCTGGTGACAAGTTCTCCCAACATTTATTTAACACAATTGTTTTTATTTTCTCTTTATTTTCAAATAATTTTTGTGCAACATATTGAATTCTAGATTGACTCTTTTTTAAATTTCAGCATTTTAAAATGTTTTACTGTCTTCTGAAATGTATAATTTCCTATTTAAAAAGTCAGTGGTTTCTCTTGTTAGTTTTTCCTATTATGTGTGTCTTTTTTATTTGGCAACCTTTAAGATTTTTCTATTTATCATTGAGTTTTAGCCATTTGACAATGGTGTACCTAAGTGTGCTTTCTTTGTGTTTATATGAATTGTGCTTCTTTTATGTTGCATCTTTTTTTATAGTTGTCCTTTCTCCACTAAGATTTTTCCATATGTTTATTTATTATGTTCACTTTGTCCTTTACATATTTGAACATATTTATCATAGCTCTGCCAGTGTCTTCATCTCCGTAATTGTATGATCTGTGTCATCTCTGTATCTGTGTCTATTGACTGTCTGTTCTTCATTTTTCTCTGTTTATTCACATGTCTGGTATTTTTGCTTTTATACTGGGTACTGTGGATGTTATGTTGTTGAAATCCAAATGATGTAGCTTCTTTTAAAGAATATTAAGTTTTGTTTTTGGCAAGTGATTACTGTGCTCACAGGTCAGCTTGATCCTGTCAAGGCTTGGACAAGTCTGGAATAGCCCCACTCTTAAAACTTGGTCTTTCTGAAGTCTGAAATAAAAGTCCCTAATTTTCAGTGAGGTTTATCTACTCTGGCTGCTTAGTATTCTCAGCACTGGGAAACCTCTAGAATTTTCATTCAGCTCCCATTCAGATCTCTTTCAGACCCCAAGATGTCACACGTCGAGCAAATGCAATTTAGTATTTCATAAAAGAACCAAAAGAGACCCCCTGCAGATTTCTGATTTCTTTCTCTGTGTATGTCTCTCCTCCCCAGTATTCTGTCTCATAAATTTCAGCCCCCTTGGCAGCCCCAAATCATCACAAAAAGATTTGTTTGTCTGCCCAGCAATACTGTTTGTCTTTACTTCTTTGTGTCTCAGCTTAGAAAGTGTCCCCAGATAGGAAGCTAAGGTAAATGTGGAATTTACTTAACATGTATTCCTTTTTTTAAGGATCATAGCTCTGCACTGCCTGTACATGATAAAACCATTTTATAGCTGTTTATGATTGGAGAGTCAGTCAATACCTGTTATTCCCTATTGGCTATAATCACAATTTCTCTCCTTCCTCTGTAAAAACAAATAGCTACCTTGGCATTGTGGCTTATTCTTTTTTAAAGCACTTTCATGCATTATCTAATATTGTTCTCAAAATATTATCAAATGAATTAGCACTCAAGATGCTAATTAGGGAAGAAGGGAAAGTTTAAATTCCGTATTTCTTGTAAGGATACTAGTAGCCTTAATGAGAATAAGTGATTTTAGCCTAAACCATCTGGATTGGTATCCATTTTTCTAATTTTTATTTTAGTATTCTGTCCACTGTGCAATGCAGTCTCAAGGAAAACCAAAATTCTTTACTTTTTAAGTATAATGACTTGTAGGTTTTTATTTGTGGTTTTTGTTTGTTTATTTGGTTGTTTAAGCATATGCTTCCTTTTTAGAGATGTTTTATCATTTTTTTCCTTAGGCTCTTCCTTTTCTGGTTTTGCTTCTTTCACACATTCTAGGAAATTCAATGTCAAATGTGTCTATCTGTATGACTGACCTTATTAGCAAATTATATGAAAACATGAATGACCACTGATTTTATTTTAATTAAACTTTTGGTGTGGATTCTAAAAATACTGACATAATTTTATATTTTTGTAATATAATGTCCAAAGAAAGACATTTTGGGGCACCTGGGTGGCTCAATTGGTTAAGCATCTGCCTTTGGCTCAGGTCATGATCCCAGGGTCCTGGGATTGAGCCCCAAATCAGGCTCCCTGCTCAGCGGGGAGCCTGCTTCTCCCTCTCCCTCTGCCCCTCCCGTCCACTTGTACTCTCTCTCTCAAATAAATAAATAAAATCTTAAAAAAAAAAAAAAGACATTTTATCCACCCTATTCTTAATGTAAAGTTACCACAGTTATAATTTAATATTAATATGATTATCTTTACCACAATCCCAGCACTATCTTTGACTTTAAGGCTCCAAAGGCAGGTAAAGACTATGTGTCTTGTTTAACCATGAGTCCTTGCTATAATAACTGGCTTATAATAGGTGCTCATTAAGTATTTACTGAAAGAGTGAACCATGAATACTGATTATTTCATATGTGGAACTTTGCATTCAATACTAAGGATCACAGTTTAACAAGTTCATGACAAATTGGATAAAATAGAGGGAAGAATGAACTAGGTGGGGAAGGGTAATGAAAAATGGCTGAAATTGGAGATATTAAACTGAAAGTTTATATATAAACTTTATACAATACTACTTTATTATATAATGCATTATATAATATATTAATATGCATATAATCATTGATTTAAAATATTTGTGCTTATAATGCATGCTTTATATGTATATATTATATATATTATATAATATATATTTTATATGTATATATTATATGTATAATTTACATATAATATATACATATACATATTGTATATATTATACATATAATTTATATGTATATATTATATAATATATATAATGCATATATATGACTGCTTTAAAATATTTGTAAATTATCTTATATAGGTTGGGTGGTATGGTAGACTTTTTCTGTGAAGCTTCGGAGAAAAATCATTAGGCCTAATGGGTGATGTTTCAGAGAGGCAAATTTTCAACTCAATATAAGTAGGAACTCTCCAGATAAAGATATACAATTCGAATAAAAGACCTTAAGGATATAGTGGAACCTATGACTTTTGGTTCTAGAGACTGAATTTATCTCTTAGGGATCATAGACACAATGTTTTCATCATTTTGGATAACAGATCAGGTGAGCTTTACAATTAAATGTATAAAAATGTGATTTCATCACTCAACAAATGTTTATTGAGCTCTCAGTATGTGCAAACCCTCTAGAAAATAACTTTTTTGATTTCTTTCTCACTGCAGTGAGGGCTTATTTTCAAACTGTCACTTCAGGGGAGATTCAGAAATTCTTTTCCCATCCCCTTATTTGGAATTGTGGCTTCCTTTGAGAGGTGTTACTTCTAGAGGTGTCTGATGCATGCAACCACATGTATGCACATGTGTACACACACACACACAGAAAAGAACAAAGAAGGCTCAAGAACAACTGTTGACCTGGCATGTTCTTTGCAGAAATCTAGAGTAATTATATTTTCAAAGGATCATCAAGATTTCAAAAAATAAATTATTAGGACAAAAGATCATCAAAACAGTCAGGGAAACCATGACACACTTAAGTAAGGAAGGATTGTTCCTTGTGACTTAATCTAAGAACAATTGTTCTAAGAACAACTGTTTAAGAACAGTTTTCAAAGTAGACCCTTTTTGAAAGTTTTCCATCCTCTAGTTTGCTTTGCAAAAATGTATGGGGGAACCAAATTGCCTCTTGAACTGCCATTAACAAATATGCAGCATAATTTAATACAAAATTATCCTCTAAGTTTGAAAATGATGGCACTAAGGAATCTGAGCTTTCTCAACCTCAACGGTTTATGAATATACATGACGTTGTATACATATCTAAATTAATAAGAAAGATGGATGTCCTCATGTACTAACAACACGTAGACTTTAGCGTCTTGCAAAGACTTTGGACTCATATATGTTGGTCTCCAAGGATCCGTCAAGTGTTTAAAAGTAAATATATATGTCGAGATACAACGGGATGGTGCCAAAAACTGCTCTGCGTGGCATAGCCATTCCTTGCTGCTATGGCCACTGTCCAAAGCTAGGCATCCTCAGAATTGGCATGTTCTGCCACTTCTCCTTGCCTCTATTTTAGACAGAACATTTATCCTCTGACAACAGCTCCATTTCCTCCAGTGAGGGTGTACGTGCTATTCTCTGGGTGTGATGAACACCTTTATTACTCTCTACTGCCCAGATCCAGCATCTCCTTTCTGAAGGCCCTGCTTCCACTCTGTCAGCCAAGTGGCCACTCTCATTCCTCTCCTTGGTGTCACATGCACTGGCATGACTTGTTTTCCACTTCAGAGTGTGGTCATCTCTCTTGTTGCTTTTCTGGGCAGAGATATCTTTTAGTGGTTCCTTCCGCATTTGGGGACCCCAAAGCTGTGTGGAGATTATGGAGGAGATTATAAGGAGAAGTTCCCTCCTGTGTGTGAGGTTCAAACACAGTGTTTCTTGGGCCCAGGCATGCGACAGAGTTCAGCAAATCCACTTTTTGGCATACCTTAAGGTTTCTCCCTCCCTGGCATATGGATATGCATTCAAGGGCCTGGGCCAGCATCAGATTTTTACAACAGCAATCAGGCTGTACTCAGAATCTCTATTCCCTTTTAACTATTAGGATCTTTTTTTTTTTTTTTAAGATTTTATTTATTTGACAGAGAGAGACAGCGGGAGAGGGAACACAAACAGGGGAAGTGGGAGAGGGAGAAGCAGGCTCCCCGCTGAGCAGGGAGCCCGATGTGGGCCTCAATCCCAGGACCCTGGGATCATGACCTGAGCTGAAGGCAGACGCTTAATGTCTGAGCCACCCAGGCACCCCAGATTTCATTTATTTATTGAGAGAGGGAGAGAGAGCAAGCACGTGAGCAGGGGAGGGGCAGAGGGCAAGGGAGAATCTAGAGCAGACTCCATGCTAAGGGCAGAGCTCAACATGGGGCTCAATCCTACCACCCTGAGATCATGACCTGAGCCAAAACCAAGAGCCCCTGATGCGGGGCTTGATCCCAGGACCCTGGGATCACGACCTGAGCCGAAGGCAGACGCTTAACGACTGAGCCACCCAGGCGCCCCGACTATTAGGGTCAAACTCACAGTTGCATGATCCGTGTTTCCCCCCAGAAGAATTCTTATTCTCCACGCAACTAGATGCTTCTCCATTTTGTCCCATTCATAATCCCCCCATTATGTCTGGATCTCCAGGAGTAAACACAGTATAGATATACACTGTAAGGCAGGACTCAGTAACATTTTCAGAAGAATCTCTGGTGTTTCAAAATCATTACTAGAGTACTTGAATTTCCTGGTATACATTTCAGAAATAATCTATAAAGCATACATGAAGCTCAAAGGAAAGAGATTTCATGCCATGGAAAAATCAAATCACTATGATTGACTGCATAAAAATAACCACAGGCTGACCTTAGTTTTTTTCTTCTTTCTAGAATATCTGCAGTGCTTTCTCATTACTTTCTAAAAAAGCTAGTACTGATGGGTGAAAGAAGGATCTGTTTTCTATCCTGTCTCCTACCCGTGTAGTAGGCTCACTTTTTGGGAAGATAATCTTGCAGCCACTGACTCCCTACACCATGTGTGAGTCATAGCACTAGGTAGGAATCTGATCTTTGATTAAATGATTTTCCTACTAGAAGATTTGAACATGCTGCATCTTGATAACACCTTTTTTAAAGTAAGTAAAATTTGTATTCATTATTGGGATATTTTATGAATGGCATTATAGTTTGGATTTATCCAGCACTCTTTCATGCATTCTCTCTCTCTCTCTGTGTATGCATCCTTCTATATACACACATACACATACTCACATACACACATATACATAATCCGTACACAGGATTTTTTTTCAGATACACTGGTGGCCTTTTTGGACATAAACACATCAAGAGGTTTTAGGCTAGGTACAAAGAGGACACTTGACTTCATAAAGTTCACAAATGTAAGTGTTCAGAGAAGAAACAAATTTAGATAATATCATATTCTTATCTCACTAAGGAACATATTAGGTAGGGCATGTTGCTTCCTGATTCACTGATAGTCCCTTTCCGTGTCTTATGCTATGAAATATGAGCACTATCCAAGTGTTATGAACTGAATGTTTGTGTCTCTCTAAAATGCCTATATTGAAACCTAATCCCCACTGTGGTAGTATTGAGAGGTTGCACTTCCTTACACTCTTGGAAGTTTGAGGTGGCCATAATTGTTTTACTTTGATGAATAATATGTGAGGGGAGATTACGTATGTCATTTCTGGGCAGAAATTTAAAGAAGCTGTGTGTTTTGCCATATTACCCTTTTCCCTGTCTCAGTCACATGGGATCATGTGTTGAGATAGAGGCTCTCTCAACCTGTAACATGAATGACTATGATGATCAGAGTCTCCATGCTACCTGTAAGGCATGGACTAAATGAGTAAAAAAGAAGCTTTTCTTATGAAAAGCCACAGAGATTTGAGTATGCTTGTTAGTGCACAGCCTAGCTTATCCTGATTAGTATACTCATTAATGTAAATTAAAAAGCTAGTTTTTGGCATATGATCCCATTTAATTTACAATCACTTATTGAAATCTTCTGTGCATAAGGAACAGCACTAGGTATTTATTTGAGATGCAGATACAGAAATCAGTAAAACTCAAGTCATTGCTCTCAAGATGCTCAGACTTTATTCTCATGAGAGTTTTATCCTTAATATAAGGGTGCAGCTTATGTTGTGCTGTGCTGTTCTATCCTGCATGTTGGAGAATAAGCATAAGAATTATCATGGGGTAGCGTGTTCCTGTGTGCGTGTGTGTCTGTATGTGCGTGGTGGAAAGGAAGGGGGTGCAGCAAGCAACTCCCTAAGTGCAAAGCAGAGGAAATGCAAATTCAAATGATAAAATACCCCAGGTGTTGAAACCAAAGAAACAAGGCAGACACTGGTAGAAGGTATTACCAAGGATTAGATATCTTCCTGGGCAAAATGATGCCAATGAGAAGGGGAAGAATTAGTTGCCGCAACCTGCAATATTAGTGTTCAGTGTAAGTGTCATAAGGGACCTGGGGTGAGAACCAGAGATCCAGAAAGAAGGACAGTCAGGAGCATCTGCCATATAAAAGGTGGGGTTCGATATGGAAGCTGTAGCCCAAATGCACAGAAATACTCCAGGTGAAAAGAGATCATGGGCCCAAGTAGCGAGTGGGCATCCAACCAAGTTCCTATAGTACGTGACACAAAAGTAAAAAACAGGTTCTATCTTGGTCCTACCATTTCCTTATTATTTAAATTTGAGCCTGCTACGTAGTTTCTGTGTGCTTTAATTCCTTAATCTGTACAATAAGAATAATTTAATTCCGCCTCTACCTCATGATTGTAATGTGAGCAGAAAATGAAGTAATCCCCATAAAGTTTATATGATAGTGTCTGGCAGATAATAAATGATTAGCAAAAGTAAACTATCATTTTTATTATGGCTAGCATTATGTGATTATCCTTTCTCTAGACTTCAGAGCAGTGAGTGTATTGGTTCACAGAATTTGGGTGACTCCATTAAAAAGAAACATGTAAAATAATCCTGAAGCCTGACCGATTTGGTGGAACCAACGTGCAATGTTAAGCGTAGTAATTAAGTAATTGTTTTTCTTTATTTGCTTAGTGTCTAGTTTCATTGTTTTGGTTATATGAAAGTATATATTTGGCTTCCATAGGAGAACTTCAGCAGTTCTCTCTAAAGGGAAAAGAAAGCTTTTGGTGAAGTTATTGCATGGTTGCTTTTTCTGATTTTATTTCATCCTCGTTAATCCGTCATGCTTTTTCTTTTTTTTTTAAATTCATTCCGTGTATTTGGTTAAAATCTTTCTCCTTCTTCCCACTTGCTCCCAAAAATGCATTTGCTATTAAACTCATTTCGTAAATGTGATACGTTGGTATGAGTTTCCTGCACATTTTTATGACGCTGACACCAGTGAATGCTAAGAGGAGGTTCAAACTGTTGGGGTTTTATGTGACTTTGATGACAGATATCGTCAGGCTTTCTTTTCTGCTTTATGATTTGAGCAGTGGTACCTCTTTTTTTCACAATGTATAAGATAACATTCCTATAATGTTATGAAGAAGAAACTGTGACTCGAAAGATTAAGCAGACACCCTGGCTCTAAAGAAATGAAGACATAAGGAAAATGAAAGGTACAACTTAGACTTAAGCAAGTGTGTTTCAGGGCTCATGTCTGTTTTCGTGAATGATTATTTGGGTAATAAATGCTCTATCTTCTAACAAAGCCAAGCCTTCTTCTGAGGCATTCTACTAAACAAGGAAGAAGTATTTTTAAATCTTTGCTCTCTTAAGAGTTGTGAACAGGAAAATGACATCGACATCTTTGCACATATTTGGTTTGATGTCATTCTACAGAAGACTAGTATTTGGAGGAAGAAGGGATTTTTATAAAAGGAGACAGATGGGTAGACAATTACTGGGAAATGGGTAGAGACTAATTTGTGCAATAAGAAAAACACTAATATTTAGCAATGACACTCATTTTCAAAACTGTATTCCTCTTATGCCTCTCTCCTCTCTCTTCTAAGTATTAGGCATGCACTTTTGTTTATGTGCCTATTTAAAATTCTCTCATTTATTTACATGAATCTTTATCCCCTCCCCCGCCTTTTTTTTTCCCCCCAATCCACTCAGATGTGTTGTATGTCTGTGAATTATACCCCAAGTGTGACAGACGATGACTATTTGGAGGATGCCAAGTAGCAGTTGCCCTAGCAACAATAACCAGGGGATGCTTCTCAGAACTTCTGCCCCCTCTCTTCCCCGTCATTTTCCCTGTTTTGAGAGTTAGATAACGTAGTTACCAGAATTAGTGGAAGCTGGTTCTCTCCCCCAGCCCCCGCGCCCAGCATAATGAAAGAGAGAAAACTTAGAAATGTCTGCCTTTTTCTTACTATCAGGGGAAATTCAGCATACCTCTGCAGTCAAGACTGAAAGGAAGCACACTCTTAGAAGGAAAAGAGCTGTGTGCTTTCACACTCTAATAAACCCTCGATGGTGGGAGAATTTGTCAGAGCTGCTACTGCAAACCACTTGTGAGGAATGAAAAAAATCATTGTTGAATTTCCACACGTGGGCTAAAAGAACAGTATGTAAATTGGATTGCAAGATGCTATGTTCTGCAAGTGGAAATTTCTGGTCTGTTCTGAATTCTGATATCGCAGATTTCATTTTACTTTCTTAAATAAAGAAAACCTAAAACAATTGAAGTGTAATCTAGACAGTGAGATGGAAAACTTCTTTTAATTACCAGTGACTTTATTGATATTTACATCCTTTCCCCCAAATAAATATTCAGATTAAACCTCAAGAATAAAGTTTAAGGAAAAATGCTATTTGGTAAGAGCAAGAGTGGATTTCTGAGGAGCAAAAAAAGCTTAGGCCTCAGGGTTTCTCACTTGCAAGGGCCCTTCTAAGGCCCTGTCTCTAAATTTGCATTTGTAAAAATATCACTATTATTCCTAAAAAGCCACTCCCTCATTATACATACTTTAAGCTCCACACATTCTGGATCCATCTCTCAAAACATATAAGTGATTTATTTGATCACATATTATTGCTATTTTATCACTTTTTATGATATTCAGATTTGTAAACTTGTTTTGTTTTGAATCCTCATGTCTGTTTTTACTTTCTTTCCTTTTGCTTTGGGGGATATTGTAGATCTTCCATTAATCTCGAGCTTGCACATTTTTATACAAAAATAACAAAGAACACGTAGTTTGCATACATTGTTGTACTTTCAAAACCATTTAATAAAAATTATGAGTAGAAAATGAAATGCTCCTTAACAGAAAATGAACAGATTGAGTGATTTTAAAATAGTTAATTTATCTCCTAACCATGCTATTTAGAGTCTATTCTATGTAACTTCCGTGGGAAACATCAGATTTCTGACTGGAAGAAGGTTTTGGGTGATCTTAACAATAAATATAATTAAATAGGTGTTTAACACAGGGTTCTTCAGAATTCCTTTTCCATATCCTTTGAGTGAATAGTTTTCATCATATGTATGCCAATAATATTTGAAGGGTATGACTTATAATACCTTGGAGGTTTATATCAAATGAATGGTGTTTTATATACCATATACTAGAAATTTTTAGTATTTATTTGAACCCAATACTTCATGGTAATTCTGGGAGAATTTTGAAAGGTATAGTAAAACTGAAAGTCTTTGTATTCCTACTAATTACATTTATCACCATTTATCTTTTATAGAAATATCCAGTTCCCCCACCGAAATAGGTTCTCCTAAGAACAGGGTCTATATTTTAATTTGATATCCCAAGAGCACAGAACTTTGAACCTAATAGATTCTAATGTGTTTTTTTTTTAGCTGGATCTTACATAATGAATTTTTTAAGAACTTTGCTTTCAGACCCTATAGCTTATCAAGTTGGTAATGTGAATCCCATAGTCGACATTACTGGGAACTTTTATCTTTTAAAAAAAATCTAAATATTTAAAAAGAGACAATATATCACATAATTCAAAATTAAAAAGGTACAAAAGAAAATATGTACTTTGGAAAAGCTTCCTCCCACTCCACTTTTTTCAGGGGCATTTTTTAGGTATATACAAATAAAGGTATATTTTAGGTATATACCAACAAAACTATATACGTTCTTTTTAGCTTACTATATAAACTACCAGTCTTAATGGGTTTTTTTAAAACACTCTTGTAAATTGGCTCATATCTGCAAACAAACAAAAACCTGTGTTCTCATTCTATGTTATGGCTACACGGCATCCAATTTATATTTATGTAGTATGTTTATTAAGCTGGTATATTTTTGATGGACATTGCTATTTTCCAAACCTTGCTTATTAAAAATGCATTGCAATGAATAACCTTGTACATGACACCATATGTTGTACAAATGAGAAAAAAATTATAGGCTTTGTTTCTATTTCTGAAGTAAGGGTCAAAAGTTATGTTTTTATATATTGATAGATATTGTTAAATTGCTCTCCATACAGGATGAACTGATTTATATCCACAGTCAAAATACCCTCTTCCTTTATTCTTACTTATAGAATGTGCTATCAAACTTCCAATCTTTGTCAATAAGTAGGTACAAAATGCAGTCACTATAGTTTTAATCTATATATTTTTCTCTTTGCGGAGGTTAGACTGTTTTCATATGTTTAAGAACATTCGAATTTATTTTCAATTTATCCTAACACTGTCTATCTCCTTCCTTGCACTCAGTGCAATGTGTAAATATTTTTATTTATTTATTTTTGTCGTCGGTCATCATTTGTCTTTTTGATTATTGTATAGGCTCCTTGAAGGTCAGTACTCCACTTTCTTGTTCATCACTGACTCATCAGCTCTGGCACAGCACCTTCCCTAGCAGGCATTCTGGAAATACTTGGCAGATGAATGATTTAGTGGAATAATGTGAGCCCACCAGAAGGTCTCTAGTATGCTGCCACGGATCTCTGTCCTTGATGCCGTGCCCAATTACCTGTGAGTCTCCTAGAACAATTGGTGCCCTTTATGATTATTTTGGAAGTATGCTGAGTCATTTGAAATAGATGAGAAGCACAAATACTGAAATTAAACTACTTAGTATCTTAGAATATGAATTCCCTATGGCTTCTTCAAAAATAACTAAGTTGAAATCACAGTTTAGTTTTCCATAAGGGAGAAGGTTCCATCATGAGAATTCTAGGTTAATTTTTCCTACTCTCATGGAAAGGGAAACAAAGATGAGTCTGGGAAATAGGGAAAGAATAAATATGTTTATTTACAGACCTCAATATTACATATTGAGAACCGAAAAACTTTCCTGTTAAATAGTACACAAATTTGCTGCATTGAAATTTGTAATTGAACAAGAAGGTAGAGTTTTTAAGAATGTAATTTTTAAAATTGTCAGTTAAAATACTGGGTTCCAAAGATTACTTGGTAGAAAGGGTTTATTTATTTATTTTTGAAGATTTTATTTATTTATTTGAGAGAGAGAGAGAGAGTGAGAGAGCACACAAGTAGGGGGAGGGGCAGAGGGAGAAGCATGCTTCCCACTGAGCAGGGAGCCCAATGCGGGGCTCAATCCCAGGATCCCAGGATCCTGGGATTATGACCTGACCCAAAGGCACATGCTTAACTGACTGAGCCACCCAGGCGCCCCTCAGCAGAAAGGGTTTAAAGGGCTTTGTCAATTATATAGAAGTCTGACTTCGTTCTGAGCAGGGCCACACACCTGAGGTGCTGTCATGTTGTCATGTTAACCGATTTTGGGTTTGCACTGACGAAACCAGAAGAGGGAGGCTGGAGATCTAGGTAGTTGGGAGAGAAGGGTCTCTGATTCCAGGGGAAGACAGAAAGGCACTGTACTAAGGCTTCAGCAAAAAAACCAGGCATGGGTGGTACAGTCCAAGAGACACGCTACTTTATAACCAATTTTAAGGGTTTTCCTTTCTGCATTATAATTCCTTGATGCAGCCCTTAAAACTTCAGTTCAGTTTGTTAAACCAGTATAGTCTCAGGTGAACTGCTGTAGGGAAGTCAAAGTATGGGTGTATATATATATTCATGGCTTCTGCTGAGCTTGACTAGACAGAACAGGATCAGCAAAGAGATACAATGGTGGACAGAGGCAATTGTTGAAGAATCTCAGCTCTATGGTCAGAATCGAGAGGTGACAAGTGACAACCTAGATTTACAAGTGCAGCCCACGTCGTGGGAACCTCAGACACAACAGAGGTGGGGCCTGAACTTCCTGTATTCCTGAGAATGGGCCTTGGATTAAATGGTAACAAGTAAGCTTAGAAGACTGGGAAAATTGGGACATATACAAATGTGGCTTAAAGAAATTGCTCATGGATATTTGTTACAAGTCCTCAGTGTAGTTCACGAGTGGTTCTTGCCTCATATTTCAGTGCTTATGTTATGTACTTTCAATTACTGCTACGTGTTCATGTGCACTGGTATCTTTTTTCTAACCAGATTATAAACTCCTTGAAAAAATAGGGATTCATTCTCATACATCATGCTTATCTCATAATATCTAACATGATACTGAGCCAGTATTATGGTGCTCAGCATATATTTATTAAATGACACTTTATTGGACAGTTCTTTTTAGGGCTGTATGGGTCTATGGTCTTGGATGACTATCATCACCTGAAATAGGATCTTAAATATGTTTTGCATCTCCTTTCTTTTTATAATGTGGTCTTTTCACTTATGATGCATTTGCTTTCTTCTTTTCATTCCCATCTTCACTTAGCTTTGAATGTCTTGCCCTCTCAGTAACACCAGATTTTCAGGGTTCCTAATAAAGAACAAGATAACTGAACTAAATTCTTCTCTTTAGCTAAAATAAAATAAAAAATTACTTCACACCTCAAATCTATGCTCATGTTTTGGGCACGATTCACGAATGCCTAAGTCCACATGTCATGTGGCTGTCCAGCTATTTATATACACATGAAGTACAAGCATGTTTTGAAGTTCTGAGCAGAACTGTGACCAGCTGACACGTCTCAAAAAATCTTTTTTGCTCGCAAAGGACCTTGTCCTCAAACTTTTATAAGTTTAACTTATATAAGTATTCTCAAAGTCGTATATGTTACACTTGTTTCTTAGGACTGCAAAAGCTACCAATCGACAAGTGTCAGGAACAGCGGTGAATAAATAATACACATGTCACTTCCTCTGTGGGGTGGAAAAGATTAGAAGGGGAAGAGAGGAAAAGAAACAATTGGTGCCTCAGTCCCACATGTACACAGTCCCCTCACTGATGGCATTACTGAGTTTGACGAGAACTCCTGCCTACAGCTCATGTAAGAAAAGACACCACCCCCAGGATGGGAGTGTTATTTACTTTTCCAAACAGTTGCAGGAATAATACAACTGGTACTTCCAATCAGGTCGGGCCTTCTCGGTGGCTCCATCATGGTTTTGAATAGTGAGCTTCCGGGACTGGGTAGCAGAGAAAGTTCTTCTTAAAAAAAAATTAAAAATGGAGGAGAAGAGGGAGATGAGGGATGGTTGTTACCTCTGCTTATGCACAGCACGTTCCCAGAGACTGTGCAGCTGACGCGCGGCAGACTCTTAGTTTTTGTTCAGGTCTGGTTTTGATCTGCAGTGTTCAGGGATAAGCAATTCCTTTCAAGTTATTTGCAAACCTTGTCAAAGCCTGATTGCAGCATGACACTGATGACAGACTGATTATTACTTGTCTCAGAAAGCAGTGTAAGAACATATTGGCTTTCATGCCAACATCCAGCTTGTCATTAGCGTACAGTGCAAATGGCAACGGTTTTCCACCGGAATCCTGGAAGCATAGGCAAAAGGAGGAGTCTCTGTTTCTATTGGTTCCGGTAAGATTTCAATAAAATTTTAGGGACAGTTTTTTGTGCAGTGAAATTCCTACAAACACCAGGACAAATGGTCTAGCTTTGAAAAGTCATCAGTTAGCTTAGAGGCATTTATTCCAGTAGGCTAGACAGAAAAAAAAAAAAAAAAAGACATATAAAATAATATTAAAATATAAACAATTTTTTTTCCCAGCAAAACAGACCTACTAAAACTTAGAAGTGAATTCAGTTGCAAAATTCTGCTTGTTTGGAAGTGCTAAGTACTAAATTTTGGTAATTTCTCAATAATTAAAGCCAGATCCAACCAGATGAATAAATTATCTACTTGGGATGTGAATTAGATCTGTAGGTACTTTCCCTTTTTAAAACACAGAAACTCAGTTACATTAAAGAAGCATATGTGTTCTGAATCCTTTCCAGGAATTAAAAACTCTGTAATTTCAATTTTATTCCAGAGTCATGAAAATTACCTACATGCCTACTTCATGCTTAGGAAAAAGTTACTAGCTGGAAACCAGTGGTATCTGAAGTCAGGATCTTGTATTGCCTCCTCACCCATGTTCCTTTTGATCTTTCTTGCTTCTCTTGGTAGAAACATAAGGGGATAATCTCGTTAGGCCACAGCTGTTCATTCATAGAAGGAGCAACCACCTCAGTTTCTTTAAAAAAATATTAACTCTGTAACGAGATGACTTGTTAAAGTTCATTGGAACTTTTAATTGAAAAATATAATATATGTACATGACAAAGTTTAAGTCAAATGTGTAAAAGGGTATTTCATGAAAGAAAAATCTTGGGGTGCCTGGGTGGCTCGGTCGTTAAGCATCTGCCTTTGGCTCAGGTCATGATCCTAGGGTCCTGGGATCAAGCCTTGCATCGGGCTCCCTGCTCCGCTGCTTCTCCCTCTCCCACACCCCCTGCTTGTGTTCCCTCTCTCGCTGTGTCTCTCTCTGTCAAATAAATAAAATCTTAAAAAAAAGAAAGAAAGAAAGAAAGAAAAATCTTTCCCTTATCCCAACAGGGAATCACTGATATGCATATGTATATGTTTATTGTCCCCAATTTTTACATAAATTTAAGCAGAACTCAACATAGTATTCTTTTTTTAAGATTATATTTATTTATTTGACACAGAGAGAGAGAGAGAGCACAAGCAGGGGGAACAGGAGGCAAAGGGAGAAGCAGGCTCCCCACTGAGCAGAGAGCCCCATGTGTGACTCCATCCCAGGATGCTGGGATCATGACTTGAGCTGAAGGCAGACGTTTAACTGACTGAGACACCCAGTTGCCCTCAAAATAGTATTCTTATCAATGTTCTATTCTCTTAGCAATATCAGAAGCTATAGAGATAGGATTTTAGGTAGTCCTGAATTCCTGTCTTATTTGGGATGGTGAGATTCCAGAGATGATTGGAATTGACATTTGATTCATGTAAATCTGATACTTCGCTTATGAGTATGCTTGAACTGGTCCATGTTAGCCCACAATCTGCTAAAAGAGATAAAGGTAATTATTATAAGAATAAGAAAAACTAGAATCCTGATATATTTGAGTTATAGTTTGTGGCAGTTAATTCTACACCACAGGAAATAAAGAACACTCCACTCTCATCCTGAGCAGGACCTCAGGTGGCCATTCTGTGACCCAAAATGATCATCAGTTTTCTCATCTTGCTCAGTTACCCATCATCCACAGAAGGATTCCTTGCAGGAGAGGGGAGCTTGCATTTCCAACACGGAGACTGCAGTTGAACCTGTAGCTATGTGCAACTGGCTTCATACAGTTAAAACCTCATTTCCTTTACCTAAGTAAAAATATCCAATAAACTTTGCCCTTTGGAATCCATCAATCACCCTCACCTTTGTAATAATCATTCAGGTGCTATACTTTTAAATTTTTCCCTCCCTAATCAAGGTTATAAAACAGAAGCTTTGAGTTCAAAATGGTGGACTCAGTATACAAATCTAACTCCCCTACACTCCTAAATCCCCCCAAATGAGAAATAAATATTAAAAAATCACAAGTATATTTTATTTTCTGAAGATAAAACATCAGAACCCAGAATCAGATTCTTTCTGAAATCAGAATTGCATGGTTTTAAATGAATATGATAGTTAATTTTGTGTCAACTTGGCTGGACCACAGGATGCCCAGATATTTGGTAAACATTATTCTGAGTGTTTGTGTTTTTGGATGAGATTAACTTTTAAATTGGTAGATTCTGAATAATCCAGACTGCCCTCCATAATGTGGGTGGGCTTCATCCAATCAGTCAAAAGCCTAAATAGAACAAAAAGACCAGCCTCTCCCACACAAGAGAGAATTCTACAGTAAAAGATCTTTCGACTTAAATTGGAACACTGGCTTTCCTGGATCTCCACCTACTGGCCCCCTGGCCAGATTTTGGATTTGCCAGCTTCCATACTTGCTTATTATGAATTCCTTATAATAAATCTCTCTATATACACACATCCTATTAGTTCTGTTAAACCAGAGAAACTTGGCTTATACAATGGACAAATCAAGGTGAGTTAACAGCCATCTTAAACATACACAGTGTTCGGTACATTGAAAGTGAAAGTTGTTTTTTTCCATTAAAGTTAAGAAAGTGTTTAAGTATTAGGTTGGCAGGTAGAGAATAAGAATGGGCAATGACACTAATGTTCTGATTTGGTAATCAAAATGATAGATTAAAAATATGCTTACAGTCCAACTGACACGGTCAACTGTGTATGTGTCTGTGTGTTTGTGTTATCTCTTATCATCTACCTATCTATACACACAGCTAGTATTTGGGTGCTTCCTGTGTCAGGCACCATATTGAATATATTACATAGTTCATCCCATTTAATTTTCACATCTACCCTATAAAGTAAGTACTGTTATGTTTTTTGTAGCATATAAAGGTAAATTTTACTATAGTGAATTAAAATTTTAATATAGTGAATAATTTTTCTAGGCTTACATAGCTAATGTGATCTGAGACTTCTGACACCATTCCCTAGAATTATTTGGTCAGAGTTATACAACTAATAAATCATGGAGCTGAAGTTAGAACCCAGCAATCCGACTTCAGAGACCGTGCTGTTAGTCACCACGCTCTGTAAAGAATGATTCAAAAATTACACTTAGCCAGCATATCTTTAATAGCAAACCCTGATTAGGACATTCCCAGGAAAGAAAATTATAGCCAAATTCTCCCATGAACATCTTTGCAAAAAATTCTAAGCAAAACATTAGCAAATTGAATCTGTATATGTATATTTAAAAACATAGTAAATAATAATGTAGTGTGGCTTACCAGAAGATTGCAAGGTTGGTTTTTAATATTAAAAAGCAATAGTGTAATTCACAACTTTAACCCTATAAAGGAGAAAATAATGTGATCATCTTAATACATATACAAAAAACATTTTGATAAAATTCAATACCCAGTCATGACAAAAACTAAGGACATTAGAAGTAGAAGTAGAATGCCTTGGGTGGCTCAGTTGGTTAAGCGTCCGACTCTTGGCTTTGGCTCAGGTCATGATCTCAGGGTCGTTTGATCGAGCCGTGCGTTGGGCTCTGTGCTGGGCATGGAGCCTGCTTAAGATCCTCTCTCTCCCTCTCTCTGCCCCTCCCCACTCTCTAAAACAAAAACTGAAAAACCAAAAAACTTTAAACTGTCATTATTTGCAAATGATATGGATATGTACTTAGAAAATTCAAAAGAATCTACAAAAAATGATTAGAATAATGTCAATTTAGTAATTATAATTGTAAATCAATACACAACAAATGATTGCATTTCTATAAATTAGCAGCAAATATTAAGAAAGAAATTAATAAATACTACTTACAATAGCACAAATAAAACCCCCAGATATTTAGAAATAGTTCAAATGAAAAACATCTTAGTCTTCTGCATTGTAAACAACAACAAAAAAGAGTGCCAAGAAAAATTTTTTTAAATCCAAATAAATAGATGGATAGAACATGTTCCTGCATTGTAGAGCTCAATATTATTAAAATGTAAGTTCTTCCAAAATTGATACATATATTCAATGTTCTCTCAATCAAAATAACAGAAGGATATTTTCTTTTTCTTGTTTTTGTTTGTTTGTTTGCTTGTTTGCTTTTTATGGAGGAGGGGTAATTGGCCTGCTAATTCTAAATGTGTATGGAAATGCAGAAGACCTAGAATAGCAAGACAATCTTTAAAGGAGAACAAATCTGGCAGAATTGTATTGACAGAGATCAGGTCTAATTGCAAAGGTGCAATAAGCAAAACAGTGTGGCATTGAATGACACTGATGTAAAAATAAACAGATCGGCCAATGGAACAGAATTGGATATCCAGAACCTGACTCACACATATGATCACCTGATTTATCACAAAGATGCCACAGCAGTTTAGTGCAGGAAAATGGTGGTTTTAATAAATTACTGAGTCAATTGAAAATCCATCCGAAAAATAAGTTAGTCTGTACCTCACACCATTCACAAAATTGAATTGGCAATGGAATTTAGACATAAGTGTGAAAGACCAAAGAACACTTCTAGAAAAAATCATAGGAGAATGCCTTCATGATGTTGTGGTAGGAGGATTTCATAACTGAGACAAAAATAATTAGCTATGAAAGAAAAGATTAAGAAGTTGGAATTCATTTAAATAAGTTAACTCTGTTCACTTAAAAGATAGTAGTAAGAGTATGAAAAGTCAAATTAGCAAACGAGAGAGAATGATTATATCCATTTTATATATGTAACTTATGTAACTTTTATAACTATACATAAGCTTATAATTTACAAGTTACAATGTATGACTGCATATAAATAATTATATTGGCATATATATAAAATCAAAGGACTTCTGTGCAAGATATATAAAGAATGCCAACAACTCAGTGAGAAAAATTCTTTTTAATGAATCTCAACTAAATACAAATTGTAACCACAATGACATAACACTACATCCCAAGGAGAATGACTAAAATTTTGAAAGACTAAAAATATCTAGTGTTAGAGAAGATACAAATCAAGTAGAATTCTCAAACATTATACAAATTAATACCCCAGTTGATAATCATTTTGTTGGAAAATAGTTTGGTAGTACTTACCAAAGCTAAATATACATATAATCACTTCTCTGAGTATACACAATTACACAATAGACATGAATGCTTATGGCAACAAAAAGCATGTACAGTAACAGTCCCTAGCTTTATTTATAGTTGTCCCAAACAGGGAACAACCCATTTATGCATAAGCAGAAAAATAAATACATTAAAGTATATTTATATAGTAAAATATTTAGCAGCAATGAATAATAATTACTTACAGTGAACACTGATACTGTAGAAGAAAGAAATTGCTTGAGAGAAGTGGGAGGGTCAGTAATAAGTATGTGTGTATTGTTTCATAATGAACATTTAAAATTATAAAACATTTCATATTTGAGCTTACTGAATATGAATTAAAAGCTGCAGGACTCCCATTTTGCTAATGTTGATGTATATAAAGCAGGACAGCCACTAGAAATATAGCAGAAGCCAAAACCTGTCCAAGTCAAGAAGTTCAAATAGGCCTTAGCTGATAGTATTCTCACCTACCCGGCTTAATAAAGACCATTCCCTGGAACCTTACACAAACAAGCATATGCATTAGTCAGTGCATGAGATTCAGTGGAGAAGACTTGGCAGAAAGACAAAAAAGAGTCTCCAAACTTCTTTGGAAAGTGTTTTGCCACTTATCCTAAAGCTATAACTCTGCCAACTGGAGTCAGTGGGCTATTATAAATTTATATATGCATTTAATCTGCCTGGAGAATTTTTTTACTTGTATGTATATCAACATTTCAAAACAACCTTTTAAGATACAGAATCTTCCAAGAGGAGGGTTCTTTATAAGTGAGAGGCAGCTTTCCTTCTGAGGGACAGCAATGACTAGTTTGTTTGAGTACAAAACTGACAGTTGGAAAAGTCTGAAATATAATTCTGGCTTTTCTACTTCCTTAGGTTCCCATACAGAATAAACACGAACCTGTTAAGCAAGCAGAATTTTGGAAGAAGTACATACACATTTTAAAGAAGAGCTGGAAACTCTGCTGTAATCAGGGCTAGGGAAATCCCTTGACCATTATTTGAGTGACCCTGTCTGATTAGATCTGGATGGAAACCATTGGCAAAATTAGCACATAGACTTCATGAGGCTTTGCAACATGAAATGAGAATGAGATTATAGGATTCTGTAGACAAAGTACACAATTATGTGAAATTGTTTTGCCTTTATAATCTGAAAAGAAAGAAGTTTGAAGTATTCCAAATGAGTGATTTTTTTAAATAAATGAAAATCAATGGAAAAAATAGTGAATAATGAAATAATTTTATAGCCTGAAAGAAAAGTTCTTAGAGAAATTCATTTTGTTGCATTCTGGAAGGGGAATCTTAGCCTTTGCTAAGTCTCCTATGTAGATACTGTTCCCTCTCAGGATATAGCTGTTAGCCTGAGGCATCTCAGAGAGATGGTAATCACTAATTGCTGGCTGATGTACATGATGCAAATAGTTTGTATAGTTACTTATGGGGAATATTTGCAGTCTTTTTGGTTTAACTTGCTGTAAGGGGACAGAGTTCACTATAGAGTCTGAGAAAAGTTACCTCAAACTGTATCTGCTGGAAAATGGAAATGAAACAAAGGGACCCTTCCCCTCAACAAGAAGCAATTAGAGGATGTGGGGGTTAAATAGAGGATATAATAAGTATGTAGAGTTGTCATTAGAAGGAATCCAATATTAAGGAGACCTTTTCTTTCAAATGGGTCATCTAAATCCTAGCTTAAGAATTGGTGGAATTATGAAATAATTAGGTTATTTGTCAGAGGTTCAAGCTTCTCCAAAATGGAAGCCTAGTCTCTTAAGAGATGACTCACAAATTCAATCTTTAGCTAATTCCTTGGAGTAGGCTAAGATATTAGAAAAGAAAATGAAAAATAATTGACATGGTCATGTGTGACTTTAGTAGTTTTAGGTCCATAATTTACAAAAGGTATAGCTTAGTAATTAAGAAGGAATTTGTGGTGAGGTTCTTTGAGACTCTGGACATGTCTTCTTCTTCATCAAAGCAGAAGATTCACCCACTATTTTAGCACCTGTTGATTATTAACCCCCTCATTATATATGTATTCGTTTGTTTTCTACTGTAAGGAAGATCTTCTTTCCTTCCTTCCTACTTTTCTTCTTCTCTTCCCACCCTCCCTCCCTCTTTTCCTTTCCTTTCCTTTCCTTTTCCTTTTCCTTTTCTTTTTCCTTTCCCTTCCCTTCCCTTCCCTTCCCTTCCCTTCCCTTCTCCTTTCCTTTCCTTTCCTTTCCTTTCTTTTCTTTCCTTCCTTTTCCTTTCTTTTCTTCTTTCTTTCTTTCTCAGTATAAAATAGGGATTCTTATTTTATTGATTATCATGTAGTTTGAGCTCAGAATGGCCATATTTGGCCAGTGGGAGCCCCTTTAAATCCTTTGTCTTTTTAATATTTTTAGATGATTTTTGAGCACTTCCTTATTTTCTGGCCACAAAGATGTCCTAGAAAACTTTTCTTTTTTGCTAGGTTGTCCTGGAATCCAGCCTGTCCTTGCCACTTTGTGTTAAAGGACTTTAGTTTCGTTGGGTCTTCTCTATCCCTTTCCTCCTTGATTTGATGCTGTGTGCCAGCCAGGAGAATCATGAGTCAACCCCTTTTGTGATATGAAATAATTTACACTCAATCTAGCAGATTTCTTAAAGAATCTAGAAGGTTTTGATAGACTTTTTAATTTCCTTAGAAGATGCAGAATTTAGTTGCTTTATGTTCTACCACTCTTTGTTATGAATGTCAAAGGTGGAGGCAGTTAAATGACCTTGTTTACAGTGTTCTTCCTACTGGAAGCCAGTTAATCAATCCATAGCTATTCAGTGGTTATTTTATTCAAGTGACTATTTAATTTAAAAAAAGAATGGTTGTATTCTTTGTCATTTAGGGTCCTAACAGGACATTGGATTCATCTCAGAAGGTTGATATGAAAAGTTCTAAATAAAGAAATAACATATAGAGTTGTAGCAGGAATAAGAGAGCAAGCAAGAGTTGGTGAGGTCCCAAATACTAGCAATATTAGGGAGCCTTGGCCATTCCAAGGGCCAAAGCAACACTGGAAGGACACAGTTATGGTGGACCACTGGAGTGAGGACCATGGAGAAAGACTCTGATGGAAACATTAGGTGTAGAGGGATACAGCCACTGCCACACTTTTGGCAGGCATCAGAGCAAGGAGGAGAGGGCAAGTAAATGCAGTTTTTTCACTTTTCCCACCCTTTTCTATTGCATGTGCTCTCAGTGGCCAAACCTAACTGAAGGTCATCCTGCAGGAGAGCCAAGGACATGCAGTTCACAGTTATCATCTGTAGGAGCACTATATTAGTAAGGTCCTCCAGACAAACAGAACCAATAGGATATATCTATATCTATTCTCTATATCTCTATCTATCTATCTATCTATCTATCTATCTATCTATCTATCCATATATAGAGAGATTTATTATAGGAATTTACTCTAATGGCTATGGAGGCTGAGAAGTCCTGTGACCTATCATCTGTAAGCCAGAGACCCAGGAAAGCTGGTGGAATAATTCAGTCCCCGTCTAAAGGCCTGAGTTTGGAATGGGGTGGGAGGCCTAACAGTATAAGACCCAGTCTGAGCCCAAATCCCCAGGGACCAGGAGCACAGATGCCCAAGGGCAGGAGGTGATAGATGTCCCAGCTCAAGTAGAGAGAGAGTGAATTCACCATTCCTCTGCCTTTTTGTTCTATTTGGGCACAGAATGGATTTGATGATGTCTACCTGCACCGGGGAGGGCCATTTATCTGCTTTACTCAGTCTACTGAACCAAATGCTAATCTCTTCTGGAAACACTGTCACCAACACACCCAGAAATAATGTTTTACCAGCTATTTGGACATCCCTTAACCCAGTCAAGTTGACACATAAAATTAACCAACACAAGCACAATGAGGTCAGAGAGGGGAGGGCAATGTGTTCTGTGGGCAAAGAAAGAAGAGCCTGTGTGTGTGCTCCGACGTAGTCTTCTTCACCACCACCTGGGAGCTCCGTGCAATTTATTCTGTAGCAAGGTTATAGATGCCGAGTTTCCTATGCTTGATGCCTCAGAAATGCACTTTTAACTCAGTTCAAAAGATTCTGCCACACACAAGAGGTATCATATTTACTTTATTAGAAGTAGCTTGTACCTTTCTCCTGCTCTTGAAAAATCCAATTTGTTGTTCCACTGAGAGAAAGTATGTCAGGTGCATATGTGGATAAGGCAGTCATAAACAAGTCTACATTCAGCTCACACAATCTAACCCTGTTAGAAGCTATCAGTTAAGGTATTTTCAGGGGGACTGAAGTTGATTATGAGAGAACAAAGAAGCAAAAGTCATACTACATAATAAAAATGGAAATTAGTTTAAATTCTCAGCTCCATTTCCTGAGCCAATGAACATAAAGTTCATGTTCGGCACATCTGTTTGCTGAGATGGATCTACAGTTATGTTAGGGTAAACGAAAATAAACCCCAAATAGGTTTCTAGGGTCATCCTCATAGCTGAAAACGTGTATCTTGGTCCCTCTGTGGGCAGATTTAGGGACATACTATTTGGGGTTTTTGTGCGGGTGGTGATTTCCTCATTTTTACAAGAACTATAAAATCACGGTATTTTCCCATTATATTTTCCCTGTTAAGCTTGGCAAGCAAGCCGTACTGATCTGGTGCCAGCCAGTATTATAGCCATGAGATACTTAAGGCCAAATGGCTACATTTTAGAAAATTTAATTATAAGGAAAAGAGGAATTTATAAAAAGTCTGCCACCAATAGAAATGTTTTCATTAACTATATTTCCATCCAATTAGCACCAAAGCAAGTTTCCTTTTTTTTTTTTTCTTTTTTCTTTCCTCGAACTGTTCTGCTACTGTGTTCGCAGCCTGATACTGCGGCTCCGCGCTAGCAGGGAGACTGGCAAGCAGACGTGACCAGACACAAAGGTGATAAAGGCTCGGCTCATTTCAGTGTTCAACCAGGGTGGAATGCAAATAGCAAGCAGTGCATGACAAAAAGTAAATTAAATCTTTAAAATCCTTCTTTTAATAATCTTAGATGGTATTGGCAGCTTAGGTAAGGCTTTTCTACAAATAGAGGATTTTTTGCTCAGCAAAATCCCCTTAAAAGCCAGATAAGAGGTAATATAACTTTGTCCCTGCAACCTAAATGGCATTTCTTCCTTTTCCACACTGCTTTTTCAACCCACAAACACATACACACCTTTATTTCTTCTAATGGCTTCTCATTCTAATATCACTTGATCACACACTCTTAGCAAGCGTTTTTGAACACCGACCTGATAGGACACTGACCTGGATCGTGGAAGCTAATCTAAAGGTCAGCAGGATAGGGAATGGGTCCTCTGGGAGATCCCAAGTTGCCTGGAGGAGCCGTACACACAGAGACAAATAACAATCCAGTACAACATGACAAAATGCTCGAGTACAGGTGCAAATACGGTGCTTGTTGGAGCACTGGCAAGGCAGCAACGAGTTCTCCCTTTTGGAATTAGAGTGTGTCTAAAAACAAACATCAGAACTAGATTGTGAAAGCTCAAGTGGAAGGAATTTGTCAGATGGAATAGAGAGAAATGCATTCCTGGCAGAGGGAACAGAATACTCAAATACACGAAGTTCTGTGGTGTTAAAATCCATTCAAATTTGTACCCATTTTGTTCATTTCAGGATGACACGACAGCTTCAGGGAAGGTGGAATGGACTCTTTACACTCGCTTGAGTTCGGGTCAGTGGAGCTTTCAGACTAGCGTTCAGATATGTATATATGGAGGTGGACCTATGCTTGAATTTTGACCCAGCCTTAGGCCATCTGGCTGCTAAGAGTTTTAGTGTTATAATATCTGAAATAGGATAATACTCCATTAAAAGACTCATCTGGGGTTGATTAAATGACACAGGTTGTAGAACACAGGGCATCTGGGAGACCCTTGCAAAACTGACTTATTTATGAATGATAGTTGTAGCTTGGTATAGTGTGATTCATACAGGTTTTGGAATCAGATAAGGTTGGGGCACCTGGGTGGCTCAGTCGGTTAAGTGTCTGATTCTTGATTTCAGCTCAGGTCATGATCTAAGGATCGTGAGATCAAGCCCCGTGTCGGGCTCTGCGCTGAGTGTGGAGCCTGCTTGAGATTGTCTCTCCCTCGCCCTCTGCCCCTACGCCCCTGCTTGCTTGTGCACGCACGCGCACCCTCTCTCTCTAAAAAAAAAAAAAAGAAAGA
Organism: Phoca vitulina; assembly: GCF_004348235.1. NCBI lineage: Eukaryota > Metazoa > Chordata > Mammalia > Carnivora > Phocidae > Phoca > Phoca vitulina. The sequence goes on from NW_022589711.1 coordinate 4,751,924, forward strand.
AAGAAAAGAAAAGAATCAGATAAGCTTTGATCTAAATTTCTATCACACTAATTAGCTGAGTGAGCTTGAGCATATCAACTAACTGCTCTGAATGTCACTGTGCTTATTTGTAAGATGAATACAATGGAGCACAGTTAGTAGCTACAGTTGGGAAGACAGGAAATACTGAACGGAAAGTTAGGCTTCCAGCCTACGCCTAGCCCATAGTAGGTGCTCAGTAAATGAGTAATAGGAAAATGATGCAGTCAAGACATTTTATTTATCCTAAAGCATGATGCAGGGGATGAGGGCAATATTGTCTTTATATGAGAAATTACCCATTCCGACCTTTAGGGAACCCATGCCATCCTACCTCCTTTCTAAAATAATATTTTGTAGCCCCCATCACTTCTGAGATGGCATTAGCATCTGCCCACTCTATTCCTCAGTTTATGGGGAAGATGGTTGTGAGCAGTATGGTAATTACCAAGAAGAGGGTAGCATTAAAGAGGAAAGACAGGGACAGGAAGTCCTTGGTTTTGCCATTCTAGAACCTTCTTTCCCCATTCCCACTTTCAACAGAACAGGCTTCTGCCATGAGAATACATACAATGATTATATAATGGGTCCCTAAAACTATGGATTGGAGATAGATTAAAATGAGTGTGAGGATCTCCTCTCGCATTTTCCTCTTGAAGCAGGTTTCTTTGTCTCCTGCAGCCATGCTGAAGCTGAGCTTGTCAGCAGCAGCAGAGAAAGATTTGTGATCTGAATCTCAGGCTTGAAGTTGTTTACTGTTGAGTATATTCAGGCATCACTGCATTTTCTTCTCTCTTTAATACGTTACTGGCAGTCGGATGGCTTAAAGCATCTCTGTCCAAATGGAAGCTTTTTTTGCTTTGTTCTCTATTCCCTCTGCCTCAGACACATGGCCACCTGGCATATGCTGTGTGTTCTCTGTGCAGAGACCGCCAGCACGCAAACAAAGCCCGGGTGGACATGCGCGGCCAGAGCAGGCACGATGGCTGTGAGCTCAGTCAAACCGCTGGTCATTCAGTCAAAAACTCAGATCAAATGGTTTCTTTGACTGAATTAACCATATGAACAGCAGATCTGTCATGTGTAGACACAGAAAAGAACAGTAGTAATTCCCAAGTTTCTTTTCAATGCCTACATCGCTGAAAGACAGTTCCCGAACAATTTCGATTTTTTTAAAAATTCAAACTAGATCATTATTGGCTGAATGCACTCCAGTTGCTTTATAATTTGCAGAGGAAAGAGAGCAAGAAAAGCCAAAATACTTGGATTAAAAGACAAGTGCCCATATCTCTGTAGAAATTACAAGGATTTTTAGAAATCTTTGTAATAGCTATTGTAGACATAACAGGCAGTATTCAGGACTGGTATAGTCGAGGAGGTAATTTCTCTATATGTCTATAATTTAAATCTTTTGGAAAGAAAAGGGGACAAACTTGCATTTTTTAAAGTGGTAGCCACACGTATTTTTGGCATTCCTTTTTTCTCGAGGTGATACTTTATACCGCACAGCTTGTTTTCCACAAAGAGAAAACATAATAAAGAGGGCATAAAAGATTCAGTGTCTTAATTCCCTTGGTTTTCTAAATTTACATTTCACTATTTGAAAGATAAATACAGTACTTTTTTGGAGCTTTAGATGGATGCACAAGTGTTGCTATTTTTGCTAAGAATAATTTGTTGGCAAACATGGTACATCTCACTAAGTTTAGCATAAACCAGTGTATTTACTGTGACAATAAGACAGTGCTTCCTCAAGCTGGCACAGTTTTTTTTTTTTTTTCCATGTGCAGTAAGATTAAACAGCAGGGACCACTGAACTATGTAAGAACATTGAAGCTAAGTGCTATAGTCTCAGGTCTTTGGAAGGCACAGTGTAGATATTTGATACGTGACCAGGACTCACAACAAAACCACAGACAGGTAACTCGGACATAGCTATGCCTCTTCCATGGCCCAGGCGATGCTAATTTCAAAGAAAATAGTCAAATGCCATAGATGGCAGCAGCTGTAGGCAAGAGGTTGCATTAAGTATCGATCTGTGGTCAGATCAATTCGATTTTGTTGATGACCCAAAACTGACCACAGTCTCTGTTGAGTGGTGGGGTTTCCAAAGAGAGAATGAATGACCCTACCTTCAGTAAGCTTGTCTGGCTGATGCAAAGAAAGGAAATTAATCGTACCAGATAAGAGATAAATGATGCCTCATCAGTGGGAATTTTGACTCATCTCTTTCTGTTCTGACTTTTCCCTTTCCCTTACCTCCATTTTCTCTAGCCAGATACTGAATTATGCAGATTGCTTCTCCTAGAATTGTATATACTCTGAATTATAGTCATCGAAATTCAGGTTGTCAAAACCCTTCTACATTTTGTCAACATCCTACTATTTCATTTCTTGGCTTTAAATTTGTCCAAATATCTATGTCTGTCAATGTCTGTATCTGCATCTGTATCTAGAGCTATGGCTACGGTAGTACCCTTTAAAATATATATATATATTTTTTTTTTCAAGAGAAAAACAATTGTATGTGAATTTCCATAGTATCTTCCCTGAGCTAACTTTCCTACTTAATTTATAAAAAATTAAAAAAAAAAAAAAAGAATCAATGAAGGCAGGAGGCCTGGGTGGCTCAGTTGGTTAAGCGGCTACCTTTGGCCCGGGTCATGATCCCAGGGTCCTGGGACCGAGTCCCACATTGGGCTCCTTGCTCAGCAGGGAGCCTGCTTCTCCCTCTCTCTTCCTCTGCTGTGCTCTCTCTGTCAAATAAATAAAATCTTAAAAAAAAAAAAAAAAAGAATAAAAAAAAAAAAATTCCTTTTCCTGACAGAATATATGTGTGTTCGTGTGTGTGTGAAGACAACAATTCTTAAATATATCTATATTTTATTTCCTATGGAAAAAACATGAATTTATATTCTTCAGCCAGATATTAATGACCTTTACCAATGTATTCTCCAAGCTGACTTTTCTATCTTATTACAGTTCTTTACCTCGCACCCATTTTCTATTCGGATCAGATCCTCACACACAGGAGATATTTTTTTCAGCTTCTTGTTATTGATCACGAGGTTCCCTAACCTAAGCATTTCCTCCCTTCCATTTCCGTGTTTATAAATTCTATGCATTCTTTTATGTTTGTGTCAACTACACCTTATACCGTGAAGTCTTTCCTGATTTTCTCAGCTTGATCTATTCTCTATCAACTAAGGTATAACTATTATAGTATTTCCCACATGCTATTTTGAGTTATTACTTTATAATTATGTTTTTAACTCAATATTTGTCAAGAATTTATTGTGTGTCCAGTATTGCAGTAAGAGCTTGGGATTTGAAGGTTGAAAAAAGCCCTCATATTGCCTCTCCCCTCAAGATATTTGTAATCTAATGGTGAGACAGACATGAGAACAAATACAATATCATGTTGAAAAGGCTCTGAATCTCTAGAACCACAGATGCTATTGTATAAATAAATGGCTATATTATTATCTGAGGCATTATGAAATGTATGACAAAGGAAAAAAAAATGCTTGGACTGAGAATGAAGGATGAGCAAAAGTTCACAGTGAGCCACATCGGCTATAGAGTGGGGTGGCATTGGGCAGTCCAGACATATGAACATGTGCAAAGACACATGTTTAATCACGTATTTGAGGACAACGAAATAATTCAGAATGACCAGAACTTCAGTTGAATGGAGGGAAGAAGTGAGAAGATGGGACAGAAAGTGAGGAGTGAGATGAAAAAGGCTTACCTTCTTTCTATACACAAGAGTTTGGAGCTCAGCTTGTAGGTGAATGATGAGGAATATGATCAGATGTGCATATTAGAGATGTCATCTTGAAGAAGCTAAGGGATTAGGGGAACTGGTTAGACAGTTATTTAGAGGGAAAAATGAGTTTAGTTTTTGAGCTACAACCTAGGTAGCAGGGATAGAGAGGTAAAGACAGAAGAAGGGATTAGGAAGGTTGCTCTGTATCTGTGTTGAGAGGTCTTATTACTAAAACAGGAAATGCATGAGAAGGCACAGGTTTAGCCCAAGTCAGACTGATGATGGCTCCAGATTGGGTGAGTTTAGTTTTCACTATTTATCCAGATATTGATGTGGAATTATTACCTCTGCTCATAGACTATTAGGTCCTTCAGGGTAGGTCTTCTATACCTTTCCACTGTACATCATCCAGAGTCTTGAATTTAACAGTTGAATTGGAAATATGTAGACCTGGGAGAGGTTCTGTAGGTCTCAGAAACAGTTCTGGTTTGGCTGATTAGGGCCCCTCGGTTCCACAAGAGATCACTTCTGCAATTTCAAAGGCAAAGAAATTTCAAGCATTTATTCCCTTCTGCCCTAGGAACTCAGTGATGAGCACGAAGTTTTTCCAAGCAAAATGTGTTCTCTTTCAGACAGTGTGGAATCCCTGGAAGACTTTTGCTAATTCATGTGTCCTGTGAAGTAAGAACAATTGGTTGATGATCAGCTATGATTTTGCTAAGCCAGCTCATCAGTTTCTAAATCCCAGATCCCAGGAAGTACTGAGTGGTTTTAAGTGATAAAAATATTGATGTACCAATGTCTCAAAGGTTCTATCACCCCTGGTAATACCGGAGTACCCAAGTTTAATCTAAATATTCCTTGAAAACATACATCATGAAGATTTCCTGCATAAATATATTTTGATCAATGAAACCAGGAAAATTTTTTATTGAGATGGAAAATAAGGAAGCATTAGGGGCATATCCAGTGCAGTATGTTTTTCAGTTTGTGTCTATCTCAGACTAATATCATGATTCATTTATGAATCTAATATAATATGTAATATTTTAAAACTCAAATCAACTTTTCTTGTGTTTGCTTCTGGTCTACATTGGAAAATGACTGATTTTGTTTCTTATATCAACTTCTGTCGAGTTTTACTACCACTGTAAAATAACGTTTTAGTTTTAGATATTTCTCAGGAATGAAAACACTAGTTTTTCAATTGGTGGGATTTTAATTTCCCAAGAACAACTAATTCAAGTTATGATCTTTAAAGCATTTTTTTCCTACAAAGCTATTTATCCAAATAAAGATATTTTCTAGTTCAATTTTTTTTTAAAGATTTTATTTATTTGTTTGACAGAGAGACACAGCAAGAGAGGGAACACAATCAGGGGGAGTGGGAGAGGGAGAAGCAGGCTTCCCACCGAGCAGGGAGCCTGATGCGGGGCTCAATCCCAGGACCCTGGGACCATGACCTGAGCAGAAGTCAGACACTTAATGACTGAGCCACCCAGGCACCCTCTAGTTCAATTTTCTGACCTCTCTGAGTACTGGGAGCAGGAAAAAGAAAAATGTAATTGAGCAAATTCAGGCTTTTTTTTTTTTTTTTTTTTTTTAGTTTTCCTGAAAATCTTATATAAACTTGAGAGGACAAATAATTTGCCAAATCATTGTTGCAGTATTTCATTTTTTTAGACTTGGTTGTAATAACATGATACATTATTCTAGTTTGGATATAGTTGCCATAGGTTTTTACACACAAATAATATGGTAATTTAACACAATAAAGAAGAATGGGGGAAAATAGAGAATATTTAGATACATTCTGTGTATCTTTTATGTGATACCTACAAACACAAATAAGTTCTATAATGGAAAACTAGTCAAGGTGTAAGAGTAGGAAATTCAAAACAGGTGATATCCATGATAATTGAGGATAATTAGGACAGAATTCCTCCTAGGAGCACAGCCCACATTTCTGTTGGTTCACTTGCTAAAGCAGCTGTGTCAGACCTACAGAGAAGTGAGATGCAGTTTTATTGCCCTTGTTTTGAATCTTGGTTTGATTAACGTTGATCCCCTCTCTGGCTAAAAAATGTTCAATTCTGCGACTCGGATTTTAGGAAGTTATGCAGTTTTATAGGAGATACTGATGAAAAAAAACACCAAACACATACTTTCCTGTATGGGGAATAAAACTAGTGTGTCAACTGGTAATTGTGTAAGAGTGGAGATATGCAGGACCATTTCTTTAGGAAATGCTGATTCAGTACAAGATTTGAAACTGGTTTTTATCATTTCCTAGACAAGAAAACCACAGTTTCAGGAGAGCCCCCATGGAAAACAAAGAAAACATTTAGATTAATGGAAAAAGAAACACAGTAAGGCATTACCAAAATGGCACAGCAGCCATATTCCACGTTTCCAGAGGCTATATAGAGATTGTCCTTGAGGTTGTAGTCTAATTCTCAAGAAACTTCATTCAATCTGCATTTCGAGACAAAACGTATTTAGAAAAGTCACGGTCATCCTTCTCTTGCTATGAAGGGAAATATCCTGGTATCAAATCCCCCTTGGATAGAAGACAAAAATACCATTATTATATGTTTTGGCCATGCAAATATTTTCTTGTATAAATGGTATGATCTTATGCATAGAACATTTATTCTCTTTGGGAAGAGGTATTGACCTTGTAGATAAAGATTTTGTATCCTTTGCCTATTTTTTCTTAATTGCTCTTTCATATCAAGGCAGGAGAATTTAGAAGTGATCACTCACAGAGGGCTACACCTGACCGTCCACCTCCTATCTTTTCTCATATCATGGGTGAGTCAAGATAGAACCGTATTTGAGCTCGTATTTGTACAGAGCACTGTAGTATGTGCTCTGGAAATTATCAAGGAAGTAAGTGAGATCTTACTCTAAGGAGTTAATTCCATAGAATGCAGAGACAGGAGACAGAATTTAGGTACATTGCTATAAGACTAACATAAATCATACTACATCATGAATTGCCAAACCACTTAGAGGAAGAAATATTTCACCCAGTTTTAATTGTGCTAAATTTTACAATGAACAGAACATTTCCTGGGGCTTACCCAAAGGCCACATCTCAGTCTACAAAAGAGTAAAAATGTACTTTTTGTAAATTTAAATATATATATTAAAATATAATCATGATTTTGTTATGACGATGAGGCCTAGAAGGATAGTTCAGTGTGTGTGTGTGTGTGTGTGTGTGTGTGTGTCTGTTTTTAGGGAACTATCCTGTTGTCATTGAGTTTTGAATCCCTTTGAAAAAGTGATATTTCTTGAGTTTTCTAATATTTATTCTTTACATGACTCGAATTACATAATTCTAGAATTGGAAAAACAGCTATTCATTATTTGCGTGTTGCAGGGAAGCTGAGGACAGGGTGCTGATAAGCAGGTTGACGAATGGCTAGACTCCAAAGCTGTTTTCCTAGGCCACAGTTTGATGAACACTGTATTAAATCATAGACCCACAGAATATTAAAAGGAGGAAGGAATTTGAAGATCGCCTAATCTAGCGCCACTTTTTTTTTCCAGACCTGGAAAGGAAACCCAGAGGATTGATTAAGTGGCTCATCCACAATCACAGGCAAGTTAGTAACTGAACCTGAACCAAAACCCAAATCTTCTGTCTCATGGTTCAGTTTGTTTTTCCAAATCATGCTAGTTCTCTATCATGTTTTAATTTTTTGAAAAGGTAGTATATGTTTCTGCCATTCTGTATGAAACCATCTTGCCCAACCTTCCATTCTACCTGGGATCACAAGATCATTGGGTCCACTTAAAAAATTTTAATTTATAGTAAGGGACAGTTTTTTTTTTTTTTTAAAGATTTTATTTATTTATTTGACAGAGAGAGAGAGACACAACGAGAGAGGGAACACAAGCAGGGGGAGAGGGAGAGGGAGAAGCAGCCTTCCCGCTGAGCAGGGAGCCCGATGCGGGGCTCGATCCCAGGACCCTGGGACCATGACCTGAGCCAAAGGCAGACGCTTAAGGACTGAGCCACCAGGCGCCCTAGTAAGGGACCGTTTTACCAAATATTTTGCCACTGTCTAACATTATGTCCTCAAAGGGACTTCATCAGGGACTCTATGCATATGTCGGAGAGAACTCTACCCAACTTAAATAGCTAATATTTTAGGTTATTTTCAACTCTTCATGTTTCATTTTTCACTTCTATTCTTTATCTTATTTCTTACTATTTTTTTTTCCTTTTTTAGAGACCATCTTTCTTTGTGTCCTTCATATTTCCCCTTATTTTACAATGATCTTTTTCTACTTCTTTTTTTTTTTTTAAAGATTTTTATTTATTTATTTGACAGAGAGAGACACAGCGAAAGAGAGAACACAAGCAGGGGGAGAGGGAGAAGTAGGTTCCCCGCCGAGCAGGGAGCCCAATGCGGGGCTCGATCCCAGGACCCTGGGATCATGACCTGAGCCGAAGGCAGACGCCCAACGACTGAACCACCCAGGCGCCCCTTTCTACTTCTTTTCTGAAGATAGTTCATTTCAGATCCAAATTTTCGTTTACCTGAGTTCTTTATTTGTGTTTCTAGTCTAATGTTATAAAGGCTCTTGTTTCATGAAGTTTTGGTTTTTTTTTCAATTCATGCTGAAATATTTGTTCACAATTTTCATAGGCACCATGGCAATGTGGTTTACTCTGTGGTATGCCTTATGCTTTATTTTTTATATTATTTTTGTATAGATGCTCTTCCAGTTCCTTTTGTACAACTCATCACTGAATGAGTTGAAGTTTTTCTGGACAAGCTATTATCAGAAAGTTTCTGTAGGGTTAGATATTCCAGGGTATTCTTTAAAATTTCAAAATCCGGATTCTCTCTCTTCTGCTGACAAATATCTTTCTTTTTTTCTTTAAGATCTTATTTATTTATTAAAGAGAGAGAGCACAAGCAGGGGGACCTGCAGAGGGAGAGGGAGAAGCAGGTTCCCCACTGAGTAGGGAGCTCGACATGGGGCTCTGGGGCTTGATCCCAGGGCCCTGGGATCATGACCTGAGCCGAAGGCAGACACTTAACCGACTGAGCCACCCAGGTGACCCCTGACAAATACCCTTCTGGACTACCTTTTGCTAAAATTTCTCTCCCAGGAAATTTTTGTTAGTTCTCCCTCCTCTGCTTCTCTCATCCACACCACTGCAGGTTGGGGCTGGTGGCAGGCTGGCCATGAGCACTGCTCAGACGCGTTCCTACTCTTGTTACGGCTAAGAATGGGTGTACTTTCACAGTTCACAACGAGCCAGTCACCTCAGGAAATACACTTTTGCTGAGGCTTTCTGATGTATGCTGCCACTAAGCAATTCTATAACTCCCATATTATTCTCTGCAATTTCTTCAATGTAGCTTCTCTTCAATATGTACATTTCAATTTCACTTCCTAGTTTCTCTGAAAATGCAGTTATAAGGGTCTTTATTGTCATTGTGGCTTTTGCATGATTTCTAGGAGGAGAAAGGGAACTTAATGCTGACTTATACAGGGAGATTCCCTTAATCATTCCTTAGCTGAGCTCCAAAAAGTAATATAAGTTTCAATTTGGGAAATAAATAGCCTTCATATTTTATTATACAGTACATGAGGTTAGGTTCTATGACATTATCTGTAGTGAACTTCATGGATCGCTTAAATATTACCTTTGTATTTATCTTTATCTTTTTATTTCTTTCTTTCTTCCTCAGAGTGTTTATTATAATATCTGTTGCATAATAAGTGCTTAACTGATATTTGTTGGAATCTAATAGATGACTGAATAGTGGATATTACATATAAAAATGATGATGAATTTTTTAGGCTCACCTTACACAAAATATGAGAAATTCTCTACCTACCCAAGAAAATTTTGCCTACTCAATTAGTAGGCAAATTTACCTAACCAGTCAACACTGTATCTACCCAACTATTTCCTAATTGATTTTTGTTTAAATATATTTTTAAATATAATCATTGATAGACCACAGATTTAGTCAACAGTAGTGCTGGCATATAAGGATAACTCCTATGTGTTGTGAGAAATGCATTTACCTCACTGTAGAAATTTAATTTGAAACGCAGAATAAACCAAGCAATGGTATAACTAATGTTTTATAATCGTATCTGAATCTGAGAATTAGCTTACTCATTTATTTGCAACATTTGAACTTATCTGTTTCTTTTCATCTAGTTCAATAGTTTACGTGGATTCACACTATGGAAATGAGCTGATTAATAGAGAATTGAAACTGATATTTTCTTAGTAGAGGACACAACATGCCCTTCATATGGACTTTTTCCCAGCAGTTCAATGATTGTTTGTTTTAACTTTTTTAGTTTTCTTCTTCTATCTTTATGTAACATTTAAATTGATATGATATGGGAGACAATTTGTGTAATTACAAAGACTTTTCTAATCTCTGGACTTATACTGATATATAATCTTCTCAAGATGAAATAAAAGCCCTTGGTTAGTATGCTGGGTAACAAGTTGTCAATTTTCAATTAAAATCCCATATAAAGTAACCCTACTGAGCATGAACACTGTATTTGGTGTTAATTATCTTAATTTAATTGCTTTTTATTAATCTTAATACTTAACAAATGATATATCTGCAATGAATTTTTTAAGAAGCTTTGCAGAGGTTTATCATCACTCCCCTCATCTTGTATTTGATTATGATAAATATGAAATGTAAAAGTATTTTACATTCTTCACCTTTGCATATTTTTAAGAAAATTTTCAATTTCCGTTTCTTAAGAATAAAAATATTTTGTTGATGAAAGCTAAGAATATCAATTTTTAAACATGATATTACTATTAATATTTATTATTTCTAGGACATTTACAATGTTAAATACAGAGGCTTTTTAAAATGTATTTCCATGTAAGAAAGAATACAGTATTTCCTCATACCCCGTTTTGCCATATGAAGAATATATGTATACATACCTATTTAGCAGAACTCCAAAAGTAATATGTTTCCAACTGAGGTGTAAATAACACCCATGTTATATTAGAAACTGTTAAGAGTTCAGGCTCCATAACGTATTTATCTCTGTATTCCATAGAGTACTTTCCATAATGTGTATGTGTGTATGTGTGTGTATAAATTTTGAATTTTTAAATTTAATGTTAATATAAGTTCAAAAAACTCTGAAATGAGAAAATTTAAGTACCCTCACAAAATCTACATTAATGTCATTAGGATCACTCTTGGGTACTGTGCTAGACAGCCTCTAAAATGGCCCCAATAATCTCTGCCTCCTAGTTCTGAGCCCTCTGTTGTCCCCATCCCTGAGTAATCCCCTTCCCTGAGTGGGTTGGGCTAATTAATTCACTTTTTTTTTTTTGACAAATAAAAATTGTATATATTTAAGGTGTATAACTTTATGTTTTGATATGCATATGGTGAAATAATCACCACAATCAAGCTAATTAACGTATCCACCATCTCACATAGTTACTTTTGGTGTGTGTATATGGTGAGAGCACCCAAGATCTACCCTCTCAGCAAATGTTACGAATGTAATGCACTATTTAACTGTAGTCATATTGTTATACATTTGATCTCCAGAACTTACTCATCTTGCATAACAAACTTTTAACCCCTCGATTAACATCTCCACATTCCCCCCCCTTCCGCAGCCCCTTAGTCACCCCCATTCCAGTCTGCTTCCATGAGTTTGACTGTTTTAGAGATGACAGGATAGCACTTCCAAGATTAGGTTTTGAAAAGACCGTGCCTTCCATCTGCAGTTTCTCTCTCTCTCTCTCTCTCACTGCTTGCAGTTCTGGGGGAGACAAGCTGCCATGCTGTCAGCAGTCCTGTGCGGAGGCCTTGGTAGTCTGGTAAAGAAATGAGGCCCTCTATTCAGCAAACTGCAAAGTCTTGAAGCTTTCTGAGAACTGCTAGAGCAAGCTTCGAAGCAGATGTTTTGAGTCCCAGTTGAGTTCTGAGGTATAGCCTTGACCTCCAGCTTGGCAGCAACCTCACCAGAGACCTTGAGCCAGAGGCACACAGTTAAGTTGTGCCCAGATTCCTGACCTACAGAAGCCTGTAACGTAATAAGTGTTTTGTTGTTTTAAGGTGCTGGTTTAGAAGTAATTTTTTATGTGGCAGTAGACAACTAATAGAATTTCCAATAACCTCAACCTCCCTAAACCAGGTAATTTTTCTGGTACAAGATTACTAAGCTAACTTTCCAGAGGCTATAAACATGTGTTGTTTCACAAATACAAGATTCAATGGATCATCTATTCCCAACATTCACATTTAAAAATATATTTTCCAACATAAATTTTGGAAGTTAGTAAAATGGAAGGAAAAAGCCTCTTTTATAGCACGAGATTATTATGAACTATTTCAGAAGAACATATATATATATTTTTTTTCATGGTTGTGCAGCTGGTTTCAGAGTTGTATCGATGTTTATTTTCAGCTCTATTTTTTTCAAAGCTCCGGATCCATGTATATAGCTACCTACTCAACATCTCTACTTGAATGCTTTAAAGTTATCTCAAATTTAACATGTTTATAATGAATATGATTATAATGTGATCTTTTCCTTTTCCAAACCTGCTTGTTTCCTCCCTTAGTGGATAGTCTTATCATGCCTCCATTTCTGCACTCCAGAAAGTGGGAAGTTATCTATGACAGTTTTTACATTAAGTAGGAGACAGGTTAATTTGCTGCAATAAATAGTAACTAATTTAGCATAGGTTAGGTAACATAAGAACACCTTTCTCTTTCACATGGTTTCTAAATAAGTGGTCCTGGGTTGTGGGGCAGACTTGCTATCTGTATATGACTTCCATTTCTGGGTTCAAGGCAGTTTTTCCAGCGCTGACCATCTCTCAATGGAAGGAGAGAAAGGCAGGGAAATAAAACACAGGACCAAACAGTAGCCTGTGTCACTATTGCTCACATGCCACTGGCCAGGGCGTAGTCACAAGAATACGTCAAACTGCAAGGGACTTATAATCTGAGAAACGTAATCTCTAGCTGATTGGCCATGAGCCTAACTACAATTGGAATGGGCTAGCAAGGTTTGGAATTAAAATTGTAGATTCTTAGGGCAGACTGACTGGGTTTAAATCCCACTCACCAACTGTGTGATCTTTCATGAGTTCTTCTCTTCTCTGTGTATCAGATTCCTCCTTTGGGAAAGGTGAATGATCTCATCTACTTCAGAGAAAGATATTTGTACAGTATTTAGAATTTTGCCTGGTACATTTAAGTGTTTTTCAGTTAAAAGATGTGTTATTAAGCAAGAGATAATGGATATTGGTGAACAGCAAGCACTTCAATTTCAATTCCTCTCATTTGTTCTCCATATTTAATCTATCACCAGTTTTGTTGATTTTTCTTCTTAAACTGTCTCCATGTCTACTGCAACCTCCTTGAATCTACATTTCCTTCCCTCTGTCCTGAAATCTGCTCTTTACACTGTAAGATTCTTTTCAGACTGAAAGCATCATCATTTCAGTCTCCATCCGTCATTCTCCATGGTTTCTCAAAGTTTCTTCCTTTTTAGAATAAAGGAAGGAAAGCAGGAAGGGAGGGATGGAGGAAAAAAAGAAGGAAGGATAGAAAGAAGGGAGGGAAGGAGCTTAGCTTTGCTAAGAATATATAGATTTTGAATAGGCACATTTATTTGATTTTAGTAACCACAAGCATGGCAAAATAAAAATCACAAATTTTTGAAATACTTCCTACTAAGAAGTAGTACCTGTGTCCTCTCCCCTTGAATCTTTGACAAATTCAATATGGTAGAAATGATGGTGTGCCAGTTTAGGGGAGACTTAAGAAATTAGAAGCTTCTAGCTTTTGTCTCTTAGAACATTCTCTTTCCAAACCCTGAGCTACCATGGAGGAAATCTGACTCCCCTGAGACCACTATTATGGAGAGGCTATGCTTAGGTGGTGTACTTCCAGCTGAACCCAATATTCCAGTCATCCCAATCAAGACACCAGGTATCTTGGACTGTTTAGGCTGCTATGACAGAGTACCATAGAGAAAGTGGCTTAGAAACAACGGAAATTTTTTTCTCACAGCTCTGGAGGCTGAAAATTCCAGGATCAAGTTCCAAGCAGATTCAGTATCTGGCCAAGATCCATTTCCTGGTTCATAGATGGCCATTTTCTCCCTGTGTCCTCACATGGAAGAAGGGGCAAGGGAGCTCTCTGGGGTCTCTTTTAGGAGAGTGCTGATCTCATTCATGAGGGTCTCATCCTCATAACCTAACTACCTTCCAAATACCTCACCTCCAAATACCATAATACTGAGGGTTAGGATTTCAACATCTGAATTTTGAAGGGACACACACATGCAGTTTAAGGCACTAGACATGTGAGGTAACTTGTCCTTTACCCTCCAGACAAGCCCATCAGCCAGCTGAATAGCACTGGTGACCTTCGTCAACACCAAACACCATAGGTAACAGAAGAATCACTTGGTTGAGCATTGACTAAATGCTTGGCTCACAAATTGTGAGGTATTATAAAATGTTGTTTTCAGCTGCAAAGTTTCAGAGTTATTTGTTAAGTAGCAATAGCTAACAGGAACCTAACAGAAAAGAGGCTTTTCTCAGAACTATCCTGAAACCTTTAATTATTGTGTAATAACAGTAGGTCAAAATTCACCTAAATTTATTAAACATGTGTAGTAGAACCCACTAAGATAATACAAGAATATAATCATTTAGCTCTCCCATTTTTCCCCCTCTGGAAAAATCTCTCTCAAACCCTTATTCTGGAGTGCATTGTTGGCAAGTTTGGTTAACTACATCTTTTGCCTATAGGTTTGCCTACAGGTTTTCCTCTTTGTTTCCAAATCAATATAGCTGTATTTTAAATACACATCTGAGTGACCACCTTGTAAAAATGTCCATTCAGATGAGGGTCAGAGAAAGATGGAGGAAATGAAATAAAAGCTAGAGAGACAAAAATGTCTAGCAGGTAACTTACAGACTGCTTTATGCTACTACTTTAAGCCCTAATGTGGGCTTGTATTTGTCTCAACTTCAAAAGTTTAACCGATTTCATCTTACAAATATGTTTTTTTTAATCTTTGAGGAAAAATTATCCTAACACTTGAATGTTTTTAATATTTTTCCAGTTCTAAGTTCTACTTGAACGATACCAAAGTGTTAAAAGTTAGCAACGAGTTAAGTCAAAGATTTTTCATGGAGTTTTATTCAGGAAGTGAGATTTCAATCATCTAAATTCTTTGCAGTATCTAAGTCTGTGTATTGTACTCCACTGACAAGATGCTCTGGTGCCCTTAAGAATTCTCTGATGCTCATCCAAACAGACGGTTCACTTCAATATTTCTGGAAATACAAGTATTTATAAAACTTTCTTTCCTAATTGTCCCTCATAAGTTTAGGTTTTGTTTTTTGTTCTTTGTTTTTTTCACAAAATCACCAAAATTATCCCCTGAATAATTGTGGACAATTTCTTTCTCACTGTCATAAAAGAACCTAACATTTAATATTTCTGAAGCCAAACTAATTTTTTTGACTCACAAGTATATTGTAAGTTTTTATCTTATAGTACTCATCCATGAGGTATTCTTTTTATTTTTTTAAATCTCTCCAGTTATTTTCCACTATTTCCTGGATTCCTAACAGCTTTTTTTTTAGTCATTTCTTTGCATTTTAAACAACTTCATTTATAAATCTAGTGACCAAGCATAGGGCCTGTAACCAAAGTACACAGTATCTTGTTCTCTTTCAAACAGACAAGAAAGTATTTCTCTTTGGAATGATCAAAGGGCCAGGACAGTTGGCAACTTTCAAAGCATGATTATGGGTTAAACATTATCCTGTTCTAAGGCCAACTGCTGAAAGAATTCTTTGGCTAAGAAAGAGTCTCACTTTTTTTGTATGAGGTTTATGTTTTAATTTTATTTATCTGGACAGTTATAAAATGCAATTCTTTCTTGTGGTTCACAAATAATAAATTTCCAATATATATGTCAATGGTAAAATGAAAACATTAAAATTCATAGTACATTTTCCAGGAACCAAATAGTTGGCATTCTGCTAAGGTATCCACAGTTAGAAACCACAACTGAAAGGTCTGTGGTGATTCCCAACCAACAGCAAGTGCTAGCAGGCTTTCCCTCCAATGTCTCTCATAAAAGATAGGTCTAGGCACTCCATAACTGCAAATACTTGCCTTCCTTCTAACAAAAGTATCTGGAAAGCACCAGGATAGCACCTAAAGCAAAAATAGTCACCCATCTAATTTATATGAAAAAAACAAAACAAAACCTCCCAGTAAACTTTTAAATGAGTGAGCTACATTTCATCTTCAATAGGTAGACGACTTCCTTCTTCTCTTAGCTTTCTGGTAATATCTTACCTTCTTTCAGAAATCAGGGACACAATCATGCACTAGGAGAAAGAAAAAAAGCACCCCATATTTAATTCTAATTTGGCTGGGTTTTTTGCTAAAGAAATTTTGACAAAAACAGGCCTGGAATTATTGTGCTACTGAAATTCATTTACAATGGTTAGATAGCATTTAACTCACTTTGTGTCTGCTAAGAAAAATAAGTATTAGTTGCTTGCTTAAGAAGGCATTTTGATCAAATAGCAAAACTTACCATGTTCCTACTATGTGCAAAGCCTAGACTTTGAAACTATGGGAGCAACTTCTAGTTATAAAATAAATAACTTATGGGGATGAAAAGTACAGCATAGGGAGTGTAGTTAATTGTATTATAATAACCTTGTATAGATATGATAACCATACTTATCATGGTGAGCACTGTATAATGTATCGAATTGTTGACTCACTGTGTTGTACACCTGAAACTAACTTAACAGGGTATGTCAACAATATTTCAATTAAAAAAAACCATAAAATAATCTAAGGTCTTGATATATTTTAGAAGAGAAAAATCTCTATAGATGATAGTACATGAGAGAGGTCTTGCATGGTTGACCAGTTCTCTCAAAGACAGAGAGGCGTAGAAGAAAGCAAAGACATCAGTTGCATTTAACTTGGATTTATGTCTTTGGAGTCAGAATGGCTTGAAATCAAATCCTGGGTAAGCCCACAGCAGCTGGCATTGCCTTGGGGCCTGTTACTTAATTTCTCTAAGCCTCTCTTTACCTCTATAATGGGGATCAAAGAACACATTTTCTTCAGGGTGACCGTGAATATTATATTACTAGAGTAAAACAAATTCTGAACATGTTTTACATTACTTAACTAGGAGTTTAAGTTATATAAACCTTATTATACTGAACTGGAACTGACAACACCTTAGTAAAAATTTAATAGCTAACATCAGAATGGGAGTGTCCTTAAAGTGACATTTCCCCAAACAGAACTTTTGCTAAGCTTAAATTGCCAAGTTATTAAAAAAAGATACAGTTGGCTAACTTATACTAAAATTTAAAACCAAAACCTGAAAAAATGTTTCAAGATGATTGAGTTTTATCTGATTGTTTAGTGGAGCAATTTACAGCTACCACCGAGTGCTAAATTGGAGACACAGGTAAGCAGTGCCTAGTGCATGCCAATGACAGATGTTTGTAATCAAACTAAGCTAAGTGCAACTTTCTGAATTTCCTGGATTTACATTATTTGAAAAAAAAATAAACATCAAACTGAGACCTTGTTAAATGTGGATTTATTTGGAGTGATATGAAAGGGCCAACAAAATGTAATGTAACTATAACATTGTAATTTGAATAAGTTAGAGCTCAATTGTGCCTGGATCTTTTGTATATTGGTACTTAAAACTGCAAGTAATATTATAAACTTTTTATAGAATATATAAAACATTGTTCTATATAATCTTCAGGGGGTGAGTATTTCCAATTGTCTGATATGTTTCTTCTTGATTATTCTTAAACTAAACTTGTTGCACTTCAACTTCAGTTATAAGATTAGTAAAAACAGAAGGTATTAAATATCTGTGTCTCTATGTTCAAGCTCCTTTAAAGGATTGCAACGCAATACTGGAACACCCTGTGATAAAATAATATTAATAAGAACAACAACAACAGGAGAAGCAAAATATAAAAGAAATAGTGGACTTGATTTATAAAAATAAGTTCCTTTATTTTCAGTACACTACCTTGCAATAGGAAGTGGCTGGGAGTATTTTTTTCAGGGAGTGTGTTCCTACTAAAATAATGATAGTTAGCAGATTTATCTGGTCTTTCACCTAGGAACCACTCTATCCTCCTTTAGCCATTGGTCAAAAAGAAATAATATGTAAGTATTATTCAGTAATAGCATATTCTACCCATGTATCCTTATCTAATTATAATCCTTATTATCATACTACTTTTCCCCAAAGCTAGAGGGGTATTAGGAACAGGGAAAGAGGAGGAGGATGACTAATGAACCATAGAAGTTTCTTAATGGTTTACTTAAATAAAATCTAATCTTATACCCCCAAAATTAAAGTTTCTAGATCTTTGAGGAACACTGTCATTGAAACACATGGCTTAGAGTGACAATATATAGCATGGGAGATAGAAAAAAATCACTGAGATCAAGAAGAAGATGAGAATATATTTTTAAATCTCATTAGGAAAAAGAAAGCAAAGGACATAGAGAAACATCAGCTTATGACTTTAAAAACTGTTATCAAGTAAGGCACACTGCTTCTAGAATTACCGACCTACCGATTTAGCACCAAGATGTTGGTCTGCTGCCTAGCAGTCTCCTGAAAGGTATATATATATTTTTAATGATACCTACTAAAAACAGAAAAAGAGATCAATCTAAAGTAGATTTCCAAACATTGTAGAGCTCTAATGGTGATAAGTTGAATGTCAAAAGTTTGATTTGGGCCAAAAGGAAATAAATTTTTAAAACTTTGATTTGATAGTTAAATTCAAACCATGGTTGGGTCAACATTAAGCACATAAAATGTAATTGTAATATAAGGAAAACACGACTAATGAGATGTGTACATATTTTATTAATTTCAAAATAAGTGGTAATGTTGAACTACAGAGGTGGTCTTTTATAAATTCTATTCGAATCTGCCTATAAAGCATAGATATAAATTTATCCATATCTGTGTAAGGATGATATTGGGAAAAGTGAAGAAGCAAACTAGTTCCAGAAAACGTAGAAAATCAAGTCAGGAAATGACCACCACTAGTGGTCACACATAATAACCAGTTGGGAAAAGGGTCCAACCATGTGTAGCAAGGTGATGAATTGGCAGTTTTATGAAGATGGTGGCTATCTATCTATCATCCACTATCCTCAAAGATGAAACTCCTGAATGAACACGATTATTGCAGGGAGATGTTAAGGGAGTTAAATAATGAACTGAAGTGGGCATCATTTGAGCAGCTGTGATAAGTGTGGCAGTGACAAAAGGAGACAGTGGAGAAAGAACCAGGGGCAGCGATGGAGAGAGAAGGGAAGGGTTGCTAGATCTCTGGAAAGGATGAAAGCGGAATTCCTTCCTAACTCCGTGACCTCGGAAAGGCTTTAGGCTCCCTGGTGAGTCATGGAAGGAAGTCAAAGTAGATGCTGCTTCCATGCTTTTGTCTGGTTAGTAGGGAATATAGCTCACTATGTGAGGTATGAGTGCGAAACAATCTTTATGGTAGAATTGATTTGGTTACAGTGGCTTGGAATTTTATAAGGGTTTAATGCTTGGAAAAACATGGAGGAAGGTCAATGAGGTTTTATTTATAAAACATTTACCTATTTGACTCAATTCCTAGAACATAATAGATAATTAATGTTTAGTTCCCTCCCTTTTTACATATGTATAAATATGTGTATTTTTTGGTTATATTTATTAGTTATATATATAATTAGTTATGTATAAATATATATATGTATAGTTTTATATATATATTTAGTTCTAAGCAAATCACTTAATCTTATGATCCCTAAATTTCTTCATCTATAAAATGTTTACTTATGGTGCCTTTTCTATGAATGAAATATGTGGCAATTTTTGAGTCATCTATACTGTAGTTAGAAATCACAAGTGAAAACACTTTGTGTTCCTCCTAGGAAAGATTCACTTTAAAGTTAGCATTGCTTCTATTGTATCTTTAAAGTGTCTTCTTGCCTCTGCAGGGTTTTATATAATCCAAAGTGCAAGCAAAAAGGAAAAATTATGGCCTAACCAGCAAAACAACGTTTAAGCTTAGCTCCATTTCATTACATTAAGGATTCTCTAAGAATAACAGACACCACAATAGTACAAAACTACCTCGACATTAAGAGATAATACAATATTCATTACCCTAGCTAAAATAATGCATAATAGACGCATTCAGCACTTTCTGTACTGGTTCACTTTCAATTTGGCTTATGGCTTTTGAACCATTGTTTATGTAAGTATACCAACTTGGAGGGAGATAATACATATTATTAAATCATTATCAGTGTATCAGTGTAAGCCATCCACTTTTGAAAGGTCTAGTAGTGTTAGGCTTAGACATTTCAATTGAATTAATCATTTTGAGTTCTATCCTATAACATAGTAATTATTTGAAATATCAAAAACTGAAAGTTAGTTTTATTTTAAATTACCCTTTTACTGTAAAAACAAAGAAACCAATTGGGGAAATTTCTGTTATCAACATCCTTTGGATCACTAGTTGAATAACAACCAGGATCCAGCTCTATTCAGATACTGTGTCATCTGATATCAAACATAAGGGGAAAAAACCCTCCAAATGATTTGATCCTTACTTCTCTCTCTAGCATACCAAAAGAAAGAAAGCCATAATAGAATAAATAAGCATAGTCAAATGCATAAAACATGTTATTTTGCACAAATTGTGTCATTACAGACAGTAAATAATGATAACTCCTTCCTTCCTAAAATTAGAAAACTAGAGAATGAGCTGCCATAGTTTTTATAATTGTCACTCACAGAATACATTTCTTCAGTGACTACACAGATTCTGAAGCTTTAGATTGTTTTGAATGGGTTCTGAAATATCAAATACATCTAGATCTGGATCCTAGTTCTCAGCTGGGGAGAATAAAGAGGACGATAATAGGGATTTTCCATTCTGAATTTGATGTAACCCACTCGTTATCTGAGCATCGCATAGTGAAATGGAAGCAGGGAAGGGAGTTAAGATAAAGAGAATGGTCATCTTGGCCACGCTGGCAGGATAAGTGAGAATATAAATGGAAATGTTAGTGATTTTGACAACCAACAGTGCTTCGAAGAAAGACCCAGGAGTAAGGAGCAAAGCAGTTGAGATCAGGCATTTCAGGACCCAAATCTATGACTCTCGGCTTTCTCTCTATGCTCAACCCAGTGCATCTTGCCAGGGATATGGTAGCTCCTTTTTAAAATGTTATTAAATCTGACTAGAGCTAGGGAAATTAAAATTTTTGAAAATATATAGAATTTAATATTCAGTGACATCTTAGAGAATGTATTGCACTCAGTTTATGAAAAAAAAGGAGGAAGGTGAAATTTAGAGGACATAGCCTAATGGAGGAAAATAAATTTAAGTAAAAATAGACAACATAACATATAAGGTTTCATGAATGTTCTAGTGTCAGTATGAGTTTGATTCTAAAATTGGCAAGATGTTGCTGCCCATTCAAAACATATGGATAAAAGATAGAGTCATATAAATAACTTTTCAAGGAAAGGATAGTAGAAGATAATGTATATATGTTTAAATAAAACACTGAAAACTCTGGCAAGATTATATTTGATTCTAAAGTTTTGATTCTAAATTTTTCTTTCTTTTATTGCAAAATTAATATCAGTCCCTGGACTTCCACAAGGCCTGTTTGTTTTTGTTCAGGAAACCTCAAATTCAGGCCTGCTAATATGGCATATAATTGTCCACATATAATGGAATAAAGCATTATTGAAATGTTTAAATGATCCTTCAGAAGCTTAATGAGAAATACTGCTTAGCCATTAATGTCAGAGACTAGAAGTTCAAAACTCTTGGCTGAATTCAGCTGAATCTCAGCAAAAGTGTTTGTTGGACAATCTTCATTTATCTGCTTAAGTGATTCCTTTTTTGCATACTGACCTTTATATTCATGACTAAGCAAAATTGAGCATGATAAAATGGTACTGGCCTCCAGAGTTTGTTTTTCAGTTTCCAAACCTCAAATATTAAATCGATGAATGCTCTGGCCCGCTGCAAGGCATTACATTTCAGAGACAATTTATGAAAATCCATTTTGTGTCTAACAATTCAGTTGCCACTCAAATTAAACATTCTTTGGAAGATTTTATACTATGTAGTAAAAAAAAATGTTTTAAATTATTTCCTGAAAGAGAGTTAGGGTAGCACTCTATTTATTAGCACAATGTTGATTTAGGTAATATAATAAAATAATCTGGATAACATTGAATTTTGCTTCTGTATTCACAATTTTGTATAGAAAAGCAAAGTTATGTATATGTATGTATATGTAAATGTATATATAAATGGATATGTAATATGTATATACATACACGCACAAAGTTGTGTCTATACATATATATACACATACATATACATATCCACATACGTACACACTCAGATATATGATAGATAGAGTTCTATTTAAGTGATTTTTGTTATATGTATTCTTTTTTTTAAATAACAGATGATGCTTCTGTCTATATACACCATTAGGATGTTGGAGAAATCTTAAGAAAGTTACCTAGTGTATGGTCACCTACCAGCATTATATCATTTATCCTAGGTAGTTATCTACAATATCATAGACGATCAGAATTGAAAGTAATCCTTGAGCCCTTTTCTCCTTTATAAACATTGAATGATCACTGTAACATTCTGAACAAAGTTTAATCAAGTCTCTGTTTGAACATATCCAGTTTTGTTTTTAGGAGAATGCTCTGTCCAGGAGTCTGAGGTCCCATCTTCAAGCCCCCAGCCTTTGGCCCTTTTCCTCCTCTGTAGAAAGAGTGTGCTGGAGAGACAATTACTAAGATCTTGTCTGACTTGGATTTTATCAATATTTCACTCTCTGAGAGCCAGGGAATCTGTTCAAACCCTGTACTGGTCTTGCTGTGAGAAGGGTATTCCTTGCGTTCAGCTAAAACTTAGCCCTGTGTCCTGTCAGCATCCATTCTCTGAGTTATCCTTAGTCTTCAGAGTCTCAGAATCTAAATCCTTACACTACTCAAGAACAAGTACTAAATTCTAAAACTCCTTAAGAGCCAGGGCATTCTTATCTATGTGTAACAATACTCTTTTGATGAAAGTGAGGCCAATCTTTGGCTCTCTTCTTAAAGAAGCTAAAACAAAAGAGGCCATCAAATACACTCTCTGCTGGATTACACAAACTATTATGTATGATGGAGTAGACCCCCATCAGTAGGCATGGAGATCACCTGGAATGTCCAGATGGTTCCTCAGAATGGGGGTTTTCAAAAGACCACTGCTAGACATATGTGTCTGGTTAGAATGTTTAACCTTCATGGTCTTTAATCATGTAGCATTATGTGAAATGCCACTGGCTGAATGGCTTGATGGAGTGTTTTGAGATTGTAGAGTTTCCAATCTCTTGACTGCCACCAGAGGCCCTGCCGCCACTGGGGGTGTGGTCCCTGCAGTCTGAATGCCTCACTATTGGTCTATGAGAAAAAAGGGCAGATGGGAGTCAGCCTTCACATTGTGTAGCATGGGCATAGGAGTGCTGTGATCAAAAAACAAATGAATTAGAGAAGGGGAGGGAGAGAAAGAGAGAGAGAGAGGGAGAGGGGAGGGAAAGAGAGGGAGGGAGGGAGAGAGGAAGGGGGAGGGAGAAAAAGAGAGAGGGAAGGAGGGAGGTTGATCGACTGCTGGGGAGGACAAGGGAATACCTGAAGTGCTGAGTTTATGTTCCAGTTCTTCCCTAATTGTTGATAATCTCAAAGATATTTTCTCCCCCAAATTAAATTCATGTATAGAAGATCCACTTTGGGATTTTTAACTCTCTGAGGGCAAAAAAAAAAAAAAATACCATCTGTTATGGAAGTTTATTACTCTACATACCATAAGTACTGATAAAACCAATGAAGATCAAAGCCACAGTTAATGATTTTCAGGGCAGCTGAAGTGTATGGGAACTGGTTTACAGTGGAAGACATTTGCATCAGCCTGTTCCGACCTCAAGTACTGACTCCACCACTATTAGCTGGAGCAAGTATCTGAACTTCTCTGAACTTCAGTATTCTCAGCTGTAAGGTTGGAATAATTTCAGGGTTGGGGTAAGAATAAGATAAGCCATGCAAAGGGCTTATCATGGTGCCTGAAACTTGGTCAACTCATAAAGGGTAGCTATTATTAATTATTTATTAGGATTATAATGATCATATTATGCTTGTGAGAAATGATAATGCTTTAGCAGCAGAACTTGACCTACAACGCTTCTGTGTATGTAAATGCCTTGTCCTCTATGTGGTGACAACTTAAGCCATTTCAGTATTCATCTACCTATCTGACTCACAGTTCAGGCTTTACATTTTTTCTGTTTCCGTTTTTGTTGTTGTTGTTTTTAAATATTGGTTACCAGACCTCACTGTGATACTTCTGAAGAGCACAGAAGCTTGATGGCAACATCTCTTGCTTGCTTTTTAGGGCCCTGATTCTGTCCAAATAGAAGCATATGAGTTCTCTCTTTCATTTCTTGGGGGTCAGCATCTTTGTTGTTGTTGCTGAAACTCTGGAAAGAGACCGATCTGTGGGACTGTGCTAGCCAATTTGGCAGCGTGCTTTTTCAGCCCACTTGGCTGTGCACAATATTCTGTCTGAGTTTGGGAAGATCTGTCTGCTTTTTTCCTTTGTAGAGAGGCTATGAGGAATGAGGCAATGGATTTGTCTTATACAACAGCCTGGAAAAATAGGCCATGGCCTAACAAATAATGAGAGTTACATGGCTTCCTTCCAGGGAGCTCCTGGCTGGAGACTGGAGGACAGGTTGAGACGCCTTCTGATAGATTTTGCACTAATTGCCCTCTTTCCTGAAAGAAGTCCTGTTAAAATAACAGGGGGGGGGGGGGGGGTGGGGGGAGGTGTGGATTCTTATATAGTATGAGATCCTTTTAAGAAGAATCAATATTGTGCAGATTTAGAGGTCACAGGTCAAATTGTATATCCCAAAGCATAGCAGTAAAGCATATAATCCTCCATATATGGCAGTGAGGTGTCTAAGGGACAGGTTTGACCTAGCCCCAGATGCTCTTCATTTGAGACTGGCCTAAACTGTTTCCTTGTCATAGGTCCTCAAAAAACCATACACTATCCCTTTTTGCTGTATTTATCTATGCAAAGCCCTTTGTCCTCGTTGGGTCCCCCTGTTCCAGATGACTTGTTGTATTCTTGTTTTTCAATCCAGGAGGAAGCCTCAGACGTGAACTCTAACTGGTGCTTCTCATTCTGTACTCCATCCGCCTCTGTACACACACTGTCATTTTAATTACCTTTTCAGCGACGACTGAGTGATGTCTTTCCTATCGGGCACTCTTGGTCATTTTGGTTTAGAATTCGAGGAATGGGAGAGAGGCTGGTGGATCATCAGTCTCCAGAGGCAGCTGATCTGACTCAGCGTCTGCACCAAAAAATATTGCTCTGAAAAAGATGCATTCCCCTCATCCCTGCTAACACCCAGAGTTTCCGCACTCCCTGGGCGTTGTTCACTTAACTCCTTGACTGCCTGCATTTATTATGATGGCCATGGACAGAATCTCCATCTCTCCGTCTCAGAATTACGCTCCCTAGAGCTGTTTTATGGAGCTGTTCATAGATAAGAGCAATAACGAGTCCAACGGCATGGATTCCTTTTCTGTATTCTGTGACATTCTCATCTCAGCCGACTGTGTCTGGCAGCCACACAATGAGGCCCCGCATGTGTCAGGGAGATGGATGATATCTGCAGTGGCTACATCTCAACACTGACTCCATGAGCTCCTGGTGAACCTTACCTCAGGGATGCTAGATTCTGTGCCATTGAATTAGAAAGACAAACCGCCCCCTTCCAAGAAATGTCTTATTTTCTCCCAATACAAAATAGTTTAATGGAAATAATGACACGCATTAGGTACTTTGATGGATAGCACGTTGTGCTTTCATCCTCAATATTCCTGATTATAGGACTCTTTTTGTCTTGTTGCTCCGTTATTATTTTTTTCAAAGCTAAAACAAAGAGCTTACGAGTAGAGGTAGTAGTTCTTTATATGCTTTTCACACACATCTTTGCTTTCTTCAACTGAATGGAATTGGGAAAAAGAAATTACAAATTATATTAATGAGCCCCTTTTCCTTATCAGGGAAGTAGCCAGTTAATTTGGGGGAAGTTGGTTCTGATCCGAATTGACTGGTTTTTGTTTCAGCGTGAAATCAGCTCTGAACCATGCACAAATGTGCCGCAGTGGGGTCTTTGGTAATGGATTATCAGTAAAGTCCCAGTGCTGCTAGGACCATTTAGGCACACCTGAGCAGAGTGGGATTATTTGGGATATGAACCAAAGGACTAACAGGACTATTTCTGCCACCTGTTTTCTAGGGTTGACTTCATGGACATGAAACGTGCACTGTCACACAGAGCCTTATGCTCAGATGGGTGGTTTAATGCTTTGTTAGCATCATCTTGAAATTCTTAATAATTTGTGAACAAGAGGAGCTGAATATCCATTTGTGCTGGCCCAGCAAATTTGGTAGCCAATCCCAGTGCTATGAGTCCACCCTCCTTTTGTGGTTGGGAAGATAAGGACTCAAGGGGGACACGAAGGACTGATCTCTGACTCATGCCTGAGGAAGCTGCACTGGACTATGGCTTATATCCAACTCCTACTTCTGTAAGCTAAGAGAGAGGCTAAACAGAGGATCAAGGGAGGTGATCTAGTTTGTTGGAACAAGAAATGATGCTGTAGAGGTGGCCGCGGGCCATCTGGAAGAGAGCCCTGGTATAGAATTATCTTAGGTCTTCCAAGATCTGTCTTGGGGCTTCTGGAGGCATGAGAAGATGCCAGGGGAAGGATGTTCAGTTGGTAAGTAGTAGCTGAGGCGGGAGCCAAGGCCCTACAATAGAAACATATCCGCTGAGACCAAGAGAATCATGAGAGAGATTGGCCAAAGAGAAGATTTAAATAACTCCCTAAAGGGACCATGAGGATAAGGGTCAGCTGTAAACATTTGCATGCCCTTCCACTGATTGCTGCCAGACCAGAAAGCACAAAGACCTCAGATGTTACTTCTTTTCACTCCCTTCAACTTGCATTCCAGAATGCATCTGAGGACTCGGAGAGAGGGTGAACCCAAAGTGAGACATACCAGAGCCCTTGCACTGTTGTAAGTTCCAGCCTGAAACAGGTGTCAGATGGTTGAGGGGTTAAGTTGCATGTTAAATCATATTTGTAGTTTCCACTCTTATATCAGACTAAACATTCTGGTGACTGAACTGAGCCTGTGTTTTCAATTTATAGTAATGGTCGAATCCCCTTTAATGGGAGGAAAAGCAGGAGAAGCTGTCTGAGTGTTCCCTCCAGGGACAAGAGAAGGTATATTGTCTCCCACTATCCCATGAAATTTACTCAGTGATCACAGTGCTCATACATCATGCTTGTCAACATATTGGTCACATCTTTATTACCCATTCAATCTTCCCAGTGTTTTGCAGAAAGTACTACCCAAATGTTCAAAAGAAAAAAAATAAGGAACACAGAAGTTAAGAAACCTTAGCAAATTAATAGATGATGGTGCTAGAATTTGAAGCTAGGTTTGTGTTTCTTATGGTTTATTCTTTTAATCATTAGACTGATTTTCTCTCCTAAATTAGAAAAAAAGGACACCATTTATTGAGTACTGACTCTATGCCAGGAATAGTGCTAATGTCCTCACATTTATTATATTATTTACTTCTCACACGAACCAGGAGTTAGATGCTATTCTTGTTATCTACAGGAGGAAATGGGTTTTGATAATTCGTCAGTAACTAGTGGGAAACTACATGAGTAGTTCTTGTCTGCCTCACCCAAATCTGTGCAGTGTGTCTAGAGAAAGAGAGATAAAGAGAGATTTTCTCTCTACTTTTCTTCTTGAATAAGTAATATCTTTGCTAAAACAAAACACGTACAGAGGTCCTTCTAATTAGATAGCCAGTGGTAAACACCCAAAGCAACAACAACATGATTATTCGCTAGACATAGTCCCACGAATAGGTTACCATAAGTACAGAAAGAGAAAATGAACGGTCAGGACAACCTTAGTCAAAAATGAAGTGACCAACCATGTGTCACTCACTCTAAGTGAAATTGTAACAGAGAGAGGGGTTCCCTCTCAAGTTTCCAGGAATATTCAGAGAAGTCTTCATAGAAGAGGTGAGTCATTAATAATAGTTTTATTTAGTTCAAGAACAAAAAGAAAAGCATCTAGGTTGGGGAGTGGCAGCAAAAGCTAAATCACAGAACTGGGAATAAATATAACTGATAAGGGGAGAAGGCGAGGAACGTTTTTCTTTCAGAAAGACTGCCGTTTGTTCTAGAAGAGTGGGACATATGTTGTGGCTACATTATTTATGCAGAAAGCTGAAGTCAGACTGATGTATGTGAACATGCTGTGGTAGGAAATTAGAGTCCAGTGTAGGTTCTTCATCAAGTGATTAAGCAACAAAAGTGAAGTTTTTGAAATATCTGTCTGACAATGGTATGCTGGATGGACCGGAATTAAAAAAAAAAAAAATAGAGAATAGAGCCAGTGAGAATGACTGAAATTTGTTCAAGTTGTCCTAGTATGATATGGCATCTCATTCAAGTCTTTCCAGAATGGACTTTTGGAATTTCTCAGCTTTCTTTCCTGAATGAAAGGAGAAAGGAAGGGCCTGGGAGCAGAGCTATCTAGAACAGAGATATGTAGATACGTAGATTCCAGATATGTCTATGTCTGCCAACCCTGAGGAGAGCTGTGGCACTAAATTAAAATGGGGAGTCTTTATCATTCTATATTAAATAATGCATATATAAAGCTCCTAGCTCAATGAACAAAAAGAACAAGATAGATGGCACATTTCCAATATTGATAATAGTGTAGAGAAAACTCATACTTGTGGTATGGGGAAGCATGATGCAGTAGAAATAGCAGGGACTTAAACAGAATATGTGTTTCCTTTAGAAGCACAGTATGGTTATCTGAAGAAAATTTCTCTTTCCTCTTTTCTTCATGTTTTAAAATCAGTGTACAATTGCAGTTTCTTACCTTCTGCACTTGTAGACAGAAGAACATTCAAAGAAAATGAATGTACTGAACTCTTATGGGCAAATGACTTCTATTTAAAATTCCCTAACATGCTGGCTCGGTCAGCAGAGCATGCGACTCTTAATCTCAGGGTTGTGAGTTTGAGCCCCATGTTGTGTGTAGAGATTACTTTAAATAATTAAAAACCTTTTAAAAAATAAAAAATAAAATTCCCTAACATGCTTCCTGGAGTTGGAATGCGAAGTCAAAACTTATCATCAAAGGCTTTGTTGCAAAAGGCCAGGATGCCATTGAATGAGGTAACAATGAGGCATGGAGGGGACTCTTCATTTGTCCGGCAACTTCTCTTACAGTATCCTGATAATGAGGTTTGATGTTCTCTTGGGGGGAGGGTAGCAGGTGTTGGAGGGGCAGGAGAGTAAGTCATTGATGTGGTGCATTTTCCAAATCTCTCACTGGTGATATTCATATTATGGTTTCTGTTTGAAGTGTTGACAATGGAGGAAGCATTGCAAAGAATGGTTGTGGTAGATCAGCCCAGAAAGCCCGAATCGCCCTTCCCTTTCACATCCACTTGTCTAGTGTGTCTGTGACATGAAACAAAATCAACTCAGAAGGGGCAGAGTAGGGTTACCTAGGATCCCAGACAAATTTCTCTAAAGTTTGGCTTATTCTTTGAATGATTTCTTAAAAATTGACCTTTCCGTTGAGGCATTTTCTAGAACAGTAGGATGTCTTATTGAAGCATGCCTGTTGAGAGTCTTTGAACGCCTCCCCCTTTTTTCTTTTTTTTTTTTTTTTCCACAGCTGCACAAGTATACTTCGGCTTCGGACCAGAAAAAACAATGTGATAACTATTTTTCCTCTTCTGGAATCCTCAGTTTCCATTCTCATGAATTATAATTTATTTGAAGTAATGAAATATAAATATCTTTGAAATCAGATGTTAATTTTTATTCTCACTTTCAAAAACACTTTTTGTCTATTTCCTTGTGAGTTATCAATCAGTTACATCCTTGTGGGCATAATGCACACATGACTGATTTCCTCAGGGATTTATATCTGGAATAAAGGCATGCTGCCCTCACAAACCTGCTCCTCAACTGGTAACAGATATATTCAATGATTTGGTCAAAATCAAAAAGCTCTCAGGAACATCATATAAAGTACTTGAAAGGCAGTTTTCCTTAGGTTGAAATGATGAATCTTTATGAAAACCCTCTAGCTGGCTCAAACATTTTGTTCAAAACATAGGGTCTTAGAGGTTTGATATTTCATAATTTTTATTTTTTTAATTGAAACAAGTCAAGATTATTGAAATAAATATCATTTGAGAAACCTAACGGTGCAAATAAATATAAGTAGCTAGTGGAAGAAGATAAGCTGGAGTAGTAGCAAAGGAAGTAAAAGCATAAAGTGTTTTAATGAAAAACCATGTTAGAAGAAATCCAGACCTAAATGTAACTCTTGACAATAAGCTTTCTTACTGTCACTATCTACATTCATTCTTAGTACCTTTAAACACTTATGTCACCGTTAGTAACCTGTTATGCCACAAAAACGTTCCATCTTGTTTTCTGTAATTATTCCTGAGCTAAACAGAAACCATGGAAAAACTAAACAAGATCCATACGAATAGCAGAATTATAATATAATTCTCTTCCTATCACAGTTTTCCTATACTTTTTCATATTCAACTACTGTTCTCTTTCCAAGATTATTGCTAATGGAATATTTCACGCTAATAATAGTCATTAGGAGTGACTAATTATATGCCTCTTTACACAAGTGGAAAAAAAATCATGAGTCACCCAAAATTATAATGGCAGAGATAAAACAACTTTGGAAATTATTTTCAAGTCAAGATGAGTCATTCTAATATTATGAGATACTATTTTATATTTGTCAAGTACTTTGTAATTATCTGGTTATGTGTTATGTGTATAAACATGCTGTTTTACAGAAATGTCCAATAAATATTTATTGAATATTTACCATATGTCAGCACTATACTTGGTGATGAGCATTTAATGATGGATATGAACCGTCCAATGTGGATATTGTTATCTCCTTAACCCTCTTCATGAAACAGGCAGGAGTAGTATTATTAGCTGAAGTCCAGAAATCAAATAACTTGCCAGTCTTCAGAATTAGTGAGCATATAAGGTGTCCTTATTCCCAGCTCATAGTTATATTCAATACATGTACATTTCTCAAATCATGTTCCACCATGGATATTCCACAAAGATAAGTTTGTACTGCCTGGATGTTTTAGAGATGTTTTAGGCTTTATCTTCTTAGGGGAGATTCAAAACACACATTAGCACATTAAACATTTTGAGAAACAATTCAGTGGAAAGGTATTATTTAATTCAGTGAGTCCCAAACTATTAATATCTCACTGTATATAGTTTTTGGATGCAATGTGTCACACTTGTGTTTTCAGGGACTAAGCTCATGAATACATTTGCTTAGTCCATTAAGTGAGAGAATTGTCAAACCCGGTTGGCTTCCTTGCTTGGCAAACCCTTTGCCAGAGTAGCACTCACAGTCTTCACATGGTAACTCGATATTGAATAAATTTCAGAACGGTGCAATACATAAAGTGCTGTGCATCTTGTCAACCTTCTTCATCTCTTTGGAAAAGAAGAGAAAGTCTTTAAGAATTAGATATAACATTTTTAATATTTTAAATATTTTACAAGGAGTTTAATTCTTCAAATAGTAGGTGATGACGCAATATTTTATAATTTACACAATGAATAGTCAACCTAGAAAGGGCTGCCTCAAACTAATTACATTGGTTTCTTCGCCATTTGAGTGGATGGGTGGGTAAGAGGAACCCACATCTTTGTGGAATAGTTCTATGCCTTATTATACATAATTTGATCCCACAAACCCATCCTAATGTTTGTGTTATGCAATCTCTGTAATAAAGAACCTCTCATGACAGCTTGTATCATAGTTTTCCATGGAGATGATAATGAGCCATACCAAATGAGGTTCCCTGTAGCAAAATTTCAGTGTAGTGCAATATTTACTAGATTTATTAAATTGCATTATTTATTTATTTAAAGATTTTATTTGTTTATTTGAGAGAGAGCATAAGCTGGGGGGGAGGAGAGGAGGGAGAGGGAGAAGCAGACCCCCCGCTGAGCAGGGAGCCTGACCCCGAGATCATGATCTGAGCCTAAAGCAGACGCTTAACCTACTGAGCCACCCAGGCACCCTTGCGTAATTTATTTTTTAAAAATCACTTTATGGATGTATGATGGACATACAAAAACCTGCCATATTTAAGGTATCTAACTTGATGGATTTGGAGATAAGTATACACTTGTGAAGCCATCACCACCATCAAGGCCACAAACAATATATCCATTATCTCCCAAAATTTCCTCCCACCCTCTTTATTATTATTATTATTATTATTATTATTATTATTGTGTGTAATAAGAACACTTAACAGAAGATCTCCTCTCTTCGCAAATTTTAAATATTCAATACAGTACTGTTGGTTAAAGGCACAATGCTGTATTACTATATAAATCTCCAGAATTTATTTATCTTGTGTAACAAACTTACTATGTTTTGACTGTCACCTCCCCTTTTTCCCCTCCTCAACTCCTGGCAACCACCATTCTATTCTCCCCTTCTATGAGTTTGACTATTTTAGATTCCATGTAAGTGACATTATACAGTATTTGTCTTTCTGTGTCTGGCTTATTTCACTTAGCATAATGTCTTCCATGTCTATTCATGTTGTCCCAAATGGCAGGATTCCCTTCTTTTTTAAGGCTTGATAATATTCTATTGTGTATATATACCACATTTTCTTTTTTTCTTTCTTTTGTTTTTTAAATTTTTATTATTAAAGAATAGTTGATATACAATGTTATATTAGTTTCAGGTGCATATCATAGTGATTCAACAATTCTACATTATGCAATGCTCACCACAATAAGTGTAGTTACCATATGTTATTACAATATTATTGACTGTATTCCCTATGCTGTACTTTTCATCCCTGTGACTTATTTGTTTTATAACTGGAAGTTTGTACCTCTTATCCCCTTTACCTATTTTGCCCATTCTTCCAACTCTTTCCCCTCTGGCAAACACCAGTTTTTTCTCTGCATTTATGAATCTTTTTCTGGTGTTTTGTTGTCGTTGTTTGTCTTTGAGATTCCACATATAAGTGAAATCATATGGTATTTGTCTTTCTCTGTCTGATTTATTTCACTTAGCATAGTTATACCACATTTTCTTTACCAATCATCTGCCTATGAATATAGGCATAGCTCCTATGTCTTGGCTATTCTGGATAATGTTTCCGTGAACATGGAAGTGCAGGTATCCCTTTGAGATTCTGGTTTTAATTCTTTTGGATACTCAGAGGTGGCATTGTTGGATCATGTTGTAATTCTGTTTTTAATTTTTGAGGAACCTCCTTATTGTTTTCCATAATGACTGTCCTAATTTACATTCCCACCAAAAGTGTACCAGTGTTCCCTCTTCTCCAAATCCTTGCCAATACTTACTATCTTTAAAAAAAAAAAATAGCCATTCTAAAAGTTGTGAGGTGATCTCATTGTGGTTTTGATTTTCATTTCCCTGATGATTAGTGATATTGAGCATCTTTTCATATACCTCTTGGACATCAGTATGTCATTGGAAAAATGTCTATTCAGATTCTTTGCCATTTTTTAAAATCTGGTTACTTTTGCTATTGAGTTGTAGCAGTTTCTTATATATTTTGCATAATAACGCATTATCAGATATGTGGTTTGCAAATATTTTATCCTATTCTGTTGGGCGTCTTTTCATTTTGTTGATTGTTTTCTTTGCTGCACAGAAGTTTTTTAGTTTAATGTAGTCCCACTTGTTTATTTTTGCTTTTGTCGCCTTTGCTTTTGGTATCCTTTCCAAAAAATCATTGCCAAGACTAATATCAGGGAGATTTTTCCTGTTTTTTCTTCCAGAAGTTTTAGTTTCAGGTCTTATAGTTAAGTCTTTAATCCGTTTTGAATTGGTTTTTGTGTATAGTGTAAGATAAGGTTTCAATTTCATTCTTCTTAATGTGGATCTCCAGTTTTTCCAACACTATTTACTGAAGAAACTACTCTTTACCCATTTTGTATTCTTGGACCCTTATTGAAGATTAGTTGACCAAATATGTGTAAGTTTATTTCTGGGCTCTCTGTTCTGTTCCATTGGTATGTTTTTATGCCTGTACCATGTGGCTTTGATTACTGTAGCTTTGTGGTATAGTTTGAAATAAGGAAGTATGATGCCTCCAGCTTTGATCTGCTAGCTCAAGATTGCTTTAGATCTGGGGTCATTTGTGGGTCTACATGAATTTTATGATTGTTTTTTCTAGTCTGTGAAAAATGCCATTGGAATTTTGAAAAGGATTGCATTGAATCTGTAAATTACTTTGGATAGCATAGACATTTTGATAATATTAATTCTTCCAATCCATGAACATGAAATATCTTTCCATTTGTGTCTTCTCCAATTTCTTTCATCAATATTTTATAGTTTTCAGTGTAGAGATCTTTCACCTCCTTGGTTAAATTTATTCCTAAGTATTATATTGTTTTTGATGCTATTGTAAATGGGACTGTTTTCTTAATTCATTGGTAGTGTATTGAAATGCAACTGATTTTTGTATGATGATTTTATATTCTGTTACTTTACTGAATTTATTAGTTTTAACAGTTTTTTAGTGGAGTTTTTAGGGTTTTCTATATATAAGATCATGTCATCTGCAAACAGAGAAAATTTTAATTCTTCCTTTCCAACTTGGATGCTTCTAATTTCTTGGACCAGCGTACCAAAACTTATGAGATACAGCAGAAGCAGTTCTAACCTTCAGAGGGAAGTTTATAGTCATAAATACCTACATTAAAATAAATGAAAGATCTCAAGTAAACAATCTAACCTTACACCTCAAGGAACTAGAAAATGAACAAACTAAACCCCAACCTAGCAGAAGAAAGGAAATAATGAAGATTAGAGCAGAAGTAAATGATACACAGGGGTGCTTGGGGGGCTTATTCGGTTAAGCACCCCACTCTTGATTTCAGCTAAGGTCATGATCTCAGGGTCCTGAGATAGAGCCCCACATCAGGCTGTGGGTAAGGCGCTGTGCGGGGTATGGAGTCTGCTTGGGATTCTCTCTCTTTCCCTCCCTCTGCCCCTCCCCGGGCTCATGAACACTCTCTCTCACTCTCAAATACATACATAAATAAAATCTTTATAAATAAATAAATAAATAAATAAATAAATAAATAACTGACATACAGACTAGAAAACAATTCACAAGGTCAACGAAAACAAGAGTTGGTGTTTTGAAAAGACCAACAAAATTGACAATTTTTTATCTAGACTAAGAAGAAAAAAGACCTAAATAAAGTTAGCAGTGAAAGAGGAGACCTTACAACTCATATCACAGAAATGCAAAGGACTATAAGAAATTACTGTGAACAATTATATGCCAACAAATTGGATAACTTAAAAGAATGGATAAATTCCTAAAAACATACACCCTACCAAGATTGAATCATGAAGAGATAGAAAATATGAACAGAAAAATAATGAGCAAGGAGATTGAATGAGTCATGAAATATGTCCTAACAAAAGAAAGTCCAGGACCAGATGGCTTCACTGGTGATTCTATAGAACATTTAAAAAAGAATTAACCCAATCCTTCTCAAACTCCTCCAAAAAATTGAAGAGAAGGGAACACTTTCAAACTCATTTTACAAGGCCAGCATTAGCTTGATACCAAAACCAGACAAGGACACTGAAAGAAATGAAATTACATAATTTCTATATATAAAAAAAAAGCTGTCTTGAATAATGATAACCAACCTGTGGCCCATGATCACATTTGATTCTTTGACTTCACATATAACCTTGGAAAAACACTTGAGGATAACCTAATCATTACCTATTGGACCGATAGTGTGATTGACTATATTATTTGTTTGAAATACGCTAAATGATCAAACAACATGGAAAATCAATTTATTCAGAAACAGAAAATTAAAAGTAAACTTTTTAGAAAGAGAGATCCTAGAAGTCCTGAAAACCCCAGGGTTTCAAAAAGTATATTGACCAGGAGGAAATAGACCAAGATTTGTAGGGCAAATCTGCTGCTGGCTAGGCATGCAATGTTAAGTGGTTAATTTCCTTAACCATTTTAAGCCCAAGTTTCCTTATCAGTAAAGTGTACATATGAATACAACTCTGCTTAACTCAGGAATACCAGGAAGAAAACTTATGTTACTTATGTAAGAAATTTTGTGACTTAAAAATTACCATACTCTTAAGGTCATTCTGTTAAATAAGCAGAGGCAAGCAGTTTTACCAAATTTACTCCATGAAAGCTGTTCTATCTCTTGACAGTTGAAAGCTAATGGAAAATTATTAGTAGAATGACCTATGTTAGGATAGGCTACAATATTCTGTGACAGCCAAAACAAATAAAACTAAACTAAACACAAACTATGGTTTAACACAGTAGAAGTGTAGTTATTGTTCATACTATATATCTAACATAGGTCAGCAAAGGCCTCTATGCACATAATCACTCAGGGACTGGGCTGATGGCCAGTATGACATCTCAGGAAAGATCTTCTGAAGTCTCAACAGCAGGGGAGAGAGACTGGGAAACTGTAGATGGGCTTTTCATTGCCTGAACTGCTCACTGATCCTTTGGCCCTTAATTGCACTGGGGCTAGGAAGTAGAGGAGAGCAAATGGATTTTGTTAAGCATTATAGTTTTTATTATGGTACTTAATTTACTTTTGTGAGAGAGAGAGAGAAGGAGGGAGAGTGAGAGAGAGAGAGAAGGAGGGAAGGAAATTTCTAATAACAGTCAAAACAACATTGCAGGGGTGCCTGGATGGCTCAGGTGGTTAAGCATCTGACTCTTGATTTTGGTTCAGGTCATGATCTCTGGGTCCTGGGATCATGCCCTGCCTTGGACTCCACGCCAGGCATGGAGCCTGCTTAGGATTCTCTTTCCAACACTCTCTGCCCCTCCCCTACTCACTCTCTCAAAAAAGGAAAAAAGAATTAAAAGGAAACAACATTGCAGTTCTGTGATTCTTTGATTCTCTGACATTAGCTGAGGGTCCAACAATTCAACTGAATTCTGAAACTTAGTATCTGGAGTTAGTGCAGTCCCCACTAGCTTAAGGCCTTAGTCCCACAAGACTACCTGCACTTCATACACCAGAGTCAGAAGTTCCAGGGGCCACTTGTACCTCTCACCAATCAGCTATGAATTTGAGGGTTCCCACAGCCTCATCCTTAAGTCCAATAATTTGCTAGAATTCAAAACAATATACTTATGTTTACTGGTTTATTATAAAGGATACAACTCAAGAACAACGAATGGAAGAGATGCATAAGGCAATGTATGGGGGAGTGTGTGGGTGCATGGAGCTTCTATGTCCTCTCATGCACATGACCTTCAAAACATGTCAATATGTCACCAACCCAAGAGCTCTCTAAACACCATCACTTAGAGGTTTTTATGGAGGTTTCATAACACAGGATGATTGAATCGATCATTGACCATTAGTGATTGAATTGAATCTCCAACCCCTCTCCCCTTCCTGGAGGTTGTGAGGCGGAGCTGAAAATTACAACTCTCTAATCATGCCTTGGTCCTTCTGGAGACCAGTCCTGATTCTAAAGTTACTCAGGGGACCCCAGTTACTAGTCATATTATAAGCATACAAAAGGCACTCCTATCACTCAGGAGATTTTAAGACTTAGGAGATATGTTCCAGGAACCAGGGACAAAGACCAAATATATTTTTAATTATACTACATATTTTAAAACAAATAGAACTCACCCTGTATACAAAAACTAACTCAAAATGGACCAAAGACCAAACTATTGGACCTAAAACTATAAAACTCTTAGAAGAAAACCTAGGTATAGATCTTTGTGACCTTGGATTAGACAATGGTTTCTTAAATACGACACCAAAAGTACAAGCAACAAAAGAAAAAAATTGATGTTGGATATCAGCAAAAGTAAAAATTTACTTGCTTCATATTCAAATGACACTATCAAGGACATGAATGAAAACCCACAGAATAGCAGAAATTTTGCAAATCATGTATCTGATAAAGGACTGGTATCTATAACACATAAAGAACTCTTACAACTTAATAATCAGAACACAAGCATTCCAATTTAAAAAGGGCAAAGAATCTGAATAGGCATTTCTACAAAGAAGATACACTAATAAGCAACTGGCACATGAAGAGATGCTCAACACCATTAGCCATTAGGGAAATACAAATCAAAACCAGGGTGCGATATCTCTTCACACCCGCCAAGATGACTATAATAAAAGAAGAAAATAATAACAAATGTTGGTGAATATGTGAAGAAATTGGAACATGTAAACATTGCTGGTGGGAAAAAATGTAGAAAAAGGTAAATGGTACAGTCTAACCGTTCCTCCAAAGGTTAAACATACATTACCATATAACCTAGTAATTCCATTCCTAGGTATATACCCAAGAGAAATGAAAATATATGCCCATACAAATACTGGTACATGAATGTTCATAGCAGCATTATTCATAATAGCTAAAATGTGTAAAGGACCCAAATATCCATTAACTGCTGCACAAATGGTGTATCCATACAATGGAATATTATTAGGCTAAAAAGGAATGAAGTACAGATACATATTACAATATGGATGAACCTTGAAAACATGTTAACTAAAAGAAACTCATTTAAGACCACATATTTAAGATTCCATTTATATGGAATGTCATATGGAATGTAGATTTTTGGCTGCCTAGGGTTGGAACAGGGGAGAGGAGAAGTTGGGGGGAAATGGGGAATGGCTATTAATGGGTACAGGATTTCTCTGTAGGATGATGATAATGTTCTAAAATCGATTGTGATGATGGTTGAACAACTCTATAAATATACTAAAAACCATCAAATTGTACACTTTAAATTAGTAAATCATATAATTATATCTCAAATAAAGCTGTTTTAAAAAAGAGCCACAAAAGAGTAAAAACTAAACACTGGGGAAAATAGTGTTTGCTCTGAATTCTCTTCCATTCTGTTTTCTTATACTTCAGTATAAGTGTGTTTTTCAACATAGCCCTATCATATTCTTTGTAGAGCATAATGCAGATACTAAAAGAGAACATTTTTAACTAATGGTTTCTAATGTGATGATATAACAAAATAAAACTTTTGTTTATATTCATTTTACATTAAGATAAAAAAGAAAGAAGTCAAGTTTTATGGAAATTTAACATGCACATTGGCATGGGCATCGGAACTTGTCCAAGGGTGGGCTGAGGTCTCAGGCACTGATTGACCGATGACATTCAGGATATTTTGGAGGAAGAGAGTGGAAGTTCAGCAACTCAGTGGCACCTTTAGATTCACCCACCTTTCTTTCCTTGGAATATATATGGTAAAATATTTATCTGAATTTGTAGTTTAGATTATAGCCTCTTAAAAATAGGTTTATTGCCTTTTTTTAAACTGTCTTATTGGAAACCTTAAACAGTAAGCTAGATTTTGTACAGAATTTTGTACCTGAGATTGATTGATTGATTGATTGATTTTAAGGATTTTATTTATTTATTTGACAGAGAGAAAGAGAACCCAAGGAGGGGGAGCAGCAAAGGGAGAGGGAGAAGCAGACTCCCCACTGAGAAGGGAGCCCAATGCAGGGCTCGATCCCAGGACCCTGGGACCATGACCTGAGTGGAAGGCAGACGAAGGCAGATGCTTAAGCCACTGAGTCACCCAGGCGCCCCTCTGAGTTTTAAAAAAATCTTCCAAGTGGACATCTTTTTTTTTTAAATTTTTAAAAATATTTTATTGTTATGTTAATCACCATACATTACATCGTTAGTTTTTGATGTAGCTTTCCATGATTCATTGTTTGTGCATAACACCCAGTGCTCCATGCAGAACGTGCCCTCTTTAATACCCATCACCAGGCTAACCCATTCTCCCACCCGCCTCCCCTCTAGAACCCTCAGTTTGTTTTTCAGAGTCCATCGTCTCTCATGGTTCGTCTCCCCCTCCGATTTCCCCCCCTTCATTCTTCCCCTTCTGCTTTCTTCTTCTTCTTTTTTTTCTTCTTAACATATAATGTATTATTTGTTTCAGAGGTACAGATCTGTGATTCAACAGTCTTGCACAATTCACAGCGCTCACCATAGCACATACCCTCCCCAGTGTCTATCACCCAGCCATCCCATCCCTCCCACCCCCCCACCACTCCAGCAACCCTCAGTTTGTTTCCTGAGATTAAGAATTCCTCATATCAGTGAGGTCATATGATACATGTCTTTCTCTGATTGACTTATTTCGCTCAGCATAACACCCTCCAGTTCCATCCATGTCATTGCAAATGGCAAGATCTCCAAGTGGACATCTTAATGTGAGTTTGTGAACTAAGAGTCACATCCAGTGGTGGCATTGGTGAAGTTGTGGATGGAAAGCTAGGAAAGGAGAGAGAAGAGTGGGAACGTGGGGGACACAGACAGAGAAATGGATTGATGAAGAGACACAGCACAGCAATGATTCAACAAATGGGATTCGAGAACATTACAAATACATTGTGAACATTTTGAGGATGTAAGAAAGAACACAAATGCTTTTTGTAGTCATAGGATACATGGTTTGACATTGAGCTTTGGGGTTTTGAATAATTATGAAGTATGATAAAAATGAATTTAATACCTGTAATTAAATAATTATAAGATAATGTAATCTAACTAATGGAAAAGTGAATTCACTTTGCCTGGAGAAGTCAAGGTAGGACCCAAACAGTGGTGATGCTGGGTTTACTGTTGCTGGCTGAGAAGACATTTTGTAGGCTGAAAAAAAAAAGAGGAAATGGGACTACAAGCACAGGGTTACTGTGTGCAAAGGTATAGAAGAAGATATTTGGTGGGTATTTTCAGTGTAGCCGGAGCTCTTAGTATTTGATGGAGTGGCTAGAGATTCTGGGACATTCCACAGTCTCTGGATTAGAAAATACTTTGCATTTATCATACATTGAAAATGACAACATAAATAATCTATCACAGTTGAGTAAACTGTCATATTCTACAAACGCCTTATAAATAAACCTGCTCTTTGGCCCCAGCAGCATATTCCTTCCAGTGCTTTGCCCTTTGCATTGCCTCCTCTTTTACAGCTGAGTTCAATGAAACATCTTGATTTCAGCTGATTTCTTCTAAAATATTTTCATTTGCAAATTTCTAGGTATTAACTTGCATTCCAAATATTTGACAGCCATTTAATTTCACCACTTGACTTTAAAAGCCATTTGACCTTAGCAGGAGATTGCCAGCTCTCAAAAAAATGTGTTCTTGTAAAGAACAAGCCACTTCTAAGACGTAGAACCATAACCTGTTTGTCTGCAGTCATTTTCCTCACAGATAAAGGGATCACTTTAGATAACTGCAATAATAGCTGTTTAAGGTAAATATTATTAACATTAGAAGTTAAGCTATCTTATGACTTAAAAATAAATTAGATGTATGGAGTAGCAGCAATGGGCACACACACACACACACACACACACACACTTCCACTACTCTAAAGCTTTCCAAAGAAATTAATTAATTTCAAATATTCTGATTATTTGTAGCTCGAGGAGGTCAAGTGAGTGTCACAAGTCGTCATGATTATGACGTCAATCTGTCTTGGAGCAAGAAATTTCTATATGCCTCTGGCACCAAAGAGGATTTTGTAAGAAATATGATATCTGGATGTCATGACTTCTTACTCAACTTTCAAATAATTATAGTTCAAGTATGAGTTCTAGAACTAACTCAGCCAGAAGGGTGAGAGACTCCCTGCCCTCACCAGTGTGCTTGTCCTCCCAGCTGTCCCGGTGATTCCATTTGGCTCAGGACAAGTTCATTAGAACATCTTCTGAGACATAGAGTTGCTTGGCATTGAGAAATCTGCCATGCTTGGACACCTGATTTCCCTCCTGTGTCATGATTTAATGTTAAGAATACATCTGTGCATCACGAAAAGTAGAGCAGATTTTTTAATAAATATTTAATTACTATGCCAATCTTTTGTCTCATTTGCATGGATACTTGAGAGTGACTATTTGGATTATTTTTAAAATACTTTAGCCTATTAATGGCTTTGCTATCTCATTTGAATGAACCTACATTATGCTAAACGTCTGATAGAAGACTTCAGAGAATATATTAAAGACTGTATTTACATTTCTGAACTTAACTTAGAATATAATAAATTGATAGCCTATAAGTGAAAACAGAGTTTTTGAATAACCAAATATTATTTTGCAAGAACCAAAAAGAAATAGGTTTTATTATAGTTTTTATATGTAAAAGATCAAAAATAAAAAGATCTTTATCATACAGAAATACAAAATATCTAAATTTACATCATGGGAGATTTCTTTGATGGAGTCAGGGATGAAAATATAATTGTTAGGAAAAACAAAAATACATTTAAATTACTTTTGTGTTTTAAGATAAGCTTATTATCATAAGAATACTCTCTCAAGATGGTTATATAGCAGTCATGTCTTCCCTTTTGGCCTTCATAGGGAGATTAAGAATGGGATATTTTATAATCTTTGAATTTTTGTTGAGTTTAACATTGCCAAAATTGTAATTATGGAGGAAAAACATAAAAACAACTTGGTATCAACAGTGTCTCTTTGAAAAGTCTCTGTGACTTTATCAGGCAAAAGTAGAGATGGGATAGCATTTGAGGTAAAAGTGATATAACTTTCAATTACCTCTGCCTCCCCAGAAGCTCCTTACTGGAAATCAATTCAAAAGAGAATATATAAAAACCAGTGAAATGATAACCCTTTAGAAATATTTTTAGCACTACCCAACAAAATTTCTACAGGTCCAGAAAACATTTTGTCTAACACAAAAATAACATAGTAAGCAGATGCCTTATGAAATTTACCTGAGGCAATTTACATGAGTTATTCACGCAGTGAGGGAAGAAGAAAAGCAGGGTTCCACCCTGCAGGAGGAATTAAATAAGATGACTTAAATGAAATCCTATGAGGGGACTGAGGAGATGACTGATGATCGAACAGGATTTTCCTCAAGAGCTAAAAATATTACGGCGGTACTGTACTAGAAGTTGGAATATTTAGTACTTACCATCTGTAATTATTTTCATATTTACATGTGGATGGTTAAATATAATCTATTTAAATATAGTATCAATAGTTTAACTGCACTAAATTGTTGTCTTAGTTTTGTCAATTTAATAACTATTTAACTAGAATGAATTGCTCAATTGGGCCAATCTCTAAGACACTAGGGAAGCAGTTTAATATCGGAGTGGAGTAGATAGAGTTATGTCCTATCCTGGGTGGAGTGGGGCAGAGCATGGTAGAACGGAGTACAGACATTTATTATAAACATGGGCTGAACCACCCCCAATATCTGTGAAGTCTGGGGGAAGGGTACAAATGGGGGCACATATACATTATATCTAAATATTTAAAAAATTATATTTCTAATTAACCAACTGTGAAGTAAAATGTTTTATCATATACAACTGAATAATAACAAACCAGAAAACATGTTTAAATCTATGGTTTTTGAATGATTGGGCCAAATACCAGAGATTGCTAAATTCAATTATTAATGTATATGGCTGAATATTCTGCTGATTGAGGATATCTGGATAAATATAAAATAACACATAATTCATAAATTTTTATATATGTATTCCAAACATTTATTTATGCCTTTGTTTCAGCAAAATCATGAATTGTGATATTATTACCAAGATTTTCACATAATTTGTATTCTAATGATATCTAATGATGTAAAGAACTAAAATAATAACACTTAATTATATTCAGAGTTCATAATAGTC
Source organism: Phoca vitulina (assembly GCF_004348235.1). Lineage (NCBI taxonomy): Eukaryota > Metazoa > Chordata > Mammalia > Carnivora > Phocidae > Phoca > Phoca vitulina. The sequence continues at coordinate 4,795,823 of NW_022589711.1, forward strand.
GAATTATCTTCATCAAGAAGCATACATTAAAGCAAATTTAAAAATTAAATTACTTTAATTGCCTTTCCTATGTACTTCAAAAAGTTATTTTTTCTCTAAAACATCTGATATTATCTACTAAAATTATGGGCAAATACAAATTATACTGGATGGATATAATGATTTCAAGTCCAGATTTTATATACAGCTGAGTTTTTAAATTTAATTAAAAAATTTTAATTGAATCCTCCTAAATTAGTTTATAAAAATAAAACTATTTAGAATTCTAACATTCAGTAGTAACCCAGATGGCCGGGTAGAGAATAACTTTACATGCCACATAAAATTATTGCAAATATACTCCTTCATGAATACCCCTCTCCATATTACAAATTAGAACATTGAGAAATATTTTACTGGGTAAGAATTTGTTGGCGTCACGCTCTCTGAGAGAAGGACTTGGCAAGTTTCTTTGTCTTTTTTGCTTGCCTAGGGGTTTCAGCACATTACCTTCCCTCCCCCAATACTCTGAGTCAGTCAGTGTCTGTCTTCTCTGTCAGCAGCCCACCAACCCTCAAGCATGGCTTTGGATAAAGGACTCTGAAAAAATGATGTGGAGAAGTATTTTCCCAGGACCCAAGCAGTATACAGTCAAGACAGCAGATGGTTTGGCTTGTAGATGGTGCTGTGCCAGAAATAGAAGCATCCATGTGTTCTTTAATAATTTTGTTTCTGGTGTATCTCTGTGATGTATGTCCTGCCAAAGCACTGGGTGAGAGTCACTGTTGCCCAGATTGAAGGGTGACACTGACTACAAGATCTAGAGTCGGATCGCTAGCATCTGAATTAGGATTTCACCATTTATTTGAGGGACATATCAAACTTCTCTTACACACCTCTGCAGATCCTTTCAGCCATACCTTCTCCAGGGCTTTTGACTGTCATTCCATCCACCCTGCTGCCACAGTCTATGCACAGGCTTCAAAATGGCTCCAGAGGGAAGTGAATCATTCCCCTGCCTCCTCTGGTGTATCCCTGTTGATGAAAGGACGTAAAATGCCCGGGGATCCTTTCAACAGCTGTGCTTGACCAGTCCAAAAATCAATGTGGCAAAAACATTTAACTGATTGGACACATGAACCCATGGATGATTCTTCCCCTTTACTCTTCTTCAACAGATAGACAGTCCTGAAATGCATTCATTATAAAGCCCCTCAGAAGATGGTCCTGAGAGATTCAGAACGGTTGATACCAAGTGGTGATCAGCTCAGTTATGCGACCTTATATTGACTCTCCCCTCCATAGTCTCAGTCCCTTTTCCCTAACTCCTGCTTCCTTGGTTTTGTACTCCTAATAACATTTTAGCACATAACCCTTTGCCTCAGGCTCTGCTTTCAGAGGAAACCAGACGAAGAAAATGTATGATTTTAGGTACCTAAACTTCTCTATGTTTCAAATTTCTTAACATGGAAATGGATACTAGTAGTATTCATCTCTTAGGATAATTGCACTGACCAAATCTATTCATACGTGAAAAATGCCTAGAACATAGCCTGACACACAGAAGGCAGAATCCAAGGAAAAATTTTAAGTACCAATCACTTTTACATCTCTTTTCCCAGCTGCAGAATTTTTTCATTCATCTACATATGTTAAACATAAATGTTGGGCCACACACTACTCTATATACCAGAGATTTAGATAGGAAGGAAGCACTTACCTGAAATGAGAGGCTTGAAAATTCGTTTTAGGTGAAATTATAGCTTAGCTAAATTTTGAAGGGTACTGGAATAAGTAAAGCATTGAGGTCTTTTTAGAGAGAAAACAATGAATGAACAAGCATTCAGGAGACATGGAAAAGAAGGGTACATTCAGGTGTTGCCATCCTAAACTGCTAAAGCTGCTCTATCTACATTTTTGTACGTAAAGCTCAAAGTGGGGAGAAAGAAAAAATAACACTAACAGGGAGCAAGGACAATCATGAAGAGTTGTGTATATTATCTTAAGATGTTAGTTTTTATCCTGAAGTCATTCAAGAACCATAGCGGGAATTTAGACAGAAGGGATGGATGTTTAGAAAAAAAATCACTCTGTCGTGGTAGAATGAACTGGAAGGGGCAATGCAAGAGGTTGAATTCAGTAATTCAGACCAAAAAATGACCCAAACCCCGGCAGTGGCAAAGGTGGTGGGGATAGAGAGGAAGGAGCTGATTCGAATTTTATTAAAGAGAAAAATAGACCTATAGGTAAACAAATACATGATAGATAGATATTACCTATAGATAGGTATACATGGTAGCTATTACAGATAGTTAAGTATTTGCATCTACATAAATATATAGAGAGATGTCTGGTGACTTATGGAGTTGCAGATTGAGAGAGAATTCCACAACATTCTGAGATCTTGGGTCAGAAGTGGTGGAAGATGGCACCGATAATCCATATAAGGTACAGCAGAGGAGGACTCAGTAGGCATAGGGTTTGGAGAGTAGAAGAGGGGTTCAGTTTTGAATATGCTGGATTTGAGAGGTCTGTATGACAATCAAGAGCAGAGACCCAGAGTTCCGGAGCAGAGAAGGTAGGCAGTTGCACTGAGTTTCTGGTGAGAGAAGGGGGAAAAAAAAAAGACAGTGCTTATAAAACACTCTTAGAGCATTTGAAGATTTGTTCTTTTGAAAATCTTCTTATAAAGTTTAATATATAACTAAGTATAAAGAAATGCTAGCTGTTTAAGCCCTTTGACCTTATATATTCAGCTAAGAAAACTGGAACAAATTTGCTTTGTTTTCATTAATCTTTCCTAACATTCCACAGAGTCAGGAAAGAGAAACAACTTCAAAATGCTAATAGACAATTAGCTGAAGTCCTCAGAGCAAAAACAATAAGAGCAGTTGACAGTTTCCATGTACTTGGGGCATTTAGAAATATGTTAATGTTAGACATCATATATGAAAATCTGTTACGACTTAAAATAATTTAAGGTGCAAAATGTGGTGGAAGCTACATAGATCCTTCGGGAAAGGTCTCTTATGAAGTAATATTTAAGCCGAAATCTGGAAGACAAAGAACCAGTCGTGCAAAGGCAAAGGAATGTCATGTAGCGAGAATCATGTTATATAGAACATTGAACTGAAATATCTTTAAAAAAACATACTATTTTATGGAAATGATTCCTTCTACAAGGAAATGCTCAGAGACCAAATTATTTCAGTAGCATGGCTTCAAGGAACTGAAGCCAAGGACTCAAAAATAAAATTCAGCTTCTTAATCATATTCAAGAATTGAATGCTTGGGCAAAAGACCAACTTAGAACTGAATCCCCAGACTTTGGTTAATTATGAAATGTCAGAATTCCGTAGACTATGGCATGGAAGTCACCCACAGACTTCATTAGACTAACTTGTGGTATCTATTAGGGTACTGAAATGTCTCAACAGTATGGGAAAACACAAATTAAATATATTTTAAGACATATAATTTTATATCCCAGAGTATATGCCAAGGATTTCATTTAATCTGTATCAAAACCAGAGGGCTATTATCAAAGGAAAAAACTCACTGCCCTGTATAAATTCTGACTCTTACATATGCGGGAGAAGAAATTAGAAAAATTTAGATAAGTTTGTTACAGCCGCAAGTTCACGGCAGCCAAATGAACCCGCTGTTTGGAAATGTGAAGTTTCAGCACTGCCATTTTCCTTGGCAGGGACGGGATCGGTTCTAAAATAAATACCAGTAAACAGTCTTCCCCGTTAATTACATGCGCAACCACCAGCTGTTAGTCTAAATTAAGGTCCATTTTCTTTTCGTTTTCTATGCCCCAATCCCACAATCCCTGAAATAATTGGAAATAACTGAGGAAAGATAACAGTAGTAAAAGACTCAAATACAAAACCCATCAACGTAACTCCGTACCGCAGTATGGTGTGACCTACATTCTTCTAACACCTATTCCCCATCTAGCTCCAGGTTCGCCTGAAATGCATATAATATAATAACTAGCACCTTGTGGGCATTTGTTGAATGGACTACCATGATGAAAAACATACACTAGTAGCCCTCAAAGAGCTTTCAACCAACAAGCTTCATTTGAAGTTCTTGGGGCCAATTCTTACAAATTTAACAAAAGACGGTCTAGTCTCTTAATGGTTTATTGGTGATCACAGGCATATTTAGAAGCAAAGTTAGTATATTTACTTAGATACTGGCCAGTATCTGAAAGTCTCTGATTAAGTTAATTAGGGAATCTGAAGTTTGGAGGCAGGGTAAAAATCTATTGTAAAGATAGGGGGTTAGTGAACATTAATTAGTCAGTGCCTTAGATTTTCCCATTATAAGAGCCAGCTGCAATAAACATTAGTACATATACTGAAAAAAAAAACCTTGATCCCCACACAAATATCCACCCCCCCAACAAAATTAGTTTTAAGTTTTTATGCATTTCTATTTATTTATGCATACATGCTGAAAAATGACTTCTATGACTTATTTTATTTTATTTTTTAAAAGATTTTATTTATTTATTTGAGAGAGAGAGAACGAGGGGTGGGGAGGGACAGAGAGAGAGAGAGAAGAGAGAAAGGCAGACTCCCTGCTGAGCAGGAAGCCTGATGCAAGGCTCCATCCCAGGACCTGGAACATGACCTGAGCTGAAGGCAGATGCCTAACCAACTGAGGCACCCAGGCCTCCCTGACCTGGAATAATTTTAGATAAGATTCTCATTCTTACCAGTTCCCAATCATCTTTGAAATCCTCCTTGGTTAAACCTTGCCCGACAAATTCCTCCCAGTAAGCAACATTCTCTCCTTTCCTCATGCACTGCTACTTAGGTATTTGTGTGTGTGTGTGTGTGTGTGTGTGTGGCTTTAGTGAACACTTACATAATGCCTAACACACACCAGACACTCTTCTTTACCTATCTTGACTTATATATGTGCGAATCATATCGATTCATTTAACGTTCACTTAGGTTATAAAAGGCAAATGCATTATTATTGTCCCCATTTTATAGATGAGGAAACTGAGAAGTAGTTTATATCAGCCCAAAGATACCCAAATTGTAAGAGAATGGTAAAAGAAGTGTTGAACAGAGGCAAATGGCTCCAGAGTCCATTCCCTTTGCTACTACACTCTACCGCTTCTTTCCGACCCTTGTGTTTTATACAGCACTGCAATATTATCTTTTCCATCATGCTTTCCTCTTCTCGCCGGCGTTCACAACAAAAGGTTCCATCTTTTTCATCTTTGTCTTCAGAGCCAATTACCACATCTGTTACCTTGCAGATGAGCAAAAGTATTCATTGAATAAATGAATTCACTTGCTTGGAAGGGGCATTCTTGTCAAAAGTACATAGTTTTTAAGGTTTCCATAAAGAAGTGAAATTAGCCAACGAAATAAAACTCTCAAGATAAAGTATTGATTCTTGAAACATTTTTTTTTAATTTTTTTTTTTTAAGATTTTGTTTATTTATTTATTTGACAGAGAGAGAAACAGCATGAGAGGGGATAGGGTCAGAGGGAGAAGCAGGCTCCCTGCTGAGCCAGGAGCCCGATGTGGGACTCGATCCCAGGACTCCGGGATCATGACCTGAGCCGAAGGCAGTCGCTTAACCAACTGAGCCACCCAGGCACCCGATTCTTGAAACATTTCAAAATGCCTATCTTATCCAATGGTGATTTACTAATGGTCAGCCTTCTATAACAGTAATAAAATGTAGCAGAAAAAAGTCCATTTGCTATCTGAACACAATTTTCTAAACACTGTTTTCTTTTTTTTATACATTTTTTAAAATTTTATTTTATTATGTTGTTAATCACCATACATTACACCATTAGTTTTTGATGTAGTGTTCCATGATTCATTGTTTGCGTATAACACCCAGTGCTCCATTCAGTACGTGCCCTCTTTAATACCCATCACCAGGCTAACCCATTCCCCCACCACCTTCCCCTCTAGAACCCTCAGTTTGTTTCTCAGAGTCCATAGTCTCTCATGGTTCATCTCCCCCTCCGATTCCCCCCCTTCATTTTTCCCTTCCTACTATCTTCTCTCTCTCTCTCTTTTTTTTTTTAACATATAATGTATTATTTGTTTCAGAGGTACAGGTCTGTGATTCAACAGTCTTGCACAATTCACAGTGCTCACCATAGCACATACCCTCCCCAATGTCTATCACCTAGCCACCCCATCCCTCCCACCCCCCACCACTCCAGCAACCCTCAGTTTGTGTCCTGAGATTAAGAATTCCTCATATCAGTGAGATCATATGATACATGTCTTTCTCTGCTTGACTTATTTCGCTTAGCATATTACCCTCTAGATCCAACCACGTCGTTGCAAATGGCAAGATTTCAGGGTTTTTTTTTTGATGGCTGCATAATATTCCATTGTATATATATACCACATCTTCTTTATCCATTCATCTGTTGATGGACATCTTGGCTCTTTCCATAGTTTGGCTATTGTGGACATTGCTGCTATAAACATCGGGGTGCATGTACCCCTTTGGATCCCTACATTTAAACACTGTTTTCTATCAAATATTTGAAGACAATTTTTTGAGTTATATTTTCAATCTGGCACAAACTCTAATTCTTTTTTTTCCCTTAAATTCACCATCAGTCTAAACTCTGATGAAGAAAAGCCATTCTATTTCCAATGACTACAAGCCAGGCCAGTTTTTTTTTTCTTTCCTGTCATTATTTTCTGAGCCGGTTAAGCTGGCATTTTGTTGCTTTCAGCTGTGAAGCTATCTGCTTCCCAAATTGTCATTCATGCCTTAAATATAACCTGTTCAATAAACTGTGTATATTCTCGACTCTCAATTCTTCTGTCTTTTTAAAGATCTATCTATCATTTATTTGTATTTTATTTTTTTAATTATTTATTTGGGAGAGAGAGGGTGTGGGGGGAGGGGCAGAGGGAGAGAGAGAAGGAGAAAGAATACTAAGTCACAGGAGACCAGTTCTTTCTCAGGAAATAAATAATTCTGTAAGTATTTTTTTGCACACAAAATATATTGAATGACTGCCTAATTTTTCTCAGCACTTTTTGAAATTTCTGACTTTTCTATTTCTACTGGCTGTATCAAGGAGTAATAATTCAATTAAGTGAATATGTTTTTATCTACACTGAAACTTCTGATGGGGTCCAAGCATAGAGTTGCTTTGTAGCGGCGAGTCAGTGAGAGATGGGAAGGCTTGAAGTGTGGCTACATCACCAAGTCAAAGACAGTGAAATCTGTAATGGGCCTTTCAGGCATACAGTTAATATTTGGTGGAGAGAAAGATTTTAGAGTGAAACCTGGAGGGACTCCTGGCCAGTGGGACTATAGAATAAATTCTGTGTGATGGGATTTTTTTTTTTTGCATTGATTTTTTAGTTACAAAATAGTACTGTGCTCTTTATAAAACATTTAGAAAATATGGAAAAGTACAAAAGGGAAAATGAAGATAATCTGTAATCCTACTACACACAAATACCCGCTGTTAATACGATATATTTTTTAAAGTTATTTTATGCATAAAATAACTAAGACCTATAAATATCTTTTATTATCTATTTTGTTCACTTAATACTGTGAACAATTTCCCAAAACATTAAATATTCTCCTAAAACATATTTAAGTGGCTGCAAAATATTTTGTCATATAGGTTATACACTATAATAACCAAACTCCATTTTTGTGAATATTTAGTTTATTTGGTTATTTCTCAACTTTTGAACATTATTTAAAAATAACCACCATAATTAGTGCCTCAAATGCTTCTGATGTCCCACCAGCATGCTCTGGACCTCACCATTGATTCTAGCAACAACCGTAGTAGACACTAATGTTTGGGCTTTAATTCACTGTAGGCCAACAGCATCTCTCCTAAAGCAATATCCTTCTCTCACTATGAGGCCAAGAGTGCCCAGGAATTGGCACTAATCCTCGCAGAGTGTAGGGGGATGGAGAACAGAGATAATGCCTGCAGAGCAGCCCTCAACCAATGGGAGATGAGCCCTTATGGATGAATGCTTCTTCCAGTTGATTGTCAATAGTAAAACTCTGAGAGGCATGTTATAGGCTCTTGAGGAGATCCCAGGTGGGATGAAGCCCCAGTTGGTGACCTGACAACAGGTACTTTTTATGTTTTTTTTCTTCCATCCTTCAGCGTCTCCTGCCCTTCATTCTTGCTGGCTGGTATTACCACAGAAATGCAAGTCCTTGTCTCAGACTGTGCCTTGGGCAGTGGGGAGAGCCAGGCAGCACAGTTAGTAGCTTTTCCATAATTCTTTGTGCATATTTCTAATGATTTCCATTGGATTTATTGCTACAGGTAGAATTGGTGAGGTGAAAGCCAGAAATTAAACAAGGATTTCGATACATGTTGCACCCTGGTACATTTTAGTTAAACAGAAAAATACCCATGCCGAATTGCCATGCTTCTTCTAAATTGACTTATTTTTATTTTTTAGCTCAAAATTTTTTCTATATTTATTCAGAACACAGCAATTTTATTATCTTTGGGATTATCTTTAATCTTAGAAAAGCCATCCAAGGAAGAGATATTTGTTGTTCAAACTCCATGACGGTGCCTCTGGTTTCTATGAAATCTTTTGTCAACCAAGAATTTCACTGACCTTTCTTTCAGACTTTAACACAACTAATTCCTCAGAAAGAATAAAATGCTATAATAAAAGCTGTCAGCATTCCATTTTGACTCTTTTGGAAAATCAGTAGAATTTACCTTAATTCAGAGACATCTCTTGGTAAAATTTTCCATTTGCCAATTCTCAATCGCTTACTATTTAGTTTATAATATAATCTCTCTCTGAAATGTATTCAAGAGCAAGATATTTGTTTGACTAACTATGTAAGTGCTGTGCTTCCTTTGCCTGCAGAGGCCTAGCCTAATCATCCCCTAGACAGCTAAGGTGCAACATCATAATTTTTAATCCACCTCCTCTGGCTCACATCCAGTGATTCTATGATTATATCACATCCCCATCCTGATACACTGTTCCATGTATTCTGGTTAGAAATGTTTTATAACAACTGCTGCTGGGTCCCAAGGTTAATGAAGGCCTTTCCCTAAGAAAATTGACTCTTTTTACTGGAGAGAGAATTCAACTGTATATAGTCCCTTAGAATTTTTTGAGCCTGGTTTTCATTGTTGCCCTCATTGTGTGTTTTAATAAGAATTATGTGTGGCGTTAGGTAGTCCATATATAAAAACAAATGCTCTCTATTTGATGTTGTTGAAAGTGGATATCTTTTTAGATAACATATTTGGACATACAGTTTTATTTCACTAGGTCCATGGTTATGTATTCCTTGAATTCTTTATTGCATCCTTTAACCATAAGATAGCCCATATTGTTGATTGCATGTTTAATTTTATCTTAATTATATACATTCTCTTTCCCTCAAGGACTTAAGGTATTTCACAAACAAGGCATCGGTATCAGTGGAAATGGAAAAGGAAAATTAAAATGATGGTAAAGAGAAAAATGTAAATTTACCACCCACAATGTTTATTATGGGTGCTATGATCACTGGGGTGTCATTAAAGCCAAGAAGAAAAACTGTTTCAAGAAGGAAGTAATGGTAAATCTTGTCAAATGCTGCTAGGAGACTTAATAAGATGAGGACAGAAAATATCCTTTGGATTTAGCATTTTGTAGATTGTAAGCTGACCTGGGCAAGAGTAGGCTAAATGGCATTGTGTGGACTGTGCTTGGGAATGAAACCAGATTGGTGTGTGAATAATGGTTGAGAAAGGAGAGACAACAAAGGTAGATAACTTTTGAGGTTTGCTTTGAACAGGGTTAGAGACAGATGGGAGTATAGTGGAAAGATGGTGGGGATCAGGGGCACTGAGCATTCATTTTTAATTTGGAAGAGACTAGAGTGTGCTTGTATGAGTGTGTCTATCGTAAGATAGTTTTCTTAATGACCTTCCATAAAGGTCAAACACATACCTTTCAAAAATTATTGAAGCAAACAAAAATATCATCGGATTCTCCTTTTAAGAAATTTAGTATGCAGTTTTAAAGTCAAGTAAAACATTTCATTGCAGTTAGCTTGAGGATACCCAGTAGAACATTTAGGACATACTGGGGTAGACAAAAGAGGAAATAACCCAAAAGGAGATATCATTTGACTTTTTCCCCCACCATAAACATACTCCTGATCCATGCTATCACCTGTGGCCCTTCAAGTGGACAGAAGTTATCAACCCAGGAGTCTTCTAACTCCAAATGCCTTTCTTTAAATCCATCTTTCACTCTCTCATGGTCCATTGACCCAGTTGTATGCTAACCATCCTCCACCTCTGTGTCCTGGCATCCTTGTATATGAAACCAAAGATTTCTGTACTTCAGAGGCTGAACTTTCAATGCAAATATCCACAATCTGGCCTGTGATTGTCTATCTTACCATCTTCTCTCATCCTCTCTGCTGGAGATGTCTATGCAGCAGTGGAATACAATTACCTTTGTGCAGTCAGTACAATCTTATTTACAAATACATATAAATAGATATTCTTATCCCTGAATCATTTTCTCTTATCCTAAGGATAACTGACTTCTCAACCAAACTTTCTTTGCATTCCCATTGTACTTACTATGATTTCCATCATAGACATGCAGTAAAAGAGAGAAAACAAAGCCTTAATAAACTATCTCTCATTCTAAGATGTAATTTCATTCTTAGCAAAGACTGCATGTTATTTATCCCTATGTTCTCTGAACCTGTACCTAGTAACACTCAAAATGTACTAGTTAATGAAATAAAAAGAACTAATGAAAATTAATTTGAAGCATTTTTCAGTGTTTATAAAATGGTTATTTTCTTATCTTCTTTAGTCATCCAATATCTTCTTATTTATTTATTTATTTATTTGACAGACAGAGACCCAGTAAGAGAGAGAACACAAGCAGGGGGAGTGGGAGAGGGAGAAGCAGGCTTCCTCCCGAGCAGAGAGCCCTATGCGGGGCTCGATATCAGGATCCTGGAACCATGACCTGAGCCGAAGGCAGACGCTTAACAACTGAGGTACCCAGGCGCCCCCAATATCTTCTTGTTTAATCCATTAAATAGATTCAGCTATTCATTTAACTCTTCCATAGGCTCTCACCAAATCTTTTATCACTTTTTTCTTTCTAATAAAAATGAATTGAAGATTTTTATTCTTTTTCTATCACGGTTATTTGCTTACTTTCTCTAATGTTTTATATTCAATGAACAGTGACATTTATATGTTTCAATGACCATGACATAATACATTTAAAATATCTCTTCATCTGTTACATTTCTATATTATTTTGTGAGGAAATAATCATACAACTATTCAAATATGGTCTGATGTGACTTTTGAATGAAGGAATTAATTATGAGTCTATGGAGGCACCATAGCAGGGCCAGAGAAAAGATGCTATTAAAATACCTGACAAGTAGTAGAATAGCACGTGGAACTGGAGGACTGGCTTAGGAAAGAGAGAGCATTCATAATTATTTTTGAAATTAAAGCCTTCATTAACTCAGAAAAAAGGTATAGTAATGAGATTATTTGGAAAAAATACTGCATTAGAGTCAACATGATAAGAACACATAAAATAACTCTATTCTAAATCTAATATAACTTGTGTAAGCCACTAAACAAGGAAAGAAGTTTAATAAGGTTTTCTTTAGTCAACTGATAGTGATTTTAAAGATAAGGGTTGACAGGTACATATCAAAATGAGAATACTCAATGATAGAGTAGTTTGGAAGCAATGAGATCTCCATAGAATGGTCTCCTGTGATGAAGGTAACATTTTCCAGGGCAGACATCAGGTCTGATACTTGCTCATAGGGAAAAATTAGATGGGCTTCTAATAGTAGAAAGAAAACTTAAGGAAACAGTCACAAGTTGATGAAATTGAATTCCTTTCCCTAAGGGAAGGGAATGGAAATGTCAGCAAGATTAAGAAAATTAACTTTAGGAAGCTAATTGTATCAAGTTTAAAGACTAGTACAGTGAATCTTTGGGTTTCTCTTAGAAAGTGGAGTTCAAGGAAATTGGCTATCAAAAAGAATATACTTCTGCCCATTCAAAACAAATCATACCAGGATATCTGAATACCAAGCAGAGAAACAAGCCAATATGACTAAACCCAGAACTTTGGATGAAGTTGAAGGGCAATTGAGAAGATCACACATAGTTAAATTTAGAAACAACATTACAAAAGGGAATAATAGAATCAGCACAAATTAAATACCTAATAATTTGATATAAAATATTTAGAGAGAATTCTCTTTTTTCAGAGAGGCATAAAAAATCACAACTAAGATAACATACATATTTTCCTCATTTATTCATTTCATAGATATTTACTGAGAGCCTACTGTGTATAAGGTATTGTTTTAGGCACTGGATATTCACCAGTGAACTGAACAAGCAGTATCCCTCCCTTCTGGACTTAAATTCTTAAAATATTATATCATAAAAATTCATTAAAACATCTTCCAATATATTTTGTGATATTGTAGTAGTTCAGTTCTCTACACTTTTACATTATTTTTTGTAATGATGATTCATGCTAATGCAAATTGATAACCCTGGGGATGAAATCCTTTATAAATTCTATTTACTCAAGTAAGAAGAAGTAATACATTTTAGAATAATATTCAACAATAAAGGTTGAGATGCAAACTATTGTTACTGTTCTTTATTCACTTAACCATATCATCATGATATAACAGACATTACTTTTTCCACTCATGATAACCTTTCTTTTCTTACTTTCCTGATTTTTTTTTTTTCAGGTAACTACTACTGCACACCCAACACCCAATGGCTAGATATCTTGATGAGGTAAATCCCACTCTCCCTCCAGGAAGAGAATGATGGTCCAAGAGGGAATCCCATTCCCCTTGCCAATGATTAGCTCAAGAATGGACATGTGACCCTACTTAGGTTTTTGAGGCATTTACTCACCAAGGCACCCAATTATTCTTCAATATTTAAGTGAAACTATTGACAATGACATACTTGTCATCACTTAACAAATACATGAAAGGGAAAATAAACCTTCCTTTAATTTTGTCCCTGAAAATAAAGCAAGGCATATTTTAGAACCTCGCTTGAATGGGTTTGTTGATGTTTCTTTTTTCTCATATATCAGTTAAATTAAAAAAAAATACAGCTAGTATAAGAAGGTCATGATTGCTCAGTGGAGCTGTGTTCCTAGGTGATTTACAGTTGATTGATGTTCCATTTGACAGTCCTTTCCTAACTGATTTTACTCACACTTCCCAAATAGTTCCCAGGAGACCTATGACCCAAACCCTGGACCCTCTTAAGTTTCAGATTTACACCCTCAACCACTTCTCTGAATGTAAAAAGCATGTCTTGTTCATACAGCAAACCTAAAATGTCTCAAACTGAGCTTATTAATTTCTTTCCCTCAGTCAGCCTGTCTGCCTTTGTTTTCTACTCTGGTTTATACAGCACCACTATCCTCTAGATTAATCAACCAGAAAGCACTCCTTCAATTTCCTCTGTCTCATTTATTCCTGAAAACAGATTGACTATTATGACCTGTTATTTCTAAATCTAATTCTTCTCTCAAATTAATCCACCCCATTTCCCTCTCTATAACCAATGTGCTATTTAGGAACTTATCCACTTTCCTGGACTTCACAGTGGTGATATAGCTGGTCTCTCTCCCTCCTTTCTCTCCCTCAAGCTACCATCAAGTTATTTTCTTACCAGGTGTGTGTGTGTGTGTGTGCGCGCGCGCGTGCGTGTACGCCCGCGTGCGTGTGCGCCCGCGTGTGTGTGTGTCTATGTGCATGTGTCTGTGTGTATCAGTACCAAAAGCTTGGCAGAACATCAAGGTCATCCAAGATGTGAACCTTACAACTTTTTCCAGACTTGTCCTCTGTTTTATTCTTCTTCATAAAACCTTGTATTACAGTCAACCCAGGACATTCATCATTTCCATAACATGGCTTTTATTCTTTTCCTTGGTTCACGGTATTCTCTGAGATGCCATTTCCTTAGATCTCTACCTGTTGAAATACTACATTCTTTCCTAAAATCTCCAAGCAAACTTTGCCCACACTGAGGAATTTTGTTTTAGATTTCTGAGATCAATCATTCTCTTCCTCCAGGTTTTACCACCAGGTTTTCTTTGGGCTCTATCAGGCACTTACCTGCTTTCTCTGCAACTCATATGAATATGAATCATTAATGTATTGTTATTAGGTAAAAAGCCAGCTTGTTTCTAGAAATATCACATTCAAGAGCCAGATAATAATACTTGTTCCATATACTATATTAATATAATAATAATTTTAATCCCACTTTGTCAGTACATTTTACTTGAGTACATTGAGTTTACCAATAAATCAAAAAGGGCATGGAAATGAAAAGACAAAAACATTTATTAAAAAGGTAGAAAACACAAGAGAAAGACGATATTTTTTTTTTAAGATTTTATTTATTTATTCATAAGAGACAGAGAGAGAGGCACAGGGAGAAGCAGGCTCCCCGCTGAGCAGAGAGCCCGATGCGGGAATCGATCCCAGGACCCTGGGATCATGACCTGAGCCGAAGGCAGACCCTTAACCATCTGAGCCACCCAGGCACCCGAGAAAGACAATATTAAAAAGCCAGGGATTTAGCAGGACCCATTGCACCCCGCCCCCCTTTGCAGGTCTGTAAATTGACTAGGCTACTAGAAAAACATTTTCACAAAATCTGTGCCTTCCCTTCCCACTGCCCTTGTGTGGGCCTATATCTAAGAGTTTGGTAGCCTTCTTTACGTTCAGTTCTTTCCATTCCCAGAACCAAGATTCCCTTTTTGATAGGTGTGACCCTCTGAATATATGGCATAACTTAGAAGAAGACATACAAAGACCTGACTCAAGGAACTTAAGATAAATATTTATTAATTTCAGATGGTGCTTGTCATACCATAAGACTTATTATGTAGTTACTTGTTTGTGCATTTAATTCCCCATCCTCTACCCCTACAAGAATGAAATCTCCGTGAATGGAAGGACTTTATCTAGCTATAAACTACAGTATCCCCAGTACTTAAAACCATGCTGGTTCCATGGTAAATCTCATGGGTATCTGTTTATTCAATCAATGAATCAATGAATTAAAATATACCAGTCCAAGAATGAAAGATGGAAGACTTCCTCTATGCTCACCTTCCTTCCTGCTGGTTTGGAGCAGACAAGGGCAGAGTTCTTAGCCCTTCGGGGCTTGTAGACAGAATTCAGAGGATTCATGAACTTGGATGGGAACAAATTATATCTTTTAGCTAGCCTCTAACTGAAAGTTAGCATTTCTTTCACTTGTGATGGCAATCAAATAACCCCACTAGTACTAGTAATACTTGTGATTTGGTTGCCAGTCAAAATCACAGATATTTTATATCACATTTCTACTGCTATAGATATCTTGAAATATTATTTACCCTCATCACTACCTCAAAACTATGGTGGTTATTAAAACTGTAGTGCTAGATCTAGTTAATGTTAATTAAAAAGCGCATATATTTACTGTGTCATAAATTCATTGTATACACATTTTAATAAATTATGTCAATATAATTGCTTTCCTTTATAATCCCATATCTTTTATGTACTTAAAAATGTTATACTTAGGGGTGCCTGGGTGGCTCAGTCGTTAAGAGTCTGCCTTCAGCTCAGATCATGATCCCAGGGTCCTGGGATCGAGCCCCGCATCGGGCTCCCCACTCGGCAGGAAGCCTGCTTCTCCCTCTCCCACTCCCCCTGCTTGTGTTCCCTCTCTAGCTGTCTCTCTCTCTCTCTGTCAAATAAATAAAATCTTAAAAAAAAAAAATGTTATACTTAGGCTTTACCAGAGTGCAAGATGGGTCCATGGCAACACACACAAAATGAAGGACCCTGCATCGGAATTGGCATGGTCAGAAGATGTAAGGAGTTAGGGTCCTTGAATTACCACACGAGGAGAGCTGCCAACTAAAAAGTAGCCCCTTCCTTCAACTATTAAGGGTATGAGAAAAAAATTTCTATTTTTTTGATCCTTTATTTATTTGGAGGACTATTTCTTAATGCCGTCTATACTACCAAACTAATACTACAGTATTATCTTCAGTCTTCAATCCTTATGTCATAAAACACTATAAACCAGAACAAAGTGGGAGATAGCAAAAATGTTCCAAAGAATTATATGGCATGAACAGAAAAAAAAAAAAAAGAAATATACTCATCTAAGTATCTTAGCTCTTCAAGGCTATTTGGCTTAGGCCTGATTTATTATAACCCCATTTGTATAATAAGTTTTCTTATTATTAATGAGGGCTTCCATCATATCAAGTCTCTGAGAACATTGCTTGCTAATTCTCCTTCATAGTTAGAATGGAGAATTCTATTTTTGTTACAAGGGAGAAAAAATGGTTCTTCCCACTATGTGCCTGAAACAGCTCTGCCATGTGGTGACATGTATCCAAATGTCAGCTTTCGTATTTTTTGCTGGTATTAAAACTGCAAAAATAATGGGGTAATGTCCATAATATCAAAAGTGCATCTCCTTTCCTATCCTTTCTTCTGTACCAAGCCAGCTAAGGCATTTTTACTTCTCTTTTTATATTGAATGTTTTAAACTGGCCACAATTTCCAGAAAACCAGATGTGATTCATTTTGGACAAGATAGAAACATATAAATTTCATATGAGTTTAGAGGCCACTAAAGTCATGGAAGAAGCATCTTATGACTTGTAAACATGACCCATTCTGGGCGAGTGACCAGTTAAGGTGATAAGGGCAAGAGAACTATCTGAGAGCACTTAAGGTGAACTATTCTTGACTAAACTGTAAACTAAATTCATGGTTATTTCAGATTGTTATAAAATTGCTTTTTTTAATTTAATACAGCAAAATTTGATTGGTTATTATACTCTCTCTTACTATAGCCTCTTTTGTAGGTGTCACCCTATGTGTTTGCACAAAGTCCAAATATCAGTCACATTCCAGGCATTTCTTTTGGCTTTGTGTGTTGTTCTTCTCTCTCCACCCATCTGCCCAAGCCTGTTTTACCCTACAAGAGTCAGACTTTTACAATTTAAAAATGATAAAGCTCTTTAGAAGCTAGGTCCTTAATAATTTTAATATCAAAACAGGTTTCATCATGTGGGGGTTTGAGAAATTATTTGAAACTAAATGTGTGTGTGTGTGTGTTTCTTTAAAGAAACAATCTTATAACCGAGCGATTTATTTTTAAAAAGAATTATTGTTATAAAATTCCCCAAACTGTACATTCAGGAAAAAAAAATTGACTCTACCTAAGACTCTATCAAATTACATCACTATTCACTGTCTTTAAAAATAATGGAGATACATATTTTAGATTTTTGATTGGGAATTTTTTTTTATTTCTTAGCTGCATTGGGGTAAGTTCAGTGTGTTAATTAGAAAGTTCTTATTGTGAGAGAAATTACTTACAACTAGATCATTTACTCATACAGTTGGATGGTAAAGTCATGTGTAGGAATAAATTTTTTAGACATTAAATATATCAAATTATTAGTACTTTAAGTGTAATAGGACACTTATGAGTGCAAGGGTATGACCCGTGATGATGGAAATTTTATCCGTAACAGTCTTCTATATTGTGCAAGGCTATTTCCTGAGGACAAAAATGTGAATTTTGGGTTGTGTTTGTCTTACAATGTGGATGACATTTGCTTTTGTGAAAGTTTTTTTTTTTTTCCTTGATTCTGAGTTTTTTGTGACACAGAACAAGATACATGTGGGACATGGTTGAAGAGGAGTTTAGTTACCACAAGCATACTATGACTCATGAACTGATTTACCTCTAATGGTCCTGCGGTATGTACCCCAAGAGTGAGGCTTCATTGTAATAGCTGTAATTGCCATTCCTTTGTGTAATTAAAGCACAAATAAAGATCTGATATGCCAATTAAATGAAAAATAGAACATAGTAGGGTTGTTTCTAAGATTAAAATCTCATCTAATTAGTGTGAGGAAAAATTAGAACTGAAACACTGAAGGATTTCTTGGTATTTTTAGAGCTGGGAGGATATTCTCATTTAGAATTATTTGGCAGTCATAGCTCTCGTCACATATTTCAAAAATCTTCCTTGTAAAGAATCTGGTTAGTCCACAGATTCACATGAATGTTGTGTACATTCTAAGAATGAAAAATTGTTCATTATAATTTGAAAATTTCTGAAGTAAGATTTGTCCTTGCTTGTCCTCTCATATTCTCCTCCACTTCACTGCCAGAAATAATAGCAAACACTTCCACAAGTTTAGAGTTCATTATTCCAGTATGGCACCAAGTAGCATACATTTAAATGTGAATGAAGGGTAAGGACAAGGCACTGGACTTCGGCCTAGTCCACCAAGTTAAAAGTATTGGTTCAAAAATATTTAAGTAACTTATATATATAAATAAATGTCTATGAAGAAAATTAAATTTATCTCACATAAAGCTACTGTATGACATGAAGATGTCTGGGAAATCTGTTCTGTTGATTTGGGAAAAATATGTTAAAGTCTTTATTTAATAATTGTTGAGTTTTAAATTTCTCTTGAGTATTTGTCAGTGTAACTTTTTTACCAAAAAATTCTCTTCGATTTGAATCTTTGAATCTTACACAGTATTACTGATATTAATATTGCTCAATGTATAGTAGTTTGATAAATATTTGCCTGGCCTATTGTTTCCCATCCTTTTTTTTTAAAGATCTAAATTTATGTATATTTTAGAGGCAGGGGAGGGCCACTTAATGGACTGAGCCACCCATGCTTTTATTTTCAATATTTTTATTATATTTGTCTCCCTTGTTTCTTTGCTTTCAACTGATGATTTGGAAATTATAAATCCTATTTCCATTCTTCCTATTTCCCTTTTGAGTATAAATATTTAACAATAACAAATATTTAACAACAGATAAATCAATATCTAAAGTTCACCAAGAACTATAATTTCTGCCCAGATAAAGCAAGAAATTCATCATGCTTTCATTTGCCTCCTATGTCACTTCATTCTTACCAACACCCATGTCCAGATCAACTGGCTTTTTAGTTTTAGTTTAGTTAGTTAATCAGTGTTATACATCAGCATTTAGATGGTTCTGTCTTTATTTGCCATTTTCCTTTGTATTCCAAGTCATCTTGAAATTTCTTATTGTTTATTTTGTTTTGTTTTGCTTTAGAAATGTTTTTAGAGAAGACTTGCTATGGTTTTTCTCCTCACACTCCTTTATCTGTTGATTCTGAACTTAGAATGTCCAGGAGCTATTCCTCTATCTAATAGTAGTAAACATTCTTAGGACTTAAAAAAATTTTTTTTTAACTAAACCCAATGTCAAAACGCATGAGTATACCTTAAAACTATCTAGGTAGATTCAAATGCTAGCAAAACTTTCATAATCATTAGAAAAATCTTCCGAAAAGCAAGTTGAGTTTGTGAGTTAGAAGCAAGAACCCTGTGCTAAAAAGAGACAGAAAACTTCATTCTGGTGCTCAATCTACTAGTTAGTTCTGTGAGGTTGAGAAAATTGATAGATTTTTATGAATCTAAATTTCCTCATTTGAAAAATGAGTGACTTCTGACTTAATATTTTCTAATGTTCTTTGCAAATATAAATCAGATATGCTCGATATTAGGCAAGATGCTGCATTGCATTAAAATATTACTTTACTTGGATATCTAGGACTGCGCCTGCTCTAATTTAATGTTTCTATGTTTTGGTATCTTAAGTTTTAAAGAGCACAATAGTGAAGAATAAAGAAGATATTGTGGTAGTTAATATATTTACATAACATGGATATATGATAGGTAGTCTAAAAGTTTATAAAGATTTGTTCTAAACACCTTTTTTTCTATAAATATATCATAAAGTCAATTGAAGACTATATTAAATGTCCATTGTTTTACATATATTAAAATATCAGGCTTTGACTATAAATGGGGCAAAAATAAGTCATGAATTTTTAATAAACTTAAAGCAAACTATAATTGCACTGCAAGTCTTTCATTCACTTTAAGCTATTTGCAATATTTACTTTTTTCCTTCAAAATGGCAAAAGGCATTGTGCTTAATAACAAAAAAACAAATAAAACCGACAGACACTTTATTAACCAAAGAATCCTTGATCTGCAAATAGCACTGAAGTAAACTCACTTATCATCAGGAATACTTCTAACAGCATCTGCAGAAACCAAAGGCAGGATGATGCGACAGTTCCTTTGAAAACATCCGTCAGTGTCATCTGCTTCCTCTTGTTATGTCTTTCTTTTTCAAATGTTTCTTTCGGCTTGTACATTTGGAGGGTCTCCAGCTCCGGACTAAATTATCTTCATTTCATGAAATCCATGCAATTTTTACAACACTCTCAGTCGTCATTAAAATAGACAACACCCTGTCTGGGTCACATAGATTGGGCCACTGAGTGAACACTTATCATTCATTATTAGCCCTTTTGATAATGGATAATGCCACTGCCACAAACCTTTCAGCTTATTTCAAATAGGTAATACATCATATGGTTCACAAATAAAAATGACATAAAAAGAAATCTTGTTCCTACCTGTTTCCACACCTTGCCTTGTTTCTCATCTATTTTTCTGGCTCCTGATAGCAAACATTTCAGTTCTGCATTTTTATAATTAATTCTTGAATTATTACAATGCCAGAGCTATTTTTTAATGCCTGATAATTTTTAAAAAATATTTAAAATATATATATATTTGGAGGCCTTTCGCCTCTGCCCGCGGTCTTGAGAAACCAGTTACCCAGGCTTTCTCGGTATGGGGGCGGGGGTGGGTGCGGATCCCCATCCCAAGACTCAGTGTATAGATCTTTCAAGATGGTGGTGACGAAGTCCGAGGCCGGCAGGGCTGCTTCCGCCTACTTCCTTCCGGCCAGATGTTTGCCTTCGCTGGTCACCATCCTGGCACTGAGCTATTTCGCGTGGGTTTTCTTCTGGCCTCAGAGTATCCCTTATCAGAGCCTCCGGCCGCTGGGCCTCTTCACTCAGTACTTGGTGGCCCATCATCATACCCTCGCGCACAATGGGTATTGGCTTGCCTGGCTGATTCACCTGGAAGAGTCCTTGTACACCATGGTTTTGTGCAAGTCTAAAGGCATCACGGATGGTTGGGCTCAACTACTCTGGTTCCTACAAACTTACGTCTTTGGGATAGTATCTCTCTCCATCTTGATAGCTGACAGACCAAAACGCCAAAAACAAACTTAAAGAAGATATCCAAAAGCTTTCTTTACACTTTTGACATTCAACTTCACTGTTTTGGGGGTGGGGGAGATGCTGGGGGATGCTGAGTTTACTTGATTTCTACTTTCCAGAATTTTAAGGCCCTCTAGTTATTCATTATTCTTTCATACGCTCTGGTTGAGCTTGACTAGATGATAGGAAAGGATTTAAGCTTCCCAGTTCTACAGACTAATCTATTTGTCCAAGGGCTTCCAAGCTACCTACTTGAGGACCTTGGCCATGTTGGTGCTCCTTGTATCATCTGGTTTAAGCTGTGTACTAAAACAGCTTTTTGGTATAACTTTGCTCCCACCTTCTGACTAAGACATCTTACCCTTACCACCACATCTTAGCTCTCCTTTCCCCCAATTTTTTCCATCTTTCTGAACCAAGACAAAGTGACATTTCTGCAACACATCAATTCCACATACACTAGGCACCTGGGAAGCAGGATCTTATCCTCTCAAACTTCCATTTCTCACACACCAGGAAAGATAAGGAAGATAAGCAAGTGCCTGGAATGGGCCAGGACGATCAGTAACCTAGAGGCACAGAGGACACACTGAGTACCTAGAGGAGAAGATCGGGAATGCTTTCCTGGATAGAGCCAGCCAGAAGCCATCCTTCCCTCCACTCAGCCCCAAGGACACAGCACTCTGGTGTGCAGGGGTCTGATGGGCACTGCTAGATGGCTCCTTCTGGTCAGGACCACATCTTAGACAACTTGATTTTTTTTTTTTTTTCAGCACCTGTCCCATTGCCTTGCACACAGGTGTTCTGTCAGTGTTTTCCGAACCACAGACCGAAACTGAATTAACTTTCCATTTGTTCAGTATCATTCCAGTTGTTATCTGAAAACTGCAGAACCCACTCAGTGTATTCTCTTCTCAAAGAAAAGCACAGAACTGCCTTTGACTGGTGGTAGCCCCTTTCTGTGGGTCCCCTGGTAGGAAACCTGTGTCTTTTTCACACTTGCCTATTCTTAGTCATTTTCTCTAGACTCGGTAACATCTCCCTCCAGCTCCAGCTTACTTAAACACAGACGTTCCTGAGCTAGAGATTCTAACTGGAAGCTAGTGACTACCTCTCCCATTCACCTGACTAGACCTTTTTACTACTGACTGGTCAGGGCAGGAGGGTCACTGACTCTGTCCCCTGACCTTGGCAGAATGACTGTCACCTAGGAGCCATTAGGATTCCTTTCTCGGAGGACCACCTGGGCAGTCCCTAGTTGTCTAGGGACTAGACCTTATTTTCCTTCTATGATGCAGTAGGGCACGTTCTCTATTTTAAGCAAACATTTATGAGAGATAGCCCCTTCGCCCCACAAAGAGACCCCAAGTAAAAGTACAACCCTGAAAGATTATGGACTATGAATTGTTTCTGGTGGAGATGACTTTCTACAACTATATCTCAGTTTTTCCTGTTTCTCTTGTCATGAAGGGGTTGCCTTTTAGTAGAGAAAAACATTTTTAAATCACCGAATTAAACATCATGGAAATTCAACCCAGATTTTTTAAAAGCATGGTCCTCTCGAAAGAGAAATAGTAATGACAGTAATATTAACAGTGACGGCAACAATATGGCAGATTATTGAATGAAATGAATTAACTTGAATAAATG
>NW_022589711.1:4818798-4819106 GCF_004348235.1 Phoca vitulina
ATATATATATATATATATATATATATATATATATATATATATTTGGATATTAACCCTTTGTTTGTTGGGTATATCATTTGAAAACATCATCCCCCATTCAGGAGGTTGCCCTTTTGTTTTGTTGATAGCTTTCTTTACCATGCAAAAGCTTTTCAGTTTGGGTTAGTCCTCTAATAGTTTATTTTTGCTTTTGTTTCACTTACCTCAGGAGCTACATCTAGAAAAATGTTGCTTTGGCCAATTGTCAAAGAAATAACTGCCTATTTTTTTTTTAAGATTTTATTTATTTATTCATAAGAGACAGAGAG